>NW_028274940.1:0-300000 GCF_037043125.1 Eumetopias jubatus | reverse complement strand
CAAATTCGTGACCCAAGACTTTGGTGGAGAGAAGCCCTCCACACAACGTGTTCCCCACTGTGGTGTATCTCGCATTCCGTCTCTTTTCTCTCGCCCTAAGCTTTAACACGGCGCTTCCATCCGTAGGGAAAGAGCTGGTCGTCGACGGACGGCAACCCTCTAGATTTGTCCTTAGAGTTAAACACCCGTAGGCAATCTTCCCTATGCTTCCTCACATCATACATTTCCATACTCACCCTTCTTCGTGGAACGACGGGCGGCACATTCGAAACGGACAGCTCACTCTAGGGCACGTCCCTCGTGCCTTCACGCCCACGGCGGAAAACACTTTTATCTTCCTGAAACCATATGATAGCTGAGGGAAGACTTCTTCACAAGGGGTTTGTCAAGCACCGTCCCAGGACACATTCTTTATGCCTTCACACGTTCGCGCCAGAATGCCGCTCATACGTAGGCGTACGGCTTTCCAGGGTTTCCTTCTCAGACTTAAAGGCATGACCTTTTCCCTCTGCTCTCTCTCGTACTCTTGAAAACATTTCTCACGGAACAAGGTTTGAACCGGGAGAGACAATCTCCACTCCTTATTTCCGTGGCGCAGGCATGGGGCACATGCCTTGCGCTGTCACACTTACCTTGGAATAGACTACCATTTTCAGGGAAGAGGTTGGGAGAAACACGGTTTCTCTGCAGTGGTGTTTCTTCAGACCGACGTGCACGCCGCCTGTTTAGGGCTCCACACGTTCATGTTGTGACTAGGTTTTCCCCGTGAAGCCAGATGGAAGCTCGAAGGCGCGGTTTGACACAGACTTGTTTCGCACAGTGTAGTCTGTGGCTTTCCTTTGGCGAACTCACGTACGTTTGAAAACCCTTCTAGCGTCGTGAGCCGTGGTGTTCATTGAGAGAAGCCCTCCATACAAAGTGGTTCCCCGAGTAAGGTATAGCAGGCTTTTCCTCTGCTTCCGTTCACACTCGGCGTCAAGCTGCTTCGATCCTTAGGAAAGGAGGCGGGGAGTCGAAGGACGGCTCCTCCACAGCATTGTCTCTTAGACTTAAGTGTACAGCTCGTTCCTTACGCTTCCTCCCATTTCCAGACACACACCTCCCTAGGGGACAACTTGTTAGTTGGTGGTCGCATTCGACCCACATTTTCCTTCACCATTCAGCCTATGGCATTGTCCTTACGCTTTCACACGAAGTCCTGAAAACGCTTCTCCCTTCCCGAAGCAAGATCTGGGTTGACAGGAGCTTGAGACACAACTCCTCTCTCAAACAGTGGTAGACGGCCCAGCATTTGTGCCTTCACTTTGAACGTCGGAAAGTTCTTCCAACTTCTTCCCCGGAGGCGGTAGTGGAAAGACTAGTTCCCTACAGTTTGGTTTCGTGAGAGGTGAGTGTAAGACGCCTACCTTATATAGCAACGCACATGTCTCCAAAGGCTTCTTTCTTCAAGCACCACGATGTTAGCGCGAAAGCCTGTTTGACATGGCCTTGTTTCTCAGAATTCAGTGTCAGGCTACTACTGCTACTGAGGCTAGCCCACGTACATTGCAAGACCCATCCACCTCCATGACACAGGACGTAATGGAGAGAAACCCTCCGCACAACGTGTTCCTCACTGTGCGGTATCGCGCGTTCCATCTCTTTTCGTTCACACGAGGTTTAAGGAGCGGCTTCGCATCCTTACGAGAAGAGATGGTAGTCGAAGGACGGGAACCCTCGAGACTTGTTCTTAGAGTTAAACAAACGCATGCCATCTTCCTTATGCTTCCGCAGTCATCCATTTCCATACACATCCTTCTTCGTGTAACGACGGCAGGCACCTTCGAAGCGGAGAGCGAAGTCTCGTCTACGTCCCTTATGCCTTCACACCCACTACGGAAAACAGTTTCCTCCTACGGAAACGATACGGCAGTTGAGGGAAGCCTTCTTCACAAGTGGTTTCTCGAGCACCGTCACAGGGCACATTCTAGATGCCTTCACCATGTCACGCGAAAGTGCTTCCCCGACTTACGTGTATGGCTTTCCTGACGGGTCTCCTTCTCACGCTTCAAACCATGACCTTTTCCATCTGCTCTCTCTCATACTCTTGGAAACGCTTCTCACGGAACAGGATTCCAATCGCGACAGACATTGACACTAGTTACTTCCGTGGCACAGGCACGGGGCACATTCCTTGCGATTTCCCACTTCCATTGCAAAAGTCTACCAGTTTCAGGGAAGGTGATAGTAGACGCACGGTTTCTCTGCAGTGGTGTTTCTGCAGTAGGATACCACACAGACATTATGTGACTATGGGTTCCTCGGGAACCCAGATGGAAGCTCGAAGTCGCGATCGACACAGACGTGGTTCGCCGAGATTCGTGTATGCCTTTCCTTTGGCGAAGTCACCTACTTTCGCAAACCCTTCTATCTTCGTGACACATGGTGTTCGTTGAGAAAAGCCCTCCATCAGAAGTTGTGCCGCGAGTGAGGTATATCACCCTTCCTTGCCCTCCGTTTCCTTTCACACTTGGCTTCAAGCCGCTTCGTTCCTTAGCAAAGAAGAAGGGCAGTCGAAGGACCGCACCTCCACAGCGTTGTTTCTTGGAGTTAAGTGTATAGCACGTCCGTTACGCTTCCTCCCACTTCCAGACACACACCTCTCTAGGGGACAACGAGTGTGTTGGTGGTCACGTTCGACCCACATTTCTCTTCACAATTCAGCGTGTGGCATTTTCCTTGTGTTTTCACACAAAGTACCGACAGCGCTTCTATCTTCCCGAAACAAGATCTGAGTTGGGAGAAGCTTTCGACACAAGTTCTTTCCCAAGCAGGGCTCTATGGCACAGTAACTTGCGCCTTCACTTTTAACGTGGGACATTTCCTCCGTCTTCTTCCCTGTAGATGGTAGTGGGAAGACTATTGCTCTACCGTTTTGTTTCTTGAGAGGTGAGTGCAAGACCCTCACACACATATCTCAAAAGGCTTCGCGCTTCGCGAACCAAGGGGTTAGCACGAAATCATGTTTGACGCGGCCTCGTTTCTCTGAGTTCAGTGGAAGGCTCTGCTGACGCTAGCTCACGTACATTTGAAGGCCCTTCCAAATTCGTGACCCAAGACTTTGGTGGAGAGAAGCCCTCCACACAACGTGTTCCCCACTGTGGTGTATCTCGCATTCCGTCTCTTTTCTCTCGCCCTAAGCTTTAACACGGCGCTTCCATCCGTAGGGAAAGAGCTGGTCGTCGACGGACGGCAACCCTCTAGATTTGTCCTTAGAGTTAAACACCCGTAGGCAATCTTCCCTATGCTTCCTCACATCATACATTTCCATACTCACCCTTCTTCGTGGAACGACGGGCGGCACATTCGAAACGGACAGCTCACTCTAGGGCACGTCCCTCGTGCCTTCACGCCCACGGCGGAAAACACTTTTATCTTCCTGAAACCATATGATAGCTGAGGGAAGACTTCTTCACAAGGGGTTTGTCAAGCACCGTCCCAGGACACATTCTTTATGCCTTCACACGTTCGCGCCAGAATGCCGCTCATACGTAGGCGTACGGCTTTCCAGGGTTTCCTTCTCAGACTTAAAGGCATGACCTTTTCCCTCTGCTCTCTCTCGTACTCTTGAAAACATTTCTCACGGAACAAGGTTTGAACCGGGAGAGACAATCTCCACTCCTTATTTCCGTGGCGCAGGCATGGGGCACATGCCTTGCGCTGTCACACTTACCTTGGAATAGACTACCATTTTCAGGGAAGAGGTTGGGAGAAACACGGTTTCTCTGCAGTGGTGTTTCTTCAGACCGACGTGCACGCCGCCTGTTTAGGGCTCCACACGTTCATGTTGTGACTAGGTTTTCCCCGTGAAGCCAGATGGAAGCTCGAAGGCGCGGTTTGACACAGACTTGTTTCGCACAGTGTAGTCTGTGGCTTTCCTTTGGCGAACTCACGTACGTTTGAAAACCCTTCTAGCGTCGTGAGCCGTGGTGTTCATTGAGAGAAGCCCTCCATACAAAGTGGTTCCCCGAGTAAGGTATAGCAGGCTTTTCCTCTGCTTCCGTTCACACTCGGCGTCAAGCTGCTTCGATCCTTAGGAAAGGAGGCGGGGAGTCGAAGGACGGCTCCTCCACAGCATTGTCTCTTAGACTTAAGTGTACAGCTCGTTCCTTACGCTTCCTCCCATTTCCAGACACACACCTCCCTAGGGGACAACTTGTTAGTTGGTGGTCGCATTCGACCCACATTTTCCTTCACCATTCAGCCTATGGCATTGTCCTTACGCTTTCACACGAAGTCCTGAAAACGCTTCTCCCTTCCCGAAGCAAGATCTGGGTTGACAGGAGCTTGAGACACAACTCCTCTCTCAAACAGTGGTAGACGGCCCAGCATTTGTGCCTTCACTTTGAACGTCGGAAAGTTCTTCCAACTTCTTCCCCGGAGGCGGTAGTGGAAAGACTAGTTCCCTACAGTTTGGTTTCGTGAGAGGTGAGTGTAAGACGCCTACCTTATATAGCAACGCACATGTCTCCAAAGGCTTCTTTCTTCAAGCACCACGATGTTAGCGCGAAAGCCTGTTTGACATGGCCTTGTTTCTCAGAATTCAGTGTCAGGCTACTACTGCTACTGAGGCTAGCCCACGTACATTGCAAGACCCATCCACCTCCATGACACAGGACGTAATGGAGAGAAACCCTCCGCACAACGTGTTCCTCACTGTGCGGTATCGCGCGTTCCATCTCTTTTCGTTCACACGAGGTTTAAGGAGCGGCTTCGCATCCTTACGAGAAGAGATGGTAGTCGAAGGACGGGAACCCTCGAGACTTGTTCTTAGAGTTAAACAAACGCATGCCATCTTCCTTATGCTTCCGCAGTCATCCATTTCCATACACATCCTTCTTCGTGTAACGACGGCAGGCACCTTCGAAGCGGAGAGCGAAGTCTCGTCTACGTCCCTTATGCCTTCACACCCACTACGGAAAACAGTTTCCTCCTACGGAAACGATACGGCAGTTGAGGGAAGCCTTCTTCACAAGTGGTTTCTCGAGCACCGTCACAGGGCACATTCTAGATGCCTTCACCATGTCACGCGAAAGTGCTTCCCCGACTTACGTGTATGGCTTTCCTGACGGGTCTCCTTCTCACGCTTCAAACCATGACCTTTTCCATCTGCTCTCTCTCATACTCTTGGAAACGCTTCTCACGGAACAGGATTCCAATCGCGACAGACATTGACACTAGTTACTTCCGTGGCACAGGCACGGGGCACATTCCTTGCGATTTCCCACTTCCATTGCAAAAGTCTACCAGTTTCAGGGAAGGTGATAGTAGACGCACGGTTTCTCTGCAGTGGTGTTTCTGCAGTAGGATACCACACAGACATTATGTGACTATGGGTTCCTCGGGAACCCAGATGGAAGCTCGAAGTCGCGATCGACACAGACGTGGTTCGCCGAGATTCGTGTATGCCTTTCCTTTGGCGAAGTCACATACTTTCGCAAACCCTTCTATCTTCGTGACACATGGTGTTCGTTGAGAAAAGCCCTCCATCAGAAGTTGTGCCGCGAGTGAGGTATATCACCCTTCCTTGCCCTCCGTTTCCTTTCACACTTGGCTTCAAGCCGCTTCGTTCCTTAGCAAAGAAGAAGGGCAGTCGAAGGACCGCACCTCCACAGCGTTGTTTCTTGGAGTTAAGTGTATAGCACGTCCGTTACGCTTCCTCCCACTTCCAGACACACACCTCTCTAGGGGACAACGAGTGTGTTGGTGGTCACGTTCGACCCACATTTCTCTTCACAATTCAGCGTGTGGCATTTTCCTTGTGTTTTCACACAAAGTACCGACAGCGCTTCTATCTTCCCGAAACAAGATCTGAGTTGGGAGAAGCTTTCGACACAAGTTCTTTCCCAAGCAGGGCTCTATGGCACAGTAACTTGCGCCTTCACTTTTAACGTGGGACATTTCCTCCGTCTTCTTCCCTGTAGATGGTAGTGGGAAGACTATTGCTCTACCGTTTTGTTTCTTGAGAGGTGAGTGCAAGACCCTCACACACATATCTCAAAAGGCTTCGCGCTTCGCGAACCAAGGGGTTAGCACGAAATCATGTTTGACGCGGCCTCGTTTCTCTGAGTTCAGTGGAAGGCTCTGCTGACGCTAGCTCACGTACATTTGAAGGCCCTTCCAAATTCGTGACCCAAGACTTTGGTGGAGAGAAGCCCTCCACACAACGTGTTCCCCACTGTGGTGTATCTCGCATTCCGTCTCTTTTCTCTCGCCCTAAGCTTTAACACGGCGCTTCCATCCGTAGGGAAAGAGCTGGTCGTCGACGGACGGCAACCCTCTAGATTTGTCCTTAGAGTTAAACACCCGTAGGCAATCTTCCCTATGCTTCCTCACATCATACATTTCCATACTCACCCTTCTTCGTGGAACGACGGGCGGCACATTCGAAACGGACAGCTCACTCTAGGGCACGTCCCTCGTGCCTTCACGCCCACGGCGGAAAACACTTTTATCTTCCTGAAACCATATGATAGCTGAGGGAAGACTTCTTCACAAGGGGTTTGTCAAGCACCGTCCCAGGACACATTCTTTATGCCTTCACACGTTCGCGCCAGAAGGCCGCTCATACGTAGGCGTACGGCTTTCCAGGGTTTCCTTCTCAGACTTAAAGGCATGACCTTTTCCCTCTGCTCTCTCTCGTACTCTTGAAAACATTTCTCACGGAACAAGGTTTGAACCGGGAGAGACAATCTCCACTCCTTATTTCCGTGGCGCAGGCATGGGGCACATGCCTTGCGCTGTCACACTTACCTTGGAATAGACTACCATTTTCAGGGAAGAGGTTGGGAGAAACACGGTTTCTCTGCAGTGGTGTTTCTTCAGACCGACGTGCACGCCGCCTGTTTAGGGCTCCACACGTTCATGTTGTGACTAGGTTTTCCCCGTGAAGCCAGATGGAAGCTCGAAGGCGCGGTTTGACACAGACTTGTTTCGCACAGTGTAGTCTGTGGCTTTCCTTTGGCGAACTCACGTACGTTTGAAAACCCTTCTAGCGTCGTGAGCCGTGGTGTTCATTGAGAGAAGCCCTCCATACAAAGTGGTTCCACGAGTAAGGTATAGCAGGCTTTTCCTCTGCTTCCGTTCACACTCGGCGTCAAGCTGCTTCGATCCTTAGGAAAGGAGGCGGGGAGTCGAAGGACGGCTCCTCCACAGCATTGTCTCTTAGACTTAAGTGTACAGCTCGTTCCTTACGCTTCCTCCCATTTCCAGACACACACCTCCCTAGGGGACAACTTGTTAGTTGGTGGTCGCATTCGACCCACATTTTCCTTCACCATTCAGCCTATGGCATTGTCCTTACGCCTTCACACGAAGTCCTGAAAACGCTTCTCCCTTCCCGAAGCAAGATCTGGGTTGACAGGAGCTTGAGACACAACTCCTCTCTCAAACAGTGGTAGACGGCCCAGCATTTGTGCCTTCACTTTGAACGTCGGAAAGTTCTTCCAACTTCTTCCCCGGAGGCGGTAGTGGAAAGACTAGTTCCCTACAGTTTGGTTTCGTGAGAGGTGAGTGTAAGACGCCTACCTTATATAGCAACGCACATGTCTCCAAAGGCTTCTTTCTTCAAGCACCACGATGTTAGCGCGAAAGCCTGTTTGACATGGCCTTGTTTCTCAGAATTCAGTGTCAGGCTACTACTGCTACTGAGGCTAGCCCACGTACATTGCAAGACCCATCCACCTCCATGACACAGGACGTAATGGAGAGAAACCCTCCGCACAACGTGTTCCTCACTGTGCGGTATCGCGCGTTCCATCTCTTTTCGTTCACACGAGGTTTAAGGAGCGGCTTCGCATCCTTACGAGAAGAGATGGTAGTCGAAGGACGGGAACCCTCGAGACTTGTTCTTAGAGTTAAACAAACGCATGCCATCTTCCTTATGCTTCCGCAGTCATCCATTTCCATACACATCCTTCTTCGTGTAACGACGGCAGGCACCTTCGAAGCGGAGAGCGAAGTCTCGTCTACGTCCCTTATGCCTTCACACCCACTACGGAAAACAGTTTCCTCCTACGGAAACGATACGGCAGTTGAGGGAAGCCTTCTTCACAAGTGGTTTCTCGAGCACCGTCACAGGGCACATTCTAGATGCCTTCACCATGTCACGCGAAAGTGCTTCCCCGACTTACGTGTATGGCTTTCCTGACGGGTCTCCTTCTCACGCTTCAAACCATGACCTTTTCCATCTGCTCTCTCTCATACTCTTGGAAACGCTTCTCACGGAACAGGATTCCAATCGCGACAGACATTGACACTAGTTACTTCCGTGGCACAGGCACGGGGCACATTCCTTGCGATTTCCCACTTCCATTGCAAAAGTCTACCAGTTTCAGGGAAGGTGATAGTAGACGCACGGTTTCTCTGCAGTGGTGTTTCTGCAGTAGGATACCACACAGACATTATGTGACTATGGGTTCCTCGGGAACCCAGATGGAAGCTCGAAGTCGCGATCGACACAGACGTGGTTCGCCGAGATTCGTGTATGCCTTTCCTTTGGCGAAGTCACCTACTTTCGCAAACCCTTCTATCTTCGTGACACATGGTGTTCGTTGAGAAAAGCCCTCCATCAGAAGTTGTGCCGCGAGTGAGGTATATCACCCTTCCTTGCCCTCCGTTTCCTTTCACACTTGGCTTCAAGCCGCTTCGTTCCTTAGCAAAGAAGAAGGGCAGTCGAAGGACCGCACCTCCACAGCGTTGTTTCTTGGAGTTAAGTGTATAGCACGTCCGTTACGCTTCCTCCCACTTCCAGACACACACCTCTCTAGGGGACAACGAGTGTGTTGGTGGTCACGTTCGACCCACATTTCTCTTCACAATTCAGCGTGTGGCATTTTCCTTGTGTTTTCACACAAAGTACCGACAGCGCTTCTATCTTCCCGAAACAAGATCTGAGTTGGGAGAAGCTTTCGACACAAGTTCTTTCCCAAGCAGGGCTCTATGGCACAGTAACTTGCGCCTTCACGTTTAACGTGGGACATTTCCTCCGTCTTCTTCCCTGTAGATGGTAGTGGGAAGACTATTGCTCTACCGTTTTGTTTCTTGAGAGGTGAGTGCAAGACCCTCACACACATATCTCAAAAGGCTTCGCGCTTCGCGAACCAAGGGGTTAGCACGAAATCATGTTTGACGCGGCCTCGTTTCTCTGAGTTCAGTGGAAGGCTCTGCTGACGCTAGCTCACGTACATTTGAAGGCCCTTCCAAATTCGTGACCCAAGACTTTGGTGGAGAGAAGCCCTCCACACAACGTGTTCCCCACTGTGGTGTATCTCGCATTCCGTCTCTTTTCCCTCGCCCTAAGCTTTAACACGGCGCTTCCATCCGTAGGGAAAGAGCTGGTCGTCGACGGACGGCAACCCTCTAGATTTGTCCTTAGAGTTAAACACCCGTAGGCAATCTTCCCTATGCTTCCTCACATCATACATTTCCATACTCACCCTTCTTCGTGGAACGACGGGCGGCACATTCGAAACGGACAGCTCACTCTAGGGCACGTCCCTCGTGCCTTCACGCCCACGGCGGAAAACACTTTTATCTTCCTGAAACCATATGATAGCTGAGGGAAGACTTCTTCACAAGGGGTTTGTCAAGCACCGTCCCAGGACACATTCTTTATGCCTTCACACGTTCGCGCCAGAAGGCCGCTCATACGTAGGCGTACGGCTTTCCAGGGTTTCCTTCTCAGACTTAAAGGCGTGACCTTTTCCCTCTGCTCTCTCTCGTACTCTTGAAAACATTTCTCACGGAACAAGGTTTGAACCGGGAGAGACAATCTCCACTCCTTATTTCCGTGGCGCAGGCATGGGGCACATGCCTTGCGCTGTCACACTTACCTTGGAATGGACTACCATTTTCAGGGAAGAGGTTGGGAGAAACACGGTTTCTCTGCAGTGGTGTTTCTTCAGACCGACGTGCACGCCGCCTGTTTAGGGCTCCACACGTTCATGTTGTGACTAGGTTTTCCCCGTGAAGCCAGATGGAAGCTCGAAGGCGCGGTTTGACACAGACTTGTTTCGCACAGTGTAGTCTGTGGCTTTCCTTTGGCGAACTCACGTACGTTTGAAAACCCTTCTAGCGTCGTGAGCCGTGGTGTTCATTGAGAGAAGCCCTCCATACAAAGTGGTTCCCCGAGTAAGGTATAGCAGGCTTTTCCTCTGCTTCCGTTCACACTCGGCGTCAAGCTGCTTCGATCCTTAGGAAAGGAGGCGGGGAGTCGAAGGACGGCTCCTCCACAGCATTGTCTCTTAGACTTAAGTGTACAGCTCGTTCCTTACGCTTCCTCCCATTTCCAGACACACACCTCCCTAGGGGACAACTTGTTAGTTGGTGGTCGCATTCGACCCACATTTTCCTTCACCATTCAGCCTATGGCATTGTCCTTACGCTTTCACACGAAGTCCTGAAAACGCTTCTCCCTTCCCGAAGCAAGATCTGGGTTGACAGGAGCTTGAGACACAACTCCTCTCTCAAACAGTGGTAGACGGCCCAGCATTTGTGCCTTCACTTTGAACGTCGGAAAGTTCTTCCAACTTCTTCCCCGGAGGCGGTAGTGGAAAGACTAGTTCCCTACAGTTTGGTTTCGTGAGAGGTGAGTGTAAGACGCCTACCTTATATAGCAACGCACATGTCTCCAAAGGCTTCTTTCTTCAAGCACCACGATGTTAGCGCGAAAGCCTGTTTGACATGGCCTTGTTTCTCAGAATTCAGTGTCAGGCTACTACTGCTACTGAGGCTAGCCCACGTACATTGCAAGACCCATCCACCTCCATGACACAGGACGTAATGGAGAGAAACCCTCCGCACAACGTGTTCCTCACTGTGCGGTATCGCGCGTTCCATCTCTTTTCGTTCACACGAGGTTTAAGGAGCGGCTTCGCATCCTTACGAGAAGAGATGGTAGTCGAAGGACGGGAACCCTCGAGACTTGTTCTTAGAGTTAAACAAACGCATGCCATCTTCCTTATGCTTCCGCAGTCATCCATTTCCATACACATCCTTCTTCGTGTAACGACGGCAGGCACCTTCGAAGCGGAGAGCGAAGTCTCGTCTACGTCCCTTATGCCTTCACACCCACTACGGAAAACAGTTTCCTCCTACGGAAACGATACGGCAGTTGAGGGAAGCCTTCTTCACAAGTGGTTTCTCGAGCACCGTCACAGGGCACATTCTAGATGCCTTCACCATGTCACGCGAAAGTGCTTCCCCGACTTACGTGTATGGCTTTCCTGACGGGTCTCCTTCTCACGCTTCAAACCATGACCTTTTCCATCTGCTCTCTCTCATACTCTTGGAAACGCTTCTCACGGAACAGGATTCCAATCGCGACAGACATTGACACTAGTTACTTCCGTGGCACAGGCACGGGGCACATTCCTTGCGATTTCCCACTTCCATTGCAAAAGTCTACCAGTTTCAGGGAAGGTGATAGTAGACGCACGGTTTCTCTGCAGTGGTGTTTCTGCAGTAGGATACCACACAGACATTATGTGACTATGGGTTCCTCGGGAACCCAGATGGAAGCTCGAAGTCGCGATCGACACAGACGTGGTTCGCCGAGATTCGTGTATGCCTTTCCTTTGGCGAAGTCACATACTTTCGCAAACCCTTCTATCTTCGTGACACATGGTGTTCGTTGAGAAAAGCCCTCCATCAGAAGTTGTGCCGCGAGTGAGGTATATCACCCTTCCTTGCCCTCCGTTTCCTTTCACACTTGGCTTCAAGCCGCTTCGTTCCTTAGCAAAGAAGAAGGGCAGTCGAAGGACCGCACCTCCACAGCGTTGTTTCTTGGAGTTAAGTGTATAGCACGTCCGTTACGCTTCCTCCCACTTCCAGACACACACCTCTCTAGGGGACAACGAGTGTGTTGGTGGTCACGTTCGACCCACATTTCTCTTCACAATTCAGCGTGTGGCATTTTCCTTGTGTTTTCACACAAAGTACCGACAGCGCTTCTATCTTCCCGAAACAAGATCTGAGTTGGGAGAAGCTTTCGACACAAGTTCTTTCCCAAGCAGGGCTCTATGGCACAGTAACTTGCGCCTTCACTTTTAACGTGGGACATTTCCTCCGTCTTCTTCCCTGTAGATGGTAGTGGGAAGACTATTGCTCTACCGTTTTGTTTCTTGAGAGGTGAGTGCAAGACCCTCACACACATATCTCAAAAGGCTTCGCGCTTCGCGAACCAAGGGGTTAGCACGAAATCATGTTTGACGCGGCCTCGTTTCTCTGAGTTCAGTGGAAGGCTCTGCTGACGCTAGCTCACGTACATTTGAAGGCCCTTCCAAATTCGTGACCCAAGACTTTGGTGGAGAGAAGCCCTCCACACAACGTGTTCCCCACTGTGGTGTATCTCGCATTCCGTCTCTTTTCTCTCGCCCTAAGCTTTAACACGGCGCTTCCATCCGTAGGGAAAGAGCTGGTCGTCGACGGACGGCAACCCTCTAGATTTGTCCTTAGAGTTAAACACCCGTAGGCAATCTTCCCTATGCTTCCTCACATCATACATTTCCATACTCACCCTTCTTCGTGGAACGACGGGCGGCACATTCGAAACGGACAGCTCACTCTAGGGCACGTCCCTCGTGCCTTCACGCCCACGGCGGAAAACACTTTTATCTTCCTGAAACCATATGATAGCTGAGGGAAGACTTCTTCACAAGGGGTTTGTCAAGCACCGTCCCAGGACACATTCTTTATGCCTTCACACGTTCGCGCCAGAAGGCCGCTCATACGTAGGCGTACGGCTTTCCAGGGTTTCCTTCTCAGACTTAAAGGCATGACCTTTTCCCTCTGCTCTCTCTCGTACTCTTGAAAACATTTCTCACGGAACAAGGTTTGAACCGGGAGAGACAATCTCCACTCCTTATTTCCGTGGCGCAGGCATGGGGCACATGCCTTGCGCTGTCACACTTACCTTGGAATAGACTACCATTTTCAGGGAAGAGGTTGGGAGAAACACGGTTTCTCTGCAGTGGTGTTTCTTCAGACCGACATGCACGCCGCCTGTTTAGGGCTCCACACGTTCATGTTGTGACTAGGTTTTCCCCGTGAAGCCAGATGGAAGCTCGAAGGCGCGGTTTGACACAGACTTGTTTCGCACAGTGTAGTCTGTGGCTTTCCTTTGGCGAACTCACGTACGTTTGAAAACCCTTCTAGCGTCGTGAGCCGTGGTGTTCATTGAGAGAAGCCCTCCATACAAAGTGGTTCCACGAGTAAGGTATAGCAGGCTTTTCCTCTGCTTCCGTTCACACTCGGCGTCAAGCTGCTTCGATCCTTAGGAAAGGAGGCGGGGAGTCGAAGGACGGCTCCTCCACAGCATTGTCTCTTAGACTTAAGTGTACAGCTCGTTCCTTACGCTTCCTCCCATTTCCAGACACACACCTCCCTAGGGGACAACTTGTTAGTTGGTGGTCGCATTCGACCCACATTTTCCTTCACCATTCAGCCTATGGCATTGTCCTTACGCTTTCACACGAAGTCCTGAAAACGCTTCTCCCTTCCCGAAGCAAGATCTGGGTTGACAGGAGCTTGAGACACAACTCCTCTCTCAAACAGTGGTAGACGGCCCAGCATTTGTGCCTTCACTTTGAACGTCGGAAAGTTCTTCCAACTTCTTCCCCGGAGGCGGTAGTGGAAAGACTAGTTCCCTACAGTTTGGTTTCGTGAGAGGTGAGTGTAAGACGCCTACCTTATATAGCAACGCACATGTCTCCAAAGGCTTCTTTCTTCAAGCACCACGATGTTAGCGCGAAAGCCTGTTTGACATGGCCTTGTTTCTCAGAATTCAGTGTCAGGCTACTACTGCTACTGAGGCTAGCCCACGTACATTGCAAGACCCATCCACCTCCATGACACAGGACGTAATGGAGAGAAACCCTCCGCACAACGTGTTCCTCACTGTGCGGTATCGCGCGTTCCATCTCTTTTCGTTCACACGAGGTTTAAGGAGCGGCTTCGCATCCTTACGAGAAGAGATGGTAGTCGAAGGACGGGAACCCTCGAGACTTGTTCTTAGAGTTAAACAAACGCATGCCATCTTCCTTATGCTTCCGCAGTCATCCATTTCCATACACATCCTTCTTCGTGTAACGACGGCAGGCACCTTCGAAGCGGAGAGCGAAGTCTCGTCTACGTCCCTTATGCCTTCACACCCACTACGGAAAACAGTTTCCTCCTACGGAAACGATACGGCAGTTGAGGGAAGCCTTCTTCACAAGTGGTTTCTCGAGCACCGTCACAGGGCACATTCTAGATGCCTTCACCATGTCACGCGAAAGTGCTTCCCCGACTTACGTGTATGGCTTTCCTGACGGGTCTCCTTCTCACGCTTCAAACCATGACCTTTTCCATCTGCTCTCTCTCATACTCTTGGAAACGCTTCTCACGGAACAGGATTCCAATCGCGACAGACATTGACACTAGTTACTTCCGTGGCACAGGCACGGGGCACATTCCTTGCGATTTCCCACTTCCATTGCAAAAGTCTACCAGTTTCAGGGAAGGTGATAGTAGACGCACGGTTTCTCTGCAGTGGTGTTTCTGCAGTAGGATACCACACAGACATTATGTGACTATGGGTTCCTCGGGAACCCAGATGGAAGCTCGAAGTCGCGATCGACACAGACGTGGTTCGCCGAGATTCGTGTATGCCTTTCCTTTGGCGAAGTCACATACTTTCGCAAACCCTTCTATCTTCGTGACACATGGTGTTCGTTGAGAAAAGCCCTCCATCAGAAGTTGTGCCGCGAGTGAGGTATATCACCCTTCCTTGCCCTCCGTTTCCTTTCACACTTGGCTTCAAGCCGCTTCGTTCCTTAGCAAAGAAGAAGGGCAGTCGAAGGACCGCACCTCCACAGCGTTGTTTCTTGGAGTTAAGTGTATAGCACGTCCGTTACGCTTCCTCCCACTTCCAGACACACACCTCTCTAGGGGACAACGAGTGTGTTGGTGGTCACGTTCGACCCACATTTCTCTTCACAATTCAGCGTGTGGCATTTTCCTTGTGTTTTCACACAAAGTACCGACAGCGCTTCTATCTTCCCGAAACAAGATCTGAGTTGGGAGAAGCTTTCGACACAAGTTCTTTCCCAAGCAGGGCTCTATGGCACAGTAACTTGCGCCTTCACTTTTAACGTGGGACATTTCCTCCGTCTTCTTCCCTGTAGATGGTAGTGGGAAGACTATTGCTCTACCGTTTTGTTTCTTGAGAGGTGAGTGCAAGACCCTCACACACATATCTCAAAAGGCTTCGCGCTTCGCGAACCAAGGGGTTAGCACGAAATCATGTTTGACGCGGCCTCGTTTCTCTGAGTTCAGTGGAAGGCTCTGCTGACGCTAGCTCACGTACATTTGAAGGCCCTTCCAAATTCGTGACCCAAGACTTTGGTGGAGAGAAGCCCTCCACACAACGTGTTCCCCACTGTGGTGTATCTCGCATTCCGTCTCTTTTCTCTCGCCCTAAGCTTTAACACGGCGCTTCCATCCGTAGGGAAAGAGCTGGTCGTCGACGGACGGCAACCCTCTAGATTTGTCCTTAGAGTTAAACACCCGTAGGCAATCTTCCCTATGCTTCCTCACATCATACATTTCCATACTCACCCTTCTTCGTGGAACGACGGGCGGCACATTCGAAACGGACAGCTCACTCTAGGGCACGTCCCTCGTGCCTTCACGCCCACGGCGGAAAACACTTTTATCTTCCTGAAACCATATGATAGCTGAGGGAAGACTTCTTCACAAGGGGTTTGTCAAGCACCGTCCCAGGACACATTCTTTATGCCTTCACACGTTCGCGCCAGAAGGCCGCTCATACGTAGGCGTACGGCTTTCCAGGGTTTCCTTCTCAGACTTAAAGGCATGACCTTTTCCCTCTGCTCTCTCTCGTACTCTTGAAAACATTTCTCACGGAACAAGGTTTGAACCGGGAGAGACAATCTCCACTCCTTATTTCCGTGGCGCAGGCATGGGGCACATGCCTTGCGCTGTCACACTTACCTTGGAATAGACTACCATTTTCAGGGAAGAGGTTGGGAGAAACACGGTTTCTCTGCAGTGGTGTTTCTTCAGACCGACGTGCACGCCGCCTGTTTAGGGCTCCACACGTTCATGTTGTGACTAGGTTTTCCCCGTGAAGCCAGATGGAAGCTCGAAGGCGCGGTTTGACACAGACTTGTTTCGCACAGTGTAGTCTGTGGCTTTCCTTTGGCGAACTCACGTACGTTTGAAAACCCTTCTAGCGTCGTGAGCCGTGGTGTTCATTGAGAGAAGCCCTCCATACAAAGTGGTTCCACGAGTAAGGTATAGCAGGCTTTTCCTCTGCTTCCGTTCACACTCGGCGTCAAGCTGCTTCGATCCTTACGAAAGGAGGCGGGGAGTCGAAGGACGGCTCCTCCACAGCATTGTCTCTTAGACTTAAGTGTACAGCTCGTTCCTTACGCTTCCTCCCATTTCCAGACACACACCTCCCTAGGGGACAACTTGTTAGTTGGTGGTCGCATTCGACCCACATTTTCCTTCACCATTCAGCCTATGGCATTGTCCTTACGCTTTCACACGAAGTCCTGAAAACGCTTCTCCCTTCCCGAAGCAAGATCTGGGTTGACAGGAGCTTGAGACACAACTCCTCTCTCAAACAGTGGTAGACGGCCCAGCATTTGTGCCTTCACTTTGAACGTCGGAAAGTTCTTCCAACTTCTTCCCCGGAGGCGGTAGTGGAAAGGCTAGTTCCCTACAGTTTGGTTTCGTGAGAGGTGAGTGTAAGACGCCTACCTTATATAGCAACGCACATGTCTCCAAAGGCTTCTTTCTTCAAGCACCACGATGTTAGCGCGAAAGCCTGTTTGACATGGCCTTGTTTCTCAGAATTCAGTGTCAGGCTACTACTGCTACTGAGGCTAGGCCACGTACATTGCAAGACCCATCCACCTCCATGACACAGGACGTAATGGAGAGAAACCCTCCGCACAACGTGTTCCTCACTGTGCGGTATCGCGCGTTCCATCTCTTTTCGTTCACACGAGGTTTAAGGAGCGGCTTCGCATCCTTACGAGAAGAGATGGTAGTCGAAGGACGGGAACCCTCGAGACTTGTTCTTAGAGTTAAACAAACGCATGCCATCTTCCTTATGCTTCCGCAGTCATCCATTTCCATACACATCCTTCTTCGTGTAACGACGGCAGGCACCTTCGAAGCGGAGAGCGAAGTCTCGTCTACGTCCCTTATGCCTTCACACCCACTACGGAAAACAGTTTCCTCCTACGGAAACGATACGGCAGTTGAGGGAAGCCTTCTTCACAAGTGGTTTCTCGAGCACCGTCACAGGGCACATTCTAGATGCCTTCACCATGTCACGCGAAAGTGCTTCCCCGACTTACGTGTATGGCTTTCCTGACGGGTCTCCTTCTCACGCTTCAAACCATGACCTTTTCCATCTGCTCTCTCTCATACTCTTGGAAACGCTTCTCACGGAACAGGATTCCAATCGCGACAGACATTGACACTAGTTACTTCCGTGGCACAGGCACGGGGCACATTCCTTGCGATTTCCCACTTCCATTGCAAAAGTCTACCAGTTTCAGGGAAGGTGATAGTAGACGCACGGTTTCTCTGCAGTGGTGTTTCTGCAGTAGGATACCACACAGACATTATGTGACTATGGGTTCCTCGGGAACCCAGATGGAAGCTCGAAGTCGCGATCGACACAGACGTGGTTCGCCGAGATTCGTGTATGCCTTTCCTTTGGCGAAGTCACCTACTTTCGCAAACCCTTCTATCTTCGTGACACATGGTGTTCGTTGAGAAAAGCCCTCCATCAGAAGTTGTGCCGCGAGTGAGGCATATCACCCTTCCTTGCCCTCCGTTTCCTTTCACACTTGGCTTCAAGCCGCTTCGTTCCTTAGCAAAGAAGAAGGGCAGTCGAAGGACCGCACCTCCACAGCGTTGTTTCTTGGAGTTAAGTGTATAGCACGTCCGTTACGCTTCCTCCCACTTCCAGACACACACCTCTCTAGGGGACAACGAGTGTGTTGGTGGTCACGTTCGACCCACATTTCTCTTCACAATTCAGCGTGTGGCATTTTCCTTGTGTTTTCACACAAAGTACCGACAGCGCTTCTATCTTCCCGAAACAAGATCTGAGTTGGGAGAAGCTTTCGACACAAGTTCTTTCCCAAGCAGGGCTCTATGGCACAGTAACTTGCGCCTTCACTTTTAACGTGGGACATTTCCTCCGTCTTCTTCCCTGTAGATGGTAGTGGGAAGACTATTGCTCTACCGTTTTGTTTCTTGAGAGGTGAGTGCAAGACCCTCACACACATATCTCAAAAGGCTTCGCGCTTCGCGAACCAAGGGGTTAGCACGAAATCATGTTTGACGCGGCCTCGTTTCTCTGAGTTCAGTGGAAGGCTCTGCTGACGCTAGCTCACGTACATTTGAAGGCCCTTCCAAATTCGTGACCCAAGACTTTGGTGGAGAGAAGCCCTCCACACAACGTGTTCCCCACTGTGGTGTATCTCGCATTCCGTCTCTTTTCTCTCGCCCTAAGCTTTAACACGGCGCTTCCATCCGTAGGGAAAGAGCTGGTCGTCGACGGACGGCAACCCTCTAGATTTGTCCTTAGAGTTAAACACCCGTAGGCAATCTTCCCTATGCTTCCTCACATCATACATTTCCATACTCACCCTTCTTCGTGGAACGACGGGCGGCACATTCGAAACGGACAGCTCACTCTAGGGCACGTCCCTCGTGCCTTCACGCCCACGGCGGAAAACACTTTTATCTTCCTGAAACCATATGATAGCTGAGGGAAGACTTCTTCACAAGGGGTTTGTCAAGCACCGTCCCAGGACACATTCTTTATGCCTTCACACGTTCGCGCCAGAAGGCCGCTCATACGTAGGCGTACGGCTTTCCAGGGTTTCCTTCTCAGACTTAAAGGCGTGACCTTTTCCCTCTGCTCTCTCTCGTACTCTTGAAAACATTTCTCACGGAACAAGGTTTGAACCGGGAGAGACAATCTCCACTCCTTATTTCCGTGGCGCAGGCATGGGGCACATGCCTTGCGCTGTCACACTTACCTTGGAATGGACTACCATTTTCAGGGAAGAGGTTGGGAGAAACACGGTTTCTCTGCAGTGGTGTTTCTTCAGACCGACGTGCACGCCGCCTGTTTAGGGCTCCACACGTTCATGTTGTGACTAGGTTTTCCCCGTGAAGCCAGATGGAAGCTCGAAGGCGCGGTTTGACACAGACTTGTTTCGCACAGTGTAGTCTGTGGCTTTCCTTTGGCGAACTCACGTACGTTTGAAAACCCTTCTAGCGTCGTGAGCCGTGGTGTTCATTGAGAGAAGCCCTCCATACAAAGTGGTTCCACGAGTAAGGTATAGCAGGCTTTTCCTCTGCTTCCGTTCACACTCGGCGTCAAGCTGCTTCGATCCTTAGGAAAGGAGGCGGGGAGTCGAAGGACGGCTCCTCCACAGCATTGTCTCTTAGACTTAAGTGTACAGCTCGTTCCTTACGCTTCCTCCCATTTCCAGACACACACCTCCCTAGGGGACAACTTGTTAGTTGGTGGTCGCATTCGACCCACATTTTCCTTCACCATTCAGCCTATGGCATTGTCCTTACGCTTTCACACGAAGTCCTGAAAACGCTTCTCCCTTCCCGAAGCAAGATCTGGGTTGACAGGAGCTTGAGACACAACTCCTCTCTCAAACAGTGGTAGACGGCCCAGCATTTGTGCCTTCACTTTGAACGTCGGAAAGTTCTTCCAACTTCTTCCCCGGAGGCGGTAGTGGAAAGGCTAGTTCCCTACAGTTTGGTTTCGTGAGAGGTGAGTGTAAGACGCCTACCTTATATAGCAACGCACATGTCTCCAAAGGCTTCTTTCTTCAACCACCACGATGTTAGCGCGAAAGCCTGTTTGACATGGCCTTGTTTCTCAGAATTCAGTGTCAGGCTACTACTGCTACTGAGGCTAGCCCACGTACATTGCAAGACCCATCCACCTCCATGACACAGGACGTAATGGAGAGAAACCCTCCGCACAACGTGTTCCTCACTGTGCGGTATCGCGCGTTCCATCTCTTTTCGTTCACACGAGGTTTAAGGAGCGGCTTCGCATCCTTACGAGAAGAGATGGTAGTCGAAGGACGGGAACCCTCGAGACTTGTTCTTAGAGTTAAACAAACGCATGCCATCTTCCTTATGCTTCCGCAGTCATCCATTTCCATACACATCCTTCTTCGTGTAACGACGGCAGGCACCTTCGAAGCGGAGAGCGAAGTCTCGTCTACGTCCCTTATGCCTTCACACCCACTACGGAAAACAGTTTCCTCCTACGGAAACGATACGGCAGTTGAGGGAAGCCTTCTTCACAAGTGGTTTCTCGAGCACCGTCACAGGGCACATTCTAGATGCCTTCACCATGTCACGCGAAAGTGCTTCCCCGACTTACGTGTATGGCTTTCCTGACGGGTCTCCTTCTCACGCTTCAAACCATGACCTTTTCCATCTGCTCTCTCTCATACTCTTGGAAACGCTTCTCACGGAACAGGATTCCAATCGCGACAGACATTGACACTAGTTACTTCCGTGGCACAGGCACGGGGCACATTCCTTGCGATTTCCCACTTCCATTGCAAAAGTCTACCAGTTTCAGGGAAGGTGATAGTAGACGCACGGTTTCTCTGCAGTGGTGTTTCTGCAGTAGGATACCACACAGACATTATGTGACTATGGGTTCCTCGGGAACCCAGATGGAAGCTCGAAGTCGCGATCGACACAGACGTGGTTCGCCGAGATTCGTGTATGCCTTTCCTTTGGCGAAGTCACCTACTTTCGCAAACCCTTCTATCTTCGTGACACATGGTGTTCGTTGAGAAAAGCCCTCCATCAGAAGTTGTGCCGCGAGTGAGGTATATCACCCTTCCTTGCCCTCCGTTTCCTTTCACACTTGGCTTCAAGCCGCTTCGTTCCTTAGCAAAGAAGAAGGGCAGTCGAAGGACCGCACCTCCACAGCGTTGTTTCTTGGAGTTAAGTGTATAGCACGTCCGTTACGCTTCCTCCCACTTCCAGACACACACCTCTCTAGGGGACAACGAGTGTGTTGGTGGTCACGTTCGACCCACATTTCTCTTCACAATTCAGCGTGTGGCATTTTCCTTGTGTTTTCACACAAAGTACCGACAGCGCTTCTATCTTCCCGAAACAAGATCTGAGTTGGGAGAAGCTTTCGACACAAGTTCTTTCCCAAGCAGGGCTCTATGGCACAGTAACTTGCGCCTTCACTTTTAACGTGGGACATTTCCTCCGTCTTCTTCCCTGTAGATGGTAGTGGGAAGACTATTGCTCTACCGTTTTGTTTCTTGAGAGGTGAGTGCAAGACCCTCACACACATATCTCAAAAGGCTTCGCGCTTCGCGAACCAAGGGGTTAGCACGAAATCATGTTTGACGCGGCCTCGTTTCTCTGAGTTCAGTGGAAGGCTCTGCTGACGCTAGCTCACGTACATTTGAAGGCCCTTCCAAATTCGTGACCCAAGACTTTGGTGGAGAGAAGCCCTCCACACAACGTGTTCCCCACTGTGGTGTATCTCGCATTCCGTCTCTTTTCTCTCGCCCTAAGCTTTAACACGGCGCTTCCATCCGTAGGGAAAGAGCTGGTCGTCGACGGACGGCAACCCTCTAGATTTGTCCTTAGAGTTAAACACCCGTAGGCAATCTTCCCTATGCTTCCTCACATCATACATTTCCATACTCACCCTTCTTCGTGGAACGACGGGCGGCACATTCGAAACGGACAGCTCACTCTAGGGCACGTCCCTCGTGCCTTCACGCCCACGGCGGAAAACACTTTTATCTTCCTGAAACCATATGATAGCTGAGGGAAGACTTCTTCACAAGGGGTTTGTCAAGCACCGTCCCAGGACACATTCTTTATGCCTTCACACGTTCGCGCCAGAAGGCCGCTCATACGTAGGCGTACGGCTTTCCAGGGTTTCCTTCTCAGACTTAAAGGCGTGACCTTTTCCCTCTGCTCTCTCTCGTACTCTTGAAAACATTTCTCACGGAACAAGGTTTGAACCGGGAGAGACAATCTCCACTCCTTATTTCCGTGGCGCAGGCATGGGGCACATGCCTTGCGCTGTCACACTTACCTTGGAATGGACTACCATTTTCAGGGAAGAGGTTGGGAGAAACACGGTTTCTCTGCAGTGGTGTTTCTTCAGACCGACGTGCACGCCGCCTGTTTAGGGCTCCACACGTTCATGTTGTGACTAGGTTTTCCCCGTGAAGCCAGATGGAAGCTCGAAGGCGCGGTTTGACACAGACTTGTTTCGCACAGTGTAGTCTGTGGCTTTCCTTTGGCGAACTCACGTACGTTTGAAAACCCTTCTAGCGTCGTGAGCCGTGGTGTTCATTGAGAGAAGCCCTCCATACAAAGTGGTTCCCCGAGTAAGGTATAGCAGGCTTTTCCTCTGCTTCCGTTCACACTCGGCGTCAAGCTGCTTCGATCCTTAGGAAAGGAGGCGGGGAGTCGAAGGACGGCTCCTCCACAGCATTGTCTCTTAGACTTAAGTGTACAGCTCGTTCCTTACGCTTCCTCCCATTTCCAGACACACACCTCCCTAGGGGACAACTTGTTAGTTGGTGGTCGCATTCGACCCACATTTTCCTTCACCATTCAGCCTATGGCATTGTCCTTACGCTTTCACACGAAGTCCTGAAAACGCTTCTCCCTTCCCGAAGCAAGATCTGGGTTGACAGGAGCTTGAGACACAACTCCTCTCTCAAACAGTGGTAGACGGCCCAGCATTTGTGCCTTCACTTTGAACGTCGGAAAGTTCTTCCAACTTCTTCCCCGGAGGCGGTAGTGGAAAGACTAGTTCCCTACAGTTTGGTTTCGTGAGAGGTGAGTGTAAGACGCCTACCTTATATAGCAACGCACATGTCTCCAAAGGCTTCTTTCTTCAAGCACCACGATGTTAGCGCGAAAGCCTGTTTGACATGGCCTTGTTTCTCAGAATTCAGTGTCAGGCTACTACTGCTACTGAGGCTAGCCCACGTACATTGCAAGACCCATCCACCTCCATGACACAGGACGTAATGGAGAGAAACCCTCCGCACAACGTGTTCCTCACTGTGCGGTATCGCGCGTTCCATCTCTTTTCGTTCACACGAGGTTTAAGGAGCGGCTTCGCATCCTTACGAGAAGAGATGGTAGTCGAAGGACGGGAACCCTCGAGACTTGTTCTTAGAGTTAAACAAACGCATGCCATCTTCCTTATGCTTCCGCAGTCATCCATTTCCATACACATCCTTCTTCGTGTAACGACGGCAGGCACCTTCGAAGCGGAGAGCGAAGTCTCGTCTACGTCCCTTATGCCTTCACACCCACTACGGAAAACAGTTTCCTCCTACGGAAACGATACGGCAGTTGAGGGAAGCCTTCTTCACAAGTGGTTTCTCGAGCACCGTCACAGGGCACATTCTAGATGCCTTCACCATGTCACGCGAAAGTGCTTCCCCGACTTACGTGTATGGCTTTCCTGACGGGTCTCCTTCTCACGCTTCAAACCATGACCTTTTCCATCTGCTCTCTCTCATACTCTTGGAAACGCTTCTCACGGAACAGGATTCCAATCGCGACAGACATTGACACTAGTTACTTCCGTGGCACAGGCACGGGGCACATTCCTTGCGATTTCCCACTTCCATTGCAAAAGTCTACCAGTTTCAGGGAAGGTGATAGTAGACGCACGGTTTCTCTGCAGTGGTGTTTCTGCAGTAGGATACCACACAGACATTATGTGACTATGGGTTCCTCGGGAACCCAGATGGAAGCTCGAAGTCGCGATCGACACAGACGTGGTTCGCCGAGATTCGTGTATGCCTTTCCTTTGGCGAAGTCACATACTTTCGCAAACCCTTCTATCTTCGTGACACATGGTGTTCGTTGAGAAAAGCCCTCCATCAGAAGTTGTGCCACGAGTGAGGTATATCACCCTTCCTTGCCCTCCGTTTCCTTTCACACTTGGCTTCAAGCCGCTTCGTTCCTTAGCAAAGAAGAAGGGCAGTCGAAGGACCGCACCTCCACAGCGTTGTTTCTTGGAGTTAAGTGTATAGCACGTCCGTTACGCTTCCTCCCACTTCCAGACACACACCTCTCTAGGGGACAACGAGTGTGTTGGTGGTCACGTTCGACCCACATTTCTCTTCACAATTCAGCGTGTGGCATTTTCCTTGTGTTTTCACACAAAGTACCGACAGCGCTTCTATCTTCCCGAAACAAGATCTGAGTTGGGAGAAGCTTTCGACACAAGTTCTTTCCCAAGCAGGGCTCTATGGCACAGTAACTTGCGCCTTCACTTTTAACGTGGGACATTTCCTCCGTCTTCTTCCCTGTAGATGGTAGTGGGAAGACTATTGCTCTACCGTTTTGTTTCTTGAGAGGTGAGTGCAAGACCCTCACACACATATCTCAAAAGGCTTCGCGCTTCGCGAACCAAGGGGTTAGCACGAAATCATGTTTGACGCGGCCTCGTTTCTCTGAGTTCAGTGGAAGGCTCTGCTGACGCTAGCTCACGTACATTTGAAGGCCCTTCCAAATTCGTGACCCAAGACTTTGGTGGAGAGAAGCCCTCCACACAACGTGTTCCCCACTGTGGTGTATCTCGCATTCCGTCTCTTTTCTCTCGCCCTAAGCTTTAACACGGCGCTTCCATCCGTAGGGAAAGAGCTGGTCGTCGACGGACGGCAACCCTCTAGATTTGTCCTTAGAGTTAAACACCCGTAGGCAATCTTCCCTATGCTTCCTCACATCATACATTTCCATACTCACCCTTCTTCGTGGAACGACGGGCGGCACATTCGAAACGGACAGCTCACTCTAGGGCACGTCCCTCGTGCCTTCACGCCCACGGCGGAAAACACTTTTATCTTCCTGAAACCATATGATAGCTGAGGGAAGACTTCTTCACAAGGGGTTTGTCAAGCACCGTCCCAGGACACATTCTTTATGCCTTCACACGTTCGCGCCAGAATGCCGCTCATACGTAGGCGTACGGCTTTCCAGGGTTTCCTTCTCAGACTTAAAGGCATGACCTTTTCCCTCTGCTCTCTCTCGTACTCTTGAAAACATTTCTCACGGAACAAGGTTTGAACCGGGAGAGACAATCTCCACTCCTTATTTCCGTGGCGCAGGCATGGGGCACATGCCTTGCGCTGTCACACTTACCTTGGAATAGACTACCATTTTCAGGGAAGAGGTTGGGAGAAACACGGTTTCTCTGCAGTGGTGTTTCTTCAGACCGACGTGCACGCCGCCTGTTTAGGGCTCCACACGTTCATGTTGTGACTAGGTTTTCCCCGTGAAGCCAGATGGAAGCTCGAAGGCGCGGTTTGACACAGACTTGTTTCGCACAGTGTAGTCTGTGGCTTTCCTTTGGCGAACTCACGTACGTTTGAAAACCCTTCTAGCGTCGTGAGCCGTGGTGTTCATTGAGAGAAGCCCTCCATACAAAGTGGTTCCACGAGTAAGGTATAGCAGGCTTTTCCTCTGCTTCCGTTCACACTCGGCGTCAAGCTGCTTCGATCCTTAGGAAAGGAGGCGGGGAGTCGAAGGACGGCTCCTCCACAGCATTGTCTCTTAGACTTAAGTGTACAGCTCGTTCCTTACGCTTCCTCCCATTTCCAGACACACACCTCCCTAGGGGACAACTTGTTAGTTGGTGGTCGCATTCGACCCACATTTTCCTTCACCATTCAGCCTATGGCATTGTCCTTACGCTTTCACACGAAGTCCTGAAAACGCTTCTCCCTTCCCGAAGCAAGATCTGGGTTGACAGGAGCTTGAGACACAACTCCTCTCTCAAACAGTGGTAGACGGCCCAGCATTTGTGCCTTCACTTTGAACGTCGGAAAGTTCTTCCAACTTCTTCCCCGGAGGCGGTAGTGGAAAGACTAGTTCCCTACAGTTTGGTTTCGTGAGAGGTGAGTGTAAGACGCCTACCTTATATAGCAACGCACATGTCTCCAAAGGCTTCTTTCTTCAAGCACCACGATGTTAGCGCGAAAGCCTGTTTGACATGGCCTTGTTTCTCAGAATTCAGTGTCAGGCTACTACTGCTACTGAGGCTAGCCCACGTACATTGCAAGACCCATCCACCTCCATGACACAGGACGTAATGGAGAGAAACCCTCCGCACAACGTGTTCCTCACTGTGCGGTATCGCGCGTTCCATCTCTTTTCGTTCACACGAGGTTTAAGGAGCGGCTTCGCATCCTTACGAGAAGAGATGGTAGTCGAAGGACGGGAACCCTCGAGACTTGTTCTTAGAGTTAAACAAACGCATGCCATCTTCCTTATGCTTCCGCAGTCATCCATTTCCATACACATCCTTCTTCGTGT
Source organism: Eumetopias jubatus (assembly GCF_037043125.1). NCBI lineage: Eukaryota > Metazoa > Chordata > Mammalia > Carnivora > Otariidae > Eumetopias > Eumetopias jubatus. Next base: position 273,555 of record NW_028274940.1, on the reverse strand, counting down.
AACGACGGCAGGCACCTTCGAAGCGGAGAGCGAAGTCTCGTCTACGTCCCTTATGCCTTCACACCCACTACGGAAAACAGTTTCCTCCTACGGAAACGATACGGCAGTTGAGGGAAGCCTTCTTCACAAGTGGTTTCTCGAGCACCGTCACAGGGCACATTCTAGATGCCTTCACCATGTCACGCGAAAGTGCTTCCCCGACTTACGTGTATGGCTTTCCTGACGGGTCTCCTTCTCACGCTTCAAACCATGACCTTTTCCATCTGCTCTCTCTCATACTCTTGGAAACGCTTCTCACGGAACAGGATTCCAATCGCGACAGACATTGACACTAGTTACTTCCGTGGCACAGGCACGGGGCACATTCCTTGCGATTTCCCACTTCCATTGCAAAAGTCTACCAGTTTCAGGGAAGGTGATAGTAGACGCACGGTTTCTCTGCAGTGGTGTTTCTGCAGTAGGATACCACACAGACATTATGTGACTATGGGTTCCTCGGGAACCCAGATGGAAGCTCGAAGTCGCGATCGACACAGACGTGGTTCGCCGAGATTCGTGTATGCCTTTCCTTTGGCGAAGTCACATACTTTCGCAAACCCTTCTATCTTCGTGACACATGGTGTTCGTTGAGAAAAGCCCTCCATCAGAAGTTGTGCCGCGAGTGAGGTATATCACCCTTCCTTGCCCTCCGTTTCCTTTCACACTTGGCTTCAAGCCGCTTCGTTCCTTAGCAAAGAAGAAGGGCAGTCGAAGGACCGCACCTCCACAGCGTTGTTTCTTGGAGTTAAGTGTATAGCACGTCCGTTACGCTTCCTCCCACTTCCAGACACACACCTCTCTAGGGGACAACGAGTGTGTTGGTGGTCACGTTCGACCCACATTTCTCTTCACAATTCAGCGTGTGGCATTTTCCTTGTGTTTTCACACAAAGTACCGACAGCGCTTCTATCTTCCCGAAACAAGATCTGAGTTGGGAGAAGCTTTCGACACAAGTTCTTTCCCAAGCAGGGCTCTATGGCACAGTAACTTGCGCCTTCACTTTTAACGTGGGACATTTCCTCCGTCTTCTTCCCTGTAGATGGTAGTGGGAAGACTATTGCTCTACCGTTTTGTTTCTTGAGAGGTGAGTGCAAGACCCTCACACACATATCTCAAAAGGCTTCGCGCTTCGCGAACCAAGGGGTTAGCACGAAATCATGTTTGACGCGGCCTCGTTTCTCTGAGTTCAGTGGAAGGCTCTGCTGACGCTAGCTCACGTACATTTGAAGGCCCTTCCAAATTCGTGACCCAAGACTTTGGTGGAGAGAAGCCCTCCACACAACGTGTTCCCCACTGTGGTGTATCTCGCATTCCGTCTCTTTTCTCTCGCCCTAAGCTTTAACACGGCGCTTCCATCCGTAGGGAAAGAGCTGGTCGTCGACGGACGGCAACCCTCTAGATTTGTCCTTAGAGTTAAACACCCGTAGGCAATCTTCCCTATGCTTCCTCACATCATACATTTCCATACTCACCCTTCTTCGTGGAACGACGGGCGGCACATTCGAAACGGACAGCTCACTCTAGGGCACGTCCCTCGTGCCTTCACGCCCACGGCGGAAAACACTTTTATCTTCCTGAAACCATATGATAGCTGAGGGAAGACTTCTTCACAAGGGGTTTGTCAAGCACCGTCCCAGGACACATTCTTTATGCCTTCACACGTTCGCGCCAGAATGCCGCTCATACGTAGGCGTACGGCTTTCCAGGGTTTCCTTCTCAGACTTAAAGGCATGACCTTTTCCCTCTGCTCTCTCTCGTACTCTTGAAAACATTTCTCACGGAACAAGGTTTGAACCGGGAGAGACAATCTCCACTCCTTATTTCCGTGGCGCAGGCATGGGGCACATGCCTTGCGCTGTCACACTTACCTTGGAATAGACTACCATTTTCAGGGAAGAGGTTGGGAGAAACACGGTTTCTCTGCAGTGGTGTTTCTTCAGACCGACGTGCACGCCGCCTGTTTAGGGCTCCACACGTTCATGTTGTGACTAGGTTTTCCCCGTGAAGCCAGATGGAAGCTCGAAGGCGCGGTTTGACACAGACTTGTTTCGCACAGTGTAGTCTGTGGCTTTCCTTTGGCGAACTCACGTACGTTTGAAAACCCTTCTAGCGTCGTGAGCCGTGGTGTTCATTGAGAGAAGCCCTCCATACAAAGTGGTTCCCCGAGTAAGGTATAGCAGGCTTTTCCTCTGCTTCCGTTCACACTCGGCGTCAAGCTGCTTCGATCCTTAGGAAAGGAGGCGGGGAGTCGAAGGACGGCTCCTCCACAGCATTGTCTCTTAGACTTAAGTGTACAGCTCGTTCCTTACGCTTCCTCCCATTTCCAGACACACACCTCCCTAGGGGACAACTTGTTAGTTGGTGGTCGCATTCGACCCACATTTTCCTTCACCATTCAGCCTATGGCATTGTCCTTACGCTTTCACACGAAGTCCTGAAAACGCTTCTCCCTTCCCGAAGCAAGATCTGGGTTGACAGGAGCTTGAGACACAACTCCTCTCTCAAACAGTGGTAGACGGCCCAGCATTTGTGCCTTCACTTTGAACGTCGGAAAGTTCTTCCAACTTCTTCCCCGGAGGCGGTAGTGGAAAGACTAGTTCCCTACAGTTTGGTTTCGTGAGAGGTGAGTGTAAGACGCCTACCTTATATAGCAACGCACATGTCTCCAAAGGCTTCTTTCTTCAAGCACCACGATGTTAGCGCGAAAGCCTGTTTGACATGGCCTTGTTTCTCAGAATTCAGTGTCAGGCTACTACTGCTACTGAGGCTAGCCCACGTACATTGCAAGACCCATCCACCTCCATGACACAGGACGTAATGGAGAGAAACCCTCCGCACAACGTGTTCCTCACTGTGCGGTATCGCGCGTTCCATCTCTTTTCGTTCACACGAGGTTTAAGGAGCGGCTTCGCATCCTTACGAGAAGAGATGGTAGTCGAAGGACGGGAACCCTCGAGACTTGTTCTTAGAGTTAAACAAACGCATGCCATCTTCCTTATGCTTCCGCAGTCATCCATTTCCATACACATCCTTCTTCGTGTAACGACGGCAGGCACCTTCGAAGCGGAGAGCGAAGTCTCGTCTACGTCCCTTATGCCTTCACACCCACTACGGAAAACAGTTTCCTCCTACGGAAACGATACGGCAGTTGAGGGAAGCCTTCTTCACAAGTGGTTTCTCGAGCACCGTCACAGGGCACATTCTAGATGCCTTCACCATGTCACGCGAAAGTGCTTCCCCGACTTACGTGTATGGCTTTCCTGACGGGTCTCCTTCTCACGCTTCAAACCATGACCTTTTCCATCTGCTCTCTCTCATACTCTTGGAAACGCTTCTCACGGAACAGGATTCCAATCGCGACAGACATTTACACTAGTTACTTCCGTGGCACAGGCACGGGGCACATTCCTTGCGATTTCCCACTTCCATTGCAAAAGTCTACCAGTTTCAGGGAAGGTGATAGTAGACGCACGGTTTCTCTGCAGTGGTGTTTCTGCAGTAGGATACCACACAGACATTATGTGACTATGGGTTCCTCGGGAACCCAGATGGAAGCTCGAAGTCGCGATCGACACAGACGTGGTTCGCCGAGATTCGTGTATGCCTTTCCTTTGGCGAAGTCACATACTTTCGCAAACCCTTCTATCTTCGTGACACATGGTGTTCGTTGAGAAAAGCCCTCCATCAGAAGTTGTGCCGCGAGTGAGGTATATCACCCTTCCTTGCCCTCCGTTTCCTTTCACACTTGGCTTCAAGCCGCTTCGTTCCTTAGCAAAGAAGAAGGGCAGTCGAAGGACCGCACCTCCACAGCGTTGTTTCTTGGAGTTAAGTGTATAGCACGTCCGTTACGCTTCCTCCCACTTCCAGACACACACCTCTCTAGGGGACAACGAGTGTGTTGGTGGTCACGTTCGACCCACATTTCTCTTCACAATTCAGCGTGTGGCATTTTCCTTGTGTTTTCACACAAAGTACCGACAGCGCTTCTATCTTCCCGAAACAAGATCTGAGTTGGGAGAAGCTTTCGACACAAGTTCTTTCCCAAGCAGGGCTCTATGGCACAGTAACTTGCGCCTTCACTTTTAACGTGGGACATTTCCTCCGTCTTCTTCCCTGTAGATGGTAGTGGGAAGACTATTGCTCTACCGTTTTGTTTCTTGAGAGGTGAGTGCAAGACCCTCACACACATATCTCAAAAGGCTTCGCGCTTCGCGAACCAAGGGGTTAGCACGAAATCATGTTTGACGCGGCCTCGTTTCTCTGAGTTCAGTGGAAGGCTCTGCTGACGCTAGCTCACGTACATTTGAAGGCCCTTCCAAATTCGTGACCCAAGACTTTGGTGGAGAGAAGCCCTCCACACAACGTGTTCCCCACTGTGGTGTATCTCGCATTCCGTCTCTTTTCTCTCGCCCTAAGCTTTAACACGGCGCTTCCATCCGTAGGGAAAGAGCTGGTCGTCGACGGACGGCAACCCTCTAGATTTGTCCTTAGAGTTAAACACCCGTAGGCAATCTTCCCTATGCTTCCTCACATCATACATTTCCATACTCACCCTTCTTCGTGGAACGACGGGCGGCACATTCGAAACGGACAGCTCACTCTAGGGCACGTCCCTCGTGCCTTCACGCCCACGGCGGAAAACACTTTTATCTTCCTGAAACCATATGATAGCTGAGGGAAGACTTCTTCACAAGGGGTTTGTCAAGCACCGTCCCAGGACACATTCTTTATGCCTTCACACGTTCGCGCCAGAAGGCCGCTCATACGTAGGCGTACGGCTTTCCAGGGTTTCCTTCTCAGACTTAAAGGCATGACCTTTTCCCTCTGCTCTCTCTCGTACTCTTGAAAACATTTCTCACGGAACAAGGTTTGAACCGGGAGAGACAATCTCCACTCCTTATTTCCGTGGCGCAGGCATGGGGCACATGCCTTGCGCTGTCACACTTACCTTGGAATAGACTACCATTTTCAGGGAAGAGGTTGGGAGAAACACGGTTTCTCTGCAGTGGTGTTTCTTCAGACCGACGTGCACGCCGCCTGTTTAGGGCTCCACACGTTCATGTTGTGACTAGGTTTTCCCCGTGAAGCCAGATGGAAGCTCGAAGGCGCGGTTTGACACAGACTTGTTTCGCACAGTGTAGTCTGTGGCTTTCCTTTGGCGAACTCACGTACGTTTGAAAACCCTTCTAGCGTCGTGAGCCGTGGTGTTCATTGAGAGAAGCCCTCCATACAAAGTGGTTCCACGAGTAAGGTATAGCAGGCTTTTCCTCTGCTTCCGTTCACACTCGGCGTCAAGCTGCTTCGATCCTTAGGAAAGGAGGCGGGGAGTCGAAGGACGGCTCCTCCACAGCATTGTCTCTTAGACTTAAGTGTACAGCTCGTTCCTTACGCTTCCTCCCATTTCCAGACACACACCTCCCTAGGGGACAACTTGTTAGTTGGTGGTCGCATTCGACCCACATTTTCCTTCACCATTCAGCCTATGGCATTGTCCTTACGCCTTCACACGAAGTCCTGAAAACGCTTCTCCCTTCCCGAAGCAAGATCTGGGTTGACAGGAGCTTGAGACACAACTCCTCTCTCAAACAGTGGTAGACGGCCCAGCATTTGTGCCTTCACTTTGAACGTCGGAAAGTTCTTCCAACTTCTTCCCCGGAGGCGGTAGTGGAAAGACTAGTTCCCTACAGTTTGGTTTCGTGAGAGGTGAGTGTAAGACGCCTACCTTATATAGCAACGCACATGTCTCCAAAGGCTTCTTTCTTCAAGCACCACGATGTTAGCGCGAAAGCCTGTTTGACATGGCCTTGTTTCTCAGAATTCAGTGTCAGGCTACTACTGCTACTGAGGCTAGCCCACGTACATTGCAAGACCCATCCACCTCCATGACACAGGACGTAATGGAGAGAAACCCTCCGCACAACGTGTTCCTCACTGTGCGGTATCGCGCGTTCCATCTCTTTTCGTTCACACGAGGTTTAAGGAGCGGCTTCGCATCCTTACGAGAAGAGATGGTAGTCGAAGGACGGGAACCCTCGAGACTTGTTCTTAGAGTTAAACAAACGCATGCCATCTTCCTTATGCTTCCGCAGTCATCCATTTCCATACACATCCTTCTTCGTGTAACGACGGCAGGCACCTTCGAAGCGGAGAGCGAAGTCTCGTCTACGTCCCTTATGCCTTCACACCCACTACGGAAAACAGTTTCCTCCTACGGAAACGATACGGCAGTTGAGGGAAGCCTTCTTCACAAGTGGTTTCTCGAGCACCGTCACAGGGCACATTCTAGATGCCTTCACCATGTCACGCGAAAGTGCTTCCCCGACTTACGTGTATGGCTTTCCTGACGGGTCTCCTTCTCACGCTTCAAACCATGACCTTTTCCATCTGCTCTCTCTCATACTCTTGGAAACGCTTCTCACGGAACAGGATTCCAATCGCGACAGACATTTACACTAGTTACTTCCGTGGCACAGGCACGGGGCACATTCCTTGCGATTTCCCACTTCCATTGCAAAAGTCTACCAGTTTCAGGGAAGGTGATAGTAGACGCACGGTTTCTCTGCAGTGGTGTTTCTGCAGTAGGATACCACACAGACATTATGTGACTATGGGTTCCTCGGGAACCCAGATGGAAGCTCGAAGTCGCGATCGACACAGACGTGGTTCGCCGAGATTCGTGTATGCCTTTCCTTTGGCGAAGTCACATACTTTCGCAAACCCTTCTATCTTCGTGACACATGGTGTTCGTTGAGAAAAGCCCTCCATCAGAAGTTGTGCCGCGAGTGAGGTATATCACCCTTCCTTGCCCTCCGTTTCCTTTCACACTTGGCTTCAAGCCGCTTCGTTCCTTAGCAAAGAAGAAGGGCAGTCGAAGGACCGCACCTCCACAGCGTTGTTTCTTGGAGTTAAGTGTATAGCACGTCCGTTACGCTTCCTCCCACTTCCAGACACACACCTCTCTAGGGGACAACGAGTGTGTTGGTGGTCACGTTCGACCCACATTTCTCTTCACAATTCAGCGTGTGGCATTTTCCTTGTGTTTTCACACAAAGTACCGACAGCGCTTCTATCTTCCCGAAACAAGATCTGAGTTGGGAGAAGCTTTCGACACAAGTTCTTTCCCAAGCAGGGCTCTATGGCACAGTAACTTGCGCCTTCACGTTTAACGTGGGACATTTCCTCCGTCTTCTTCCCTGTAGATGGTAGTGGGAAGACTATTGCTCTACCGTTTTGTTTCTTGAGAGGTGAGTGCAAGACCCTCACACACATATCTCAAAAGGCTTCGCGCTTCGCGAACCAAGGGGTTAGCACGAAATCATGTTTGACGCGGCCTCGTTTCTCTGAGTTCAGTGGAAGGCTCTGCTGACGCTAGCTCACGTACATTTGAAGGCCCTTCCAAATTCGTGACCCAAGACTTTGGTGGAGAGAAGCCCTCCACACAACGTGTTCCCCACTGTGGTGTATCTCGCATTCCGTCTCTTTTCCCTCGCCCTAAGCTTTAACACGGCGCTTCCATCCGTAGGGAAAGAGCTGGTCGTCGACGGACGGCAACCCTCTAGATTTGTCCTTAGAGTTAAACACCCGTAGGCAATCTTCCCTATGCTTCCTCACATCATACATTTCCATACTCACCCTTCTTCGTGGAACGACGGGCGGCACATTCGAAACGGACAGCTCACTCTAGGGCACGTCCCTCGTGCCTTCACGCCCACGGCGGAAAACACTTTTATCTTCCTGAAACCATATGATAGCTGAGGGAAGACTTCTTCACAAGGGGTTTGTCAAGCACCGTCCCAGGACACATTCTTTATGCCTTCACACGTTCGCGCCAGAAGGCCGCTCATACGTAGGCGTACGGCTTTCCAGGGTTTCCTTCTCAGACTTAAAGGCGTGACCTTTTCCCTCTGCTCTCTCTCGTACTCTTGAAAACATTTCTCACGGAACAAGGTTTGAACCGGGAGAGACAATCTCCACTCCTTATTTCCGTGGCGCAGGCATGGGGCACATGCCTTGCGCTGTCACACTTACCTTGGAATGGACTACCATTTTCAGGGAAGAGGTTGGGAGAAACACGGTTTCTCTGCAGTGGTGTTTCTTCAGACCGACGTGCACGCCGCCTGTTTAGGGCTCCACACGTTCATGTTGTGACTAGGTTTTCCCCGTGAAGCCAGATGGAAGCTCGAAGGCGCGGTTTGACACAGACTTGTTTCGCACAGTGTAGTCTGTGGCTTTCCTTTGGCGAACTCACGTACGTTTGAAAACCCTTCTAGCGTCGTGAGCCGTGGTGTTCATTGAGAGAAGCCCTCCATACAAAGTGGTTCCCCGAGTAAGGTATAGCAGGCTTTTCCTCTGCTTCCGTTCACACTCGGCGTCAAGCTGCTTCGATCCTTAGGAAAGGAGGCGGGGAGTCGAAGGACGGCTCCTCCACAGCATTGTCTCTTAGACTTAAGTGTACAGCTCGTTCCTTACGCTTCCTCCCATTTCCAGACACACACCTCCCTAGGGGACAACTTGTTAGTTGGTGGTCGCATTCGACCCACATTTTCCTTCACCATTCAGCCTATGGCATTGTCCTTACGCTTTCACACGAAGTCCTGAAAACGCTTCTCCCTTCCCGAAGCAAGATCTGGGTTGACAGGAGCTTGAGACACAACTCCTCTCTCAAACAGTGGTAGACGGCCCAGCATTTGTGCCTTCACTTTGAACGTCGGAAAGTTCTTCCAACTTCTTCCCCGGAGGCGGTAGTGGAAAGACTAGTTCCCTACAGTTTGGTTTCGTGAGAGGTGAGTGTAAGACGCCTACCTTATATAGCAACGCACATGTCTCCAAAGGCTTCTTTCTTCAAGCACCACGATGTTAGCGCGAAAGCCTGTTTGACATGGCCTTGTTTCTCAGAATTCAGTGTCAGGCTACTACTGCTACTGAGGCTAGCCCACGTACATTGCAAGACCCATCCACCTCCATGACACAGGACGTAATGGAGAGAAACCCTCCGCACAACGTGTTCCTCACTGTGCGGTATCGCGCGTTCCATCTCTTTTCGTTCACACGAGGTTTAAGGAGCGGCTTCGCATCCTTACGAGAAGAGATGGTAGTCGAAGGACGGGAACCCTCGAGACTTGTTCTTAGAGTTAAACAAACGCATGCCATCTTCCTTATGCTTCCGCAGTCATCCATTTCCATACACATCCTTCTTCGTGTAACGACGGCAGGCACCTTCGAAGCGGAGAGCGAAGTCTCGTCTACGTCCCTTATGCCTTCACACCCACTACGGAAAACAGTTTCCTCCTACGGAAACGATACGGCAGTTGAGGGAAGCCTTCTTCACAAGTGGTTTCTCGAGCACCGTCACAGGGCACATTCTAGATGCCTTCACCATGTCACGCGAAAGTGCTTCCCCGACTTACGTGTATGGCTTTCCTGACGGGTCTCCTTCTCACGCTTCAAACCATGACCTTTTCCATCTGCTCTCTCTCATACTCTTGGAAACGCTTCTCACGGAACAGGATTCCAATCGCGACAGACATTGACACTAGTTACTTCCGTGGCACAGGCACGGGGCACATTCCTTGCGATTTCCCACTTCCATTGCAAAAGTCTACCAGTTTCAGGGAAGGTGATAGTAGACGCACGGTTTCTCTGCAGTGGTGTTTCTGCAGTAGGATACCACACAGACATTATGTGACTATGGGTTCCTCGGGAACCCAGATGGAAGCTCGAAGTCGCGATCGACACAGACGTGGTTCGCCGAGATTCGTGTATGCCTTTCCTTTGGCGAAGTCACATACTTTCGCAAACCCTTCTATCTTCGTGACACATGGTGTTCGTTGAGAAAAGCCCTCCATCAGAAGTTGTGCCGCGAGTGAGGTATATCACCCTTCCTTGCCCTCCGTTTCCTTTCACACTTGGCTTCAAGCCGCTTCGTTCCTTAGCAAAGAAGAAGGGCAGTCGAAGGACCGCACCTCCACAGCGTTGTTTCTTGGAGTTAAGTGTATAGCACGTCCGTTACGCTTCCTCCCACTTCCAGACACACACCTCTCTAGGGGACAACGAGTGTGTTGGTGGTCACGTTCGACCCACATTTCTCTTCACAATTCAGCGTGTGGCATTTTCCTTGTGTTTTCACACAAAGTACCGACAGCGCTTCTATCTTCCCGAAACAAGATCTGAGTTGGGAGAAGCTTTCGACACAAGTTCTTTCCCAAGCAGGGCTCTATGGCACAGTAACTTGCGCCTTCACTTTTAACGTGGGACATTTCCTCCGTCTTCTTCCCTGTAGATGGTAGTGGGAAGACTATTGCTCTACCGTTTTGTTTCTTGAGAGGTGAGTGCAAGACCCTCACACACATATCTCAAAAGGCTTCGCGCTTCGCGAACCAAGGGGTTAGCACGAAATCATGTTTGACGCGGCCTCGTTTCTCTGAGTTCAGTGGAAGGCTCTGCTGACGCTAGCTCACGTACATTTGAAGGCCCTTCCAAATTCGTGACCCAAGACTTTGGTGGAGAGAAGCCCTCCACACAACGTGTTCCCCACTGTGGTGTATCTCGCATTCCGTCTCTTTTCTCTCGCCCTAAGCTTTAACACGGCGCTTCCATCCGTAGGGAAAGAGCTGGTCGTCGACGGACGGCAACCCTCTAGATTTGTCCTTAGAGTTAAACACCCGTAGGCAATCTTCCCTATGCTTCCTCACATCATACATTTCCATACTCACCCTTCTTCGTGGAACGACGGGCGGCACATTCGAAACGGACAGCTCACTCTAGGGCACGTCCCTCGTGCCTTCACGCCCACGGCGGAAAACACTTTTATCTTCCTGAAACCATATGATAGCTGAGGGAAGACTTCTTCACAAGGGGTTTGTCAAGCACCGTCCCAGGACACATTCTTTATGCCTTCACACGTTCGCGCCAGAAGGCCGCTCATACGTAGGCGTACGGCTTTCCAGGGTTTCCTTCTCAGACTTAAAGGCATGACCTTTTCCCTCTGCTCTCTCTCGTACTCTTGAAAACATTTCTCACGGAACAAGGTTTGAACCGGGAGAGACAATCTCCACTCCTTATTTCCGTGGCGCAGGCATGGGGCACATGCCTTGCGCTGTCACACTTACCTTGGAATAGACTACCATTTTCAGGGAAGAGGTTGGGAGAAACACGGTTTCTCTGCAGTGGTGTTTCTTCAGACCGACGTGCACGCCGCCTGTTTAGGGCTCCACACGTTCATGTTGTGACTAGGTTTTCCCCGTGAAGCCAGATGGAAGCTCGAAGGCGCGGTTTGACACAGACTTGTTTCGCACAGTGTAGTCTGTGGCTTTCCTTTGGCGAACTCACGTACGTTTGAAAACCCTTCTAGCGTCGTGAGCCGTGGTGTTCATTGAGAGAAGCCCTCCATACAAAGTGGTTCCACGAGTAAGGTATAGCAGGCTTTTCCTCTGCTTCCGTTCACACTCGGCGTCAAGCTGCTTCGATCCTTACGAAAGGAGGCGGGGAGTCGAAGGACGGCTCCTCCACAGCATTGTCTCTTAGACTTAAGTGTACAGCTCGTTCCTTACGCTTCCTCCCATTTCCAGACACACACCTCCCTAGGGGACAACTTGTTAGTTGGTGGTCGCATTCGACCCACATTTTCCTTCACCATTCAGCCTATGGCATTGTCCTTACGCTTTCACACGAAGTCCTGAAAACGCTTCTCCCTTCCCGAAGCAAGATCTGGGTTGACAGGAGCTTGAGACACAACTCCTCTCTCAAACAGTGGTAGACGGCCCAGCATTTGTGCCTTCACTTTGAACGTCGGAAAGTTCTTCCAACTTCTTCCCCGGAGGCGGTAGTGGAAAGGCTAGTTCCCTACAGTTTGGTTTCGTGAGAGGTGAGTGTAAGACGCCTACCTTATATAGCAACGCACATGTCTCCAAAGGCTTCTTTCTTCAAGCACCACGATGTTAGCGCGAAAGCCTGTTTGACATGGCCTTGTTTCTCAGAATTCAGTGTCAGGCTACTACTGCTACTGAGGCTAGGCCACGTACATTGCAAGACCCATCCACCTCCATGACACAGGACGTAATGGAGAGAAACCCTCCGCACAACGTGTTCCTCACTGTGCGGTATCGCGCGTTCCATCTCTTTTCGTTCACACGAGGTTTAAGGAGCGGCTTCGCATCCTTACGAGAAGAGATGGTAGTCGAAGGACGGGAACCCTCGAGACTTGTTCTTAGAGTTAAACAAACGCATGCCATCTTCCTTATGCTTCCGCAGTCATCCATTTCCATACACATCCTTCTTCGTGTAACGACGGCAGGCACCTTCGAAGCGGAGAGCGAAGTCTCGTCTACGTCCCTTATGCCTTCACACCCACTACGGAAAACAGTTTCCTCCTACGGAAACGATACGGCAGTTGAGGGAAGCCTTCTTCACAAGTGGTTTCTCGAGCACCGTCACAGGGCACATTCTAGATGCCTTCACCATGTCACGCGAAAGTGCTTCCCCGACTTACGTGTATGGCTTTCCTGACGGGTCTCCTTCTCACGCTTCAAACCATGACCTTTTCCATCTGCTCTCTCTCATACTCTTGGAAACGCTTCTCACGGAACAGGATTCCAATCGCGACAGACATTGACACTAGTTACTTCCGTGGCACAGGCACGGGGCACATTCCTTGCGATTTCCCACTTCCATTGCAAAAGTCTACCAGTTTCAGGGAAGGTGATAGTAGACGCACGGTTTCTCTGCAGTGGTGTTTCTGCAGTAGGATACCACACAGACATTATGTGACTATGGGTTCCTCGGGAACCCAGATGGAAGCTCGAAGTCGCGATCGACACAGACGTGGTTCGCCGAGATTCGTGTATGCCTTTCCTTTGGCGAAGTCACCTACTTTCGCAAACCCTTCTATCTTCGTGACACATGGTGTTCGTTGAGAAAAGCCCTCCATCAGAAGTTGTGCCGCGAGTGAGGTATATCACCCTTCCTTGCCCTCCGTTTCCTTTCACACTTGGCTTCAAGCCGCTTCGTTCCTTAGCAAAGAAGAAGGGCAGTCGAAGGACCGCACCTCCACAGCGTTGTTTCTTGGAGTTAAGTGTATAGCACGTCCGTTACGCTTCCTCCCACTTCCAGACACACACCTCTCTAGGGGACAACGAGTGTGTTGGTGGTCACGTTCGACCCACATTTCTCTTCACAATTCAGCGTGTGGCATTTTCCTTGTGTTTTCACACAAAGTACCGACAGCGCTTCTATCTTCCCGAAACAAGATCTGAGTTGGGAGAAGCTTTCGACACAAGTTCTTTCCCAAGCAGGGCTCTATGGCACAGTAACTTGCGCCTTCACTTTTAACGTGGGACATTTCCTCCGTCTTCTTCCCTGTAGATGGTAGTGGGAAGACTATTGCTCTACCGTTTTGTTTCTTGAGAGGTGAGTGCAAGACCCTCACACACATATCTCAAAAGGCTTCGCGCTTCGCGAACCAAGGGGTTAGCACGAAATCATGTTTGACGCGGCCTCGTTTCTCTGAGTTCAGTGGAAGGCTCTGCTGACGCTAGCTCACGTACATTTGAAGGCCCTTCCAAATTCGTGACCCAAGACTTTGGTGGAGAGAAGCCCTCCACACAACGTGTTCCCCACTGTGGTGTATCTCGCATTCCGTCTCTTTTCTCTCGCCCTAAGCTTTAACACGGCGCTTCCATCCGTAGGGAAAGAGCTGGTCGTCGACGGACGGCAACCCTCTAGATTTGTCCTTAGAGTTAAACACCCGTAGGCAATCTTCCCTATGCTTCCTCACATCATACATTTCCATACTCACCCTTCTTCGTGGAACGACGGGCGGCACATTCGAAACGGACAGCTCACTCTAGGGCACGTCCCTCGTGCCTTCACGCCCACGGCGGAAAACACTTTTATCTTCCTGAAACCATATGATAGCTGAGGGAAGACTTCTTCACAAGGGGTTTGTCAAGCACCGTCCCAGGACACATTCTTTATGCCTTCACACGTTCGCGCCAGAAGGCCGCTCATACGTAGGCGTACGGCTTTCCAGGGTTTCCTTCTCAGACTTAAAGGCGTGACCTTTTCCCTCTGCTCTCTCTCGTACTCTTGAAAACATTTCTCACGGAACAAGGTTTGAACCGGGAGAGACAATCTCCACTCCTTATTTCCGTGGCGCAGGCATGGGGCACATGCCTTGCGCTGTCACACTTACCTTGGAATGGACTACCATTTTCAGGGAAGAGGTTGGGAGAAACACGGTTTCTCTGCAGTGGTGTTTCTTCAGACCGACGTGCACGCCGCCTGTTTAGGGCTCCACACGTTCATGTTGTGACTAGGTTTTCCCCGTGAAGCCAGATGGAAGCTCGAAGGCGCGGTTTGACACAGACTTGTTTCGCACAGTGTAGTCTGTGGCTTTCCTTTGGCGAACTCACGTACGTTTGAAAACCCTTCTAGCGTCGTGAGCCGTGGTGTTCATTGAGAGAAGCCCTCCATACAAAGTGGTTCCACGAGTAAGGTATAGCAGGCTTTTCCTCTGCTTCCGTTCACACTCGGCGTCAAGCTGCTTCGATCCTTAGGAAAGGAGGCGGGGAGTCGAAGGACGGCTCCTCCACAGCATTGTCTCTTAGACTTAAGTGTACAGCTCGTTCCTTACGCTTCCTCCCATTTCCAGACACACACCTCCCTAGGGGACAACTTGTTAGTTGGTGGTCGCATTCGACCCACATTTTCCTTCACCATTCAGCCTATGGCATTGTCCTTACGCTTTCACACGAAGTCCTGAAAACGCTTCTCCCTTCCCGAAGCAAGATCTGGGTTGACAGGAGCTTGAGACACAACTCCTCTCTCAAACAGTGGTAGACGGCCCAGCATTTGTGCCTTCACTTTGAACGTCGGAAAGTTCTTCCAACTTCTTCCCCGGAGGCGGTAGTGGAAAGGCTAGTTCCCTACAGTTTGGTTTCGTGAGAGGTGAGTGTAAGACGCCTACCTTATATAGCAACGCACATGTCTCCAAAGGCTTCTTTCTTCAACCACCACGATGTTAGCGCGAAAGCCTGTTTGACATGGCCTTGTTTCTCAGAATTCAGTGTCAGGCTACTACTGCTACTGAGGCTAGCCCACGTACATTGCAAGACCCATCCACCTCCATGACACAGGACGTAATGGAGAGAAACCCTCCGCACAACGTGTTCCTCACTGTGCGGTATCGCGCGTTCCATCTCTTTTCGTTCACACGAGGTTTAAGGAGCGGCTTCGCATCCTTACGAGAAGAGATGGTAGTCGAAGGACGGGAACCCTCGAGACTTGTTCTTAGAGTTAAACAAACGCATGCCATCTTCCTTATGCTTCCGCAGTCATCCATTTCCATACACATCCTTCTTCGTGTAACGACGGCAGGCACCTTCGAAGCGGAGAGCGAAGTCTCGTCTACGTCCCTTATGCCTTCACACCCACTACGGAAAACAGTTTCCTCCTACGGAAACGATACGGCAGTTGAGGGAAGCCTTCTTCACAAGTGGTTTCTCGAGCACCGTCACAGGGCACATTCTAGATGCCTTCACCATGTCACGCGAAAGTGCTTCCCCGACTTACGTGTATGGCTTTCCTGACGGGTCTCCTTCTCACGCTTCAAACCATGACCTTTTCCATCTGCTCTCTCTCATACTCTTGGAAACGCTTCTCACGGAACAGGATTCCAATCGCGACAGACATTGACACTAGTTACTTCCGTGGCACAGGCACGGGGCACATTCCTTGCGATTTCCCACTTCCATTGCAAAAGTCTACCAGTTTCAGGGAAGGTGATAGTAGACGCACGGTTTCTCTGCAGTGGTGTTTCTGCAGTAGGATACCACACAGACATTATGTGACTATGGGTTCCTCGGGAACCCAGATGGAAGCTCGAAGTCGCGATCGACACAGACGTGGTTCGCCGAGATTCGTGTATGCCTTTCCTTTGGCGAAGTCACCTACTTTCGCAAACCCTTCTATCTTCGTGACACATGGTGTTCGTTGAGAAAAGCCCTCCATCAGAAGTTGTGCCGCGAGTGAGGTATATCACCCTTCCTTGCCCTCCGTTTCCTTTCACACTTGGCTTCAAGCCGCTTCGTTCCTTAGCAAAGAAGAAGGGCAGTCGAAGGACCGCACCTCCACAGCGTTGTTTCTTGGAGTTAAGTGTATAGCACGTCCGTTACGCTTCCTCCCACTTCCAGACACACACCTCTCTAGGGGACAACGAGTGTGTTGGTGGTCACGTTCGACCCACATTTCTCTTCACAATTCAGCGTGTGGCATTTTCCTTGTGTTTTCACACAAAGTACCGACAGCGCTTCTATCTTCCCGAAACAAGATCTGAGTTGGGAGAAGCTTTCGACACAAGTTCTTTCCCAAGCAGGGCTCTATGGCACAGTAACTTGCGCCTTCACTTTTAACGTGGGACATTTCCTCCGTCTTCTTCCCTGTAGATGGTAGTGGGAAGACTATTGCTCTACCGTTTTGTTTCTTGAGAGGTGAGTGCAAGACCCTCACACACATATCTCAAAAGGCTTCGCGCTTCGCGAACCAAGGGGTTAGCACGAAATCATGTTTGACGCGGCCTCGTTTCTCTGAGTTCAGTGGAAGGCTCTGCTGACGCTAGCTCACGTACATTTGAAGGCCCTTCCAAATTCGTGACCCAAGACTTTGGTGGAGAGAAGCCCTCCACACAACGTGTTCCCCACTGTGGTGTATCTCGCATTCCGTCTCTTTTCTCTCGCCCTAAGCTTTAACACGGCGCTTCCATCCGTAGGGAAAGAGCTGGTCGTCGACGGACGGCAACCCTCTAGATTTGTCCTTAGAGTTAAACACCCGTAGGCAATCTTCCCTATGCTTCCTCACATCATACATTTCCATACTCACCCTTCTTCGTGGAACGACGGGCGGCACATTCGAAACGGACAGCTCACTCTAGGGCACGTCCCTCGTGCCTTCACGCCCACGGCGGAAAACACTTTTATCTTCCTGAAACCATATGATAGCTGAGGGAAGACTTCTTCACAAGGGGTTTGTCAAGCACCGTCCCAGGACACATTCTTTATGCCTTCACACGTTCGCGCCAGAAGGCCGCTCATACGTAGGCGTACGGCTTTCCAGGGTTTCCTTCTCAGACTTAAAGGCGTGACCTTTTCCCTCTGCTCTCTCTCGTACTCTTGAAAACATTTCTCACGGAACAAGGTTTGAACCGGGAGAGACAATCTCCACTCCTTATTTCCGTGGCGCAGGCATGGGGCACATGCCTTGCGCTGTCACACTTACCTTGGAATGGACTACCATTTTCAGGGAAGAGGTTGGGAGAAACACGGTTTCTCTGCAGTGGTGTTTCTTCAGACCGACGTGCACGCCGCCTGTTTAGGGCTCCACACGTTCATGTTGTGACTAGGTTTTCCCCGTGAAGCCAGATGGAAGCTCGAAGGCGCGGTTTGACACAGACTTGTTTCGCACAGTGTAGTCTGTGGCTTTCCTTTGGCGAACTCACGTACGTTTGAAAACCCTTCTAGCGTCGTGAGCCGTGGTGTTCATTGAGAGAAGCCCTCCATACAAAGTGGTTCCCCGAGTAAGGTATAGCAGGCTTTTCCTCTGCTTCCGTTCACACTCGGCGTCAAGCTGCTTCGATCCTTAGGAAAGGAGGCGGGGAGTCGAAGGACGGCTCCTCCACAGCATTGTCTCTTAGACTTAAGTGTACAGCTCGTTCCTTACGCTTCCTCCCATTTCCAGACACACACCTCCCTAGGGGACAACTTGTTAGTTGGTGGTCGCATTCGACCCACATTTTCCTTCACCATTCAGCCTATGGCATTGTCCTTACGCTTTCACACGAAGTCCTGAAAACGCTTCTCCCTTCCCGAAGCAAGATCTGGGTTGACAGGAGCTTGAGACACAACTCCTCTCTCAAACAGTGGTAGACGGCCCAGCATTTGTGCCTTCACTTTGAACGTCGGAAAGTTCTTCCAACTTCTTCCCCGGAGGCGGTAGTGGAAAGACTAGTTCCCTACAGTTTGGTTTCGTGAGAGGTGAGTGTAAGACGCCTACCTTATATAGCAACGCACATGTCTCCAAAGGCTTCTTTCTTCAAGCACCACGATGTTAGCGCGAAAGCCTGTTTGACATGGCCTTGTTTCTCAGAATTCAGTGTCAGGCTACTACTGCTACTGAGGCTAGCCCACGTACATTGCAAGACCCATCCACCTCCATGACACAGGACGTAATGGAGAGAAACCCTCCGCACAACGTGTTCCTCACTGTGCGGTATCGCGCGTTCCATCTCTTTTCGTTCACACGAGGTTTAAGGAGCGGCTTCGCATCCTTACGAGAAGAGATGGTAGTCGAAGGACGGGAACCCTCGAGACTTGTTCTTAGAGTTAAACAAACGCATGCCATCTTCCTTATGCTTCCGCAGTCATCCATTTCCATACACATCCTTCTTCGTGTAACGACGGCAGGCACCTTCGAAGCGGAGAGCGAAGTCTCGTCTACGTCCCTTATGCCTTCACACCCACTACGGAAAACAGTTTCCTCCTACGGAAACGATACGGCAGTTGAGGGAAGCCTTCTTCACAAGTGGTTTCTCGAGCACCGTCACAGGGCACATTCTAGATGCCTTCACCATGTCACGCGAAAGTGCTTCCCCGACTTACGTGTATGGCTTTCCTGACGGGTCTCCTTCTCACGCTTCAAACCATGACCTTTTCCATCTGCTCTCTCTCATACTCTTGGAAACGCTTCTCACGGAACAGGATTCCAATCGCGACAGACATTGACACTAGTTACTTCCGTGGCACAGGCACGGGGCACATTCCTTGCGATTTCCCACTTCCATTGCAAAAGTCTACCAGTTTCAGGGAAGGTGATAGTAGACGCACGGTTTCTCTGCAGTGGTGTTTCTGCAGTAGGATACCACACAGACATTATGTGACTATGGGTTCCTCGGGAACCCAGATGGAAGCTCGAAGTCGCGATCGACACAGACGTGGTTCGCCGAGATTCGTGTATGCCTTTCCTTTGGCGAAGTCACATACTTTCGCAAACCCTTCTATCTTCGTGACACATGGTGTTCGTTGAGAAAAGCCCTCCATCAGAAGTTGTGCCACGAGTGAGGTATATCACCCTTCCTTGCCCTCCGTTTCCTTTCACACTTGGCTTCAAGCCGCTTCGTTCCTTAGCAAAGAAGAAGGGCAGTCGAAGGACCGCACCTCCACAGCGTTGTTTCTTGGAGTTAAGTGTATAGCACGTCCGTTACGCTTCCTCCCACTTCCAGACACACACCTCTCTAGGGGACAACGAGTGTGTTGGTGGTCACGTTCGACCCACATTTCTCTTCACAATTCAGCGTGTGGCATTTTCCTTGTGTTTTCACACAAAGTACCGACAGCGCTTCTATCTTCCCGAAACAAGATCTGAGTTGGGAGAAGCTTTCGACACAAGTTCTTTCCCAAGCAGGGCTCTATGGCACAGTAACTTGCGCCTTCACTTTTAACGTGGGACATTTCCTCCGTCTTCTTCCCTGTAGATGGTAGTGGGAAGACTATTGCTCTACCGTTTTGTTTCTTGAGAGGTGAGTGCAAGACCCTCACACACATATCTCAAAAGGCTTCGCGCTTCGCGAACCAAGGGGTTAGCACGAAATCATGTTTGACGCGGCCTCGTTTCTCTGAGTTCAGTGGAAGGCTCTGCTGACGCTAGCTCACGTACATTTGAAGGCCCTTCCAAATTCGTGACCCAAGACTTTGGTGGAGAGAAGCCCTCCACACAACGTGTTCCCCACTGTGGTGTATCTCGCATTCCGTCTCTTTTCTCTCGCCCTAAGCTTTAACACGGCGCTTCCATCCGTAGGGAAAGAGCTGGTCGTCGACGGACGGCAACCCTCTAGATTTGTCCTTAGAGTTAAACACCCGTAGGCAATCTTCCCTATGCTTCCTCACATCATACATTTCCATACTCACCCTTCTTCGTGGAACGACGGGCGGCACATTCGAAACGGACAGCTCACTCTAGGGCACGTCCCTCGTGCCTTCACGCCCACGGCGGAAAACACTTTTATCTTCCTGAAACCATATGATAGCTGAGGGAAGACTTCTTCACAAGGGGTTTGTCAAGCACCGTCCCAGGACACATTCTTTATGCCTTCACACGTTCGCGCCAGAATGCCGCTCATACGTAGGCGTACGGCTTTCCAGGGTTTCCTTCTCAGACTTAAAGGCATGACCTTTTCCCTCTGCTCTCTCTCGTACTCTTGAAAACATTTCTCACGGAACAAGGTTTGAACCGGGAGAGACAATCTCCACTCCTTATTTCCGTGGCGCAGGCATGGGGCACATGCCTTGCGCTGTCACACTTACCTTGGAATAGACTACCATTTTCAGGGAAGAGGTTGGGAGAAACACGGTTTCTCTGCAGTGGTGTTTCTTCAGACCGACGTGCACGCCGCCTGTTTAGGGCTCCACACGTTCATGTTGTGACTAGGTTTTCCCCGTGAAGCCAGATGGAAGCTCGAAGGCGCGGTTTGACACAGACTTGTTTCGCACAGTGTAGTCTGTGGCTTTCCTTTGGCGAACTCACGTACGTTTGAAAACCCTTCTAGCGTCGTGAGCCGTGGTGTTCATTGAGAGAAGCCCTCCATACAAAGTGGTTCCACGAGTAAGGTATAGCAGGCTTTTCCTCTGCTTCCGTTCACACTCGGCGTCAAGCTGCTTCGATCCTTAGGAAAGGAGGCGGGGAGTCGAAGGACGGCTCCTCCACAGCATTGTCTCTTAGACTTAAGTGTACAGCTCGTTCCTTACGCTTCCTCCCATTTCCAGACACACACCTCCCTAGGGGACAACTTGTTAGTTGGTGGTCGCATTCGACCCACATTTTCCTTCACCATTCAGCCTATGGCATTGTCCTTACGCTTTCACACGAAGTCCTGAAAACGCTTCTCCCTTCCCGAAGCAAGATCTGGGTTGACAGGAGCTTGAGACACAACTCCTCTCTCAAACAGTGGTAGACGGCCCAGCATTTGTGCCTTCACTTTGAACGTCGGAAAGTTCTTCCAACTTCTTCCCCGGAGGCGGTAGTGGAAAGACTAGTTCCCTACAGTTTGGTTTCGTGAGAGGTGAGTGTAAGACGCCTACCTTATATAGCAACGCACATGTCTCCAAAGGCTTCTTTCTTCAAGCACCACGATGTTAGCGCGAAAGCCTGTTTGACATGGCCTTGTTTCTCAGAATTCAGTGTCAGGCTACTACTGCTACTGAGGCTAGCCCACGTACATTGCAAGACCCATCCACCTCCATGACACAGGACGTAATGGAGAGAAACCCTCCGCACAACGTGTTCCTCACTGTGCGGTATCGCGCGTTCCATCTCTTTTCGTTCACACGAGGTTTAAGGAGCGGCTTCGCATCCTTACGAGAAGAGATGGTAGTCGAAGGACGGGAACCCTCGAGACTTGTTCTTAGAGTTAAACAAACGCATGCCATCTTCCTTATGCTTCCGCAGTCATCCATTTCCATACACATCCTTCTTCGTGTAACGACGGCAGGCACCTTCGAAGCGGAGAGCGAAGTCTCGTCTACGTCCCTTATGCCTTCACACCCACTACGGAAAACAGTTTCCTCCTACGGAAACGATACGGCAGTTGAGGGAAGCCTTCTTCACAAGTGGTTTCTCGAGCACCGTCACAGGGCACATTCTAGATGCCTTCACCATGTCACGCGAAAGTGCTTCCCCGACTTACGTGTATGGCTTTCCTGACGGGTCTCCTTCTCACGCTTCAAACCATGACCTTTTCCATCTGCTCTCTCTCATACTCTTGGAAACGCTTCTCACGGAACAGGATTCCAATCGCGACAGACATTGACACTAGTTACTTCCGTGGCACAGGCACGGGGCACATTCCTTGCGATTTCCCACTTCCATTGCAAAAGTCTACCAGTTTCAGGGAAGGTGATAGTAGACGCACGGTTTCTCTGCAGTGGTGTTTCTGCAGTAGGATACCACACAGACATTATGTGACTATGGGTTCCTCGGGAACCCAGATGGAAGCTCGAAGTCGCGATCGACACAGACGTGGTTCGCCGAGATTCGTGTATGCCTTTCCTTTGGCGAAGTCACATACTTTCGCAAACCCTTCTATCTTCGTGACACATGGTGTTCGTTGAGAAAAGCCCTCCATCAGAAGTTGTGCCGCGAGTGAGGTATATCACCCTTCCTTGCCCTCCGTTTCCTTTCACACTTGGCTTCAAGCCGCTTCGTTCCTTAGCAAAGAAGAAGGGCAGTCGAAGGACCGCACCTCCACAGCGTTGTTTCTTGGAGTTAAGTGTATAGCACGTCCGTTACGCTTCCTCCCACTTCCAGACACACACCTCTCTAGGGGACAACGAGTGTGTTGGTGGTCACGTTCGACCCACATTTCTCTTCACAATTCAGCGTGTGGCATTTTCCTTGTGTTTTCACACAAAGTACCGACAGCGCTTCTATCTTCCCGAAACAAGATCTGAGTTGGGAGAAGCTTTCGACACAAGTTCTTTCCCAAGCAGGGCTCTATGGCACAGTAACTTGCGCCTTCACTTTTAACGTGGGACATTTCCTCCGTCTTCTTCCCTGTAGATGGTAGTGGGAAGACTATTGCTCTACCGTTTTGTTTCTTGAGAGGTGAGTGCAAGACCCTCACACACATATCTCAAAAGGCTTCGCGCTTCGCGAACCAAGGGGTTAGCACGAAATCATGTTTGACGCGGCCTCGTTTCTCTGAGTTCAGTGGAAGGCTCTGCTGACGCTAGCTCACGTACATTTGAAGGCCCTTCCAAATTCGTGACCCAAGACTTTGGTGGAGAGAAGCCCTCCACACAACGTGTTCCCCACTGTGGTGTATCTCGCATTCCGTCTCTTTTCTCTCGCCCTAAGCTTTAACACGGCGCTTCCATCCGTAGGGAAAGAGCTGGTCGTCGACGGACGGCAACCCTCTAGATTTGTCCTTAGAGTTAAACACCCGTAGGCAATCTTCCCTATGCTTCCTCACATCATACATTTCCATACTCACCCTTCTTCGTGGAACGACGGGCGGCACATTCGAAACGGACAGCTCACTCTAGGGCACGTCCCTCGTGCCTTCACGCCCACGGCGGAAAACACTTTTATCTTCCTGAAACCATATGATAGCTGAGGGAAGACTTCTTCACAAGGGGTTTGTCAAGCACCGTCCCAGGACACATTCTTTATGCCTTCACACGTTCGCGCCAGAATGCCGCTCATACGTAGGCGTACGGCTTTCCAGGGTTTCCTTCTCAGACTTAAAGGCATGACCTTTTCCCTCTGCTCTCTCTCGTACTCTTGAAAACATTTCTCACGGAACAAGGTTTGAACCGGGAGAGACAATCTCCACTCCTTATTTCCGTGGCGCAGGCATGGGGCACATGCCTTGCGCTGTCACACTTACCTTGGAATAGACTACCATTTTCAGGGAAGAGGTTGGGAGAAACACGGTTTCTCTGCAGTGGTGTTTCTTCAGACCGACGTGCACGCCGCCTGTTTAGGGCTCCACACGTTCATGTTGTGACTAGGTTTTCCCCGTGAAGCCAGATGGAAGCTCGAAGGCGCGGTTTGACACAGACTTGTTTCGCACAGTGTAGTCTGTGGCTTTCCTTTGGCGAACTCACGTACGTTTGAAAACCCTTCTAGCGTCGTGAGCCGTGGTGTTCATTGAGAGAAGCCCTCCATACAAAGTGGTTCCCCGAGTAAGGTATAGCAGGCTTTTCCTCTGCTTCCGTTCACACTCGGCGTCAAGCTGCTTCGATCCTTAGGAAAGGAGGCGGGGAGTCGAAGGACGGCTCCTCCACAGCATTGTCTCTTAGACTTAAGTGTACAGCTCGTTCCTTACGCTTCCTCCCATTTCCAGACACACACCTCCCTAGGGGACAACTTGTTAGTTGGTGGTCGCATTCGACCCACATTTTCCTTCACCATTCAGCCTATGGCATTGTCCTTACGCTTTCACACGAAGTCCTGAAAACGCTTCTCCCTTCCCGAAGCAAGATCTGGGTTGACAGGAGCTTGAGACACAACTCCTCTCTCAAACAGTGGTAGACGGCCCAGCATTTGTGCCTTCACTTTGAACGTCGGAAAGTTCTTCCAACTTCTTCCCCGGAGGCGGTAGTGGAAAGACTAGTTCCCTACAGTTTGGTTTCGTGAGAGGTGAGTGTAAGACGCCTACCTTATATAGCAACGCACATGTCTCCAAAGGCTTCTTTCTTCAAGCACCACGATGTTAGCGCGAAAGCCTGTTTGACATGGCCTTGTTTCTCAGAATTCAGTGTCAGGCTACTACTGCTACTGAGGCTAGCCCACGTACATTGCAAGACCCATCCACCTCCATGACACAGGACGTAATGGAGAGAAACCCTCCGCACAACGTGTTCCTCACTGTGCGGTATCGCGCGTTCCATCTCTTTTCGTTCACACGAGGTTTAAGGAGCGGCTTCGCATCCTTACGAGAAGAGATGGTAGTCGAAGGACGGGAACCCTCGAGACTTGTTCTTAGAGTTAAACAAACGCATGCCATCTTCCTTATGCTTCCGCAGTCATCCATTTCCATACACATCCTTCTTCGTGTAACGACGGCAGGCACCTTCGAAGCGGAGAGCGAAGTCTCGTCTACGTCCCTTATGCCTTCACACCCACTACGGAAAACAGTTTCCTCCTACGGAAACGATACGGCAGTTGAGGGAAGCCTTCTTCACAAGTGGTTTCTCGAGCACCGTCACAGGGCACATTCTAGATGCCTTCACCATGTCACGCGAAAGTGCTTCCCCGACTTACGTGTATGGCTTTCCTGACGGGTCTCCTTCTCACGCTTCAAACCATGACCTTTTCCATCTGCTCTCTCTCATACTCTTGGAAACGCTTCTCACGGAACAGGATTCCAATCGCGACAGACATTTACACTAGTTACTTCCGTGGCACAGGCACGGGGCACATTCCTTGCGATTTCCCACTTCCATTGCAAAAGTCTACCAGTTTCAGGGAAGGTGATAGTAGACGCACGGTTTCTCTGCAGTGGTGTTTCTGCAGTAGGATACCACACAGACATTATGTGACTATGGGTTCCTCGGGAACCCAGATGGAAGCTCGAAGTCGCGATCGACACAGACGTGGTTCGCCGAGATTCGTGTATGCCTTTCCTTTGGCGAAGTCACATACTTTCGCAAACCCTTCTATCTTCGTGACACATGGTGTTCGTTGAGAAAAGCCCTCCATCAGAAGTTGTGCCGCGAGTGAGGTATATCACCCTTCCTTGCCCTCCGTTTCCTTTCACACTTGGCTTCAAGCCGCTTCGTTCCTTAGCAAAGAAGAAGGGCAGTCGAAGGACCGCACCTCCACAGCGTTGTTTCTTGGAGTTAAGTGTATAGCACGTCCGTTACGCTTCCTCCCACTTCCAGACACACACCTCTCTAGGGGACAACGAGTGTGTTGGTGGTCACGTTCGACCCACATTTCTCTTCACAATTCAGCGTGTGGCATTTTCCTTGTGTTTTCACACAAAGTACCGACAGCG
Source organism: Eumetopias jubatus (assembly GCF_037043125.1). NCBI lineage: Eukaryota > Metazoa > Chordata > Mammalia > Carnivora > Otariidae > Eumetopias > Eumetopias jubatus. The sequence goes on along the minus strand of NW_028274940.1, from coordinate 247,973 downwards.
CTTCTATCTTCCCGAAACAAGATCTGAGTTGGGAGAAGCTTTCGACACAAGTTCTTTCCCAAGCAGGGCTCTATGGCACAGTAACTTGCGCCTTCACTTTTAACGTGGGACATTTCCTCCGTCTTCTTCCCTGTAGATGGTAGTGGGAAGACTATTGCTCTACCGTTTTGTTTCTTGAGAGGTGAGTGCAAGACCCTCACACACATATCTCAAAAGGCTTCGCGCTTCGCGAACCAAGGGGTTAGCACGAAATCATGTTTGACGCGGCCTCGTTTCTCTGAGTTCAGTGGAAGGCTCTGCTGACGCTAGCTCACGTACATTTGAAGGCCCTTCCAAATTCGTGACCCAAGACTTTGGTGGAGAGAAGCCCTCCACACAACGTGTTCCCCACTGTGGTGTATCTCGCATTCCGTCTCTTTTCTCTCGCCCTAAGCTTTAACACGGCGCTTCCATCCGTAGGGAAAGAGCTGGTCGTCGACGGACGGCAACCCTCTAGATTTGTCCTTAGAGTTAAACACCCGTAGGCAATCTTCCCTATGCTTCCTCACATCATACATTTCCATACTCACCCTTCTTCGTGGAACGACGGGCGGCACATTCGAAACGGACAGCTCACTCTAGGGCACGTCCCTCGTGCCTTCACGCCCACGGCGGAAAACACTTTTATCTTCCTGAAACCATATGATAGCTGAGGGAAGACTTCTTCACAAGGGGTTTGTCAAGCACCGTCCCAGGACACATTCTTTATGCCTTCACACGTTCGCGCCAGAAGGCCGCTCATACGTAGGCGTACGGCTTTCCAGGGTTTCCTTCTCAGACTTAAAGGCATGACCTTTTCCCTCTGCTCTCTCTCGTACTCTTGAAAACATTTCTCACGGAACAAGGTTTGAACCGGGAGAGACAATCTCCACTCCTTATTTCCGTGGCGCAGGCATGGGGCACATGCCTTGCGCTGTCACACTTACCTTGGAATAGACTACCATTTTCAGGGAAGAGGTTGGGAGAAACACGGTTTCTCTGCAGTGGTGTTTCTTCAGACCGACGTGCACGCCGCCTGTTTAGGGCTCCACACGTTCATGTTGTGACTAGGTTTTCCCCGTGAAGCCAGATGGAAGCTCGAAGGCGCGGTTTGACACAGACTTGTTTCGCACAGTGTAGTCTGTGGCTTTCCTTTGGCGAACTCACGTACGTTTGAAAACCCTTCTAGCGTCGTGAGCCGTGGTGTTCATTGAGAGAAGCCCTCCATACAAAGTGGTTCCACGAGTAAGGTATAGCAGGCTTTTCCTCTGCTTCCGTTCACACTCGGCGTCAAGCTGCTTCGATCCTTAGGAAAGGAGGCGGGGAGTCGAAGGACGGCTCCTCCACAGCATTGTCTCTTAGACTTAAGTGTACAGCTCGTTCCTTACGCTTCCTCCCATTTCCAGACACACACCTCCCTAGGGGACAACTTGTTAGTTGGTGGTCGCATTCGACCCACATTTTCCTTCACCATTCAGCCTATGGCATTGTCCTTACGCCTTCACACGAAGTCCTGAAAACGCTTCTCCCTTCCCGAAGCAAGATCTGGGTTGACAGGAGCTTGAGACACAACTCCTCTCTCAAACAGTGGTAGACGGCCCAGCATTTGTGCCTTCACTTTGAACGTCGGAAAGTTCTTCCAACTTCTTCCCCGGAGGCGGTAGTGGAAAGACTAGTTCCCTACAGTTTGGTTTCGTGAGAGGTGAGTGTAAGACGCCTACCTTATATAGCAACGCACATGTCTCCAAAGGCTTCTTTCTTCAAGCACCACGATGTTAGCGCGAAAGCCTGTTTGACATGGCCTTGTTTCTCAGAATTCAGTGTCAGGCTACTACTGCTACTGAGGCTAGCCCACGTACATTGCAAGACCCATCCACCTCCATGACACAGGACGTAATGGAGAGAAACCCTCCGCACAACGTGTTCCTCACTGTGCGGTATCGCGCGTTCCATCTCTTTTCGTTCACACGAGGTTTAAGGAGCGGCTTCGCATCCTTACGAGAAGAGATGGTAGTCGAAGGACGGGAACCCTCGAGACTTGTTCTTAGAGTTAAACAAACGCATGCCATCTTCCTTATGCTTCCGCAGTCATCCATTTCCATACACATCCTTCTTCGTGTAACGACGGCAGGCACCTTCGAAGCGGAGAGCGAAGTCTCGTCTACGTCCCTTATGCCTTCACACCCACTACGGAAAACAGTTTCCTCCTACGGAAACGATACGGCAGTTGAGGGAAGCCTTCTTCACAAGTGGTTTCTCGAGCACCGTCACAGGGCACATTCTAGATGCCTTCACCATGTCACGCGAAAGTGCTTCCCCGACTTACGTGTATGGCTTTCCTGACGGGTCTCCTTCTCACGCTTCAAACCATGACCTTTTCCATCTGCTCTCTCTCATACTCTTGGAAACGCTTCTCACGGAACAGGATTCCAATCGCGACAGACATTTACACTAGTTACTTCCGTGGCACAGGCACGGGGCACATTCCTTGCGATTTCCCACTTCCATTGCAAAAGTCTACCAGTTTCAGGGAAGGTGATAGTAGACGCACGGTTTCTCTGCAGTGGTGTTTCTGCAGTAGGATACCACACAGACATTATGTGACTATGGGTTCCTCGGGAACCCAGATGGAAGCTCGAAGTCGCGATCGACACAGACGTGGTTCGCCGAGATTCGTGTATGCCTTTCCTTTGGCGAAGTCACATACTTTCGCAAACCCTTCTATCTTCGTGACACATGGTGTTCGTTGAGAAAAGCCCTCCATCAGAAGTTGTGCCGCGAGTGAGGTATATCACCCTTCCTTGCCCTCCGTTTCCTTTCACACTTGGCTTCAAGCCGCTTCGTTCCTTAGCAAAGAAGAAGGGCAGTCGAAGGACCGCACCTCCACAGCGTTGTTTCTTGGAGTTAAGTGTATAGCACGTCCGTTACGCTTCCTCCCACTTCCAGACACACACCTCTCTAGGGGACAACGAGTGTGTTGGTGGTCACGTTCGACCCACATTTCTCTTCACAATTCAGCGTGTGGCATTTTCCTTGTGTTTTCACACAAAGTACCGACAGCGCTTCTATCTTCCCGAAACAAGATCTGAGTTGGGAGAAGCTTTCGACACAAGTTCTTTCCCAAGCAGGGCTCTATGGCACAGTAACTTGCGCCTTCACGTTTAACGTGGGACATTTCCTCCGTCTTCTTCCCTGTAGATGGTAGTGGGAAGACTATTGCTCTACCGTTTTGTTTCTTGAGAGGTGAGTGCAAGACCCTCACACACATATCTCAAAAGGCTTCGCGCTTCGCGAACCAAGGGGTTAGCACGAAATCATGTTTGACGCGGCCTCGTTTCTCTGAGTTCAGTGGAAGGCTCTGCTGACGCTAGCTCACGTACATTTGAAGGCCCTTCCAAATTCGTGACCCAAGACTTTGGTGGAGAGAAGCCCTCCACACAACGTGTTCCCCACTGTGGTGTATCTCGCATTCCGTCTCTTTTCCCTCGCCCTAAGCTTTAACACGGCGCTTCCATCCGTAGGGAAAGAGCTGGTCGTCGACGGACGGCAACCCTCTAGATTTGTCCTTAGAGTTAAACACCCGTAGGCAATCTTCCCTATGCTTCCTCACATCATACATTTCCATACTCACCCTTCTTCGTGGAACGACGGGCGGCACATTCGAAACGGACAGCTCACTCTAGGGCACGTCCCTCGTGCCTTCACGCCCACGGCGGAAAACACTTTTATCTTCCTGAAACCATATGATAGCTGAGGGAAGACTTCTTCACAAGGGGTTTGTCAAGCACCGTCCCAGGACACATTCTTTATGCCTTCACACGTTCGCGCCAGAAGGCCGCTCATACGTAGGCGTACGGCTTTCCAGGGTTTCCTTCTCAGACTTAAAGGCGTGACCTTTTCCCTCTGCTCTCTCTCGTACTCTTGAAAACATTTCTCACGGAACAAGGTTTGAACCGGGAGAGACAATCTCCACTCCTTATTTCCGTGGCGCAGGCATGGGGCACATGCCTTGCGCTGTCACACTTACCTTGGAATGGACTACCATTTTCAGGGAAGAGGTTGGGAGAAACACGGTTTCTCTGCAGTGGTGTTTCTTCAGACCGACGTGCACGCCGCCTGTTTAGGGCTCCACACGTTCATGTTGTGACTAGGTTTTCCCCGTGAAGCCAGATGGAAGCTCGAAGGCGCGGTTTGACACAGACTTGTTTCGCACAGTGTAGTCTGTGGCTTTCCTTTGGCGAACTCACGTACGTTTGAAAACCCTTCTAGCGTCGTGAGCCGTGGTGTTCATTGAGAGAAGCCCTCCATACAAAGTGGTTCCCCGAGTAAGGTATAGCAGGCTTTTCCTCTGCTTCCGTTCACACTCGGCGTCAAGCTGCTTCGATCCTTAGGAAAGGAGGCGGGGAGTCGAAGGACGGCTCCTCCACAGCATTGTCTCTTAGACTTAAGTGTACAGCTCGTTCCTTACGCTTCCTCCCATTTCCAGACACACACCTCCCTAGGGGACAACTTGTTAGTTGGTGGTCGCATTCGACCCACATTTTCCTTCACCATTCAGCCTATGGCATTGTCCTTACGCTTTCACACGAAGTCCTGAAAACGCTTCTCCCTTCCCGAAGCAAGATCTGGGTTGACAGGAGCTTGAGACACAACTCCTCTCTCAAACAGTGGTAGACGGCCCAGCATTTGTGCCTTCACTTTGAACGTCGGAAAGTTCTTCCAACTTCTTCCCCGGAGGCGGTAGTGGAAAGACTAGTTCCCTACAGTTTGGTTTCGTGAGAGGTGAGTGTAAGACGCCTACCTTATATAGCAACGCACATGTCTCCAAAGGCTTCTTTCTTCAAGCACCACGATGTTAGCGCGAAAGCCTGTTTGACATGGCCTTGTTTCTCAGAATTCAGTGTCAGGCTACTACTGCTACTGAGGCTAGCCCACGTACATTGCAAGACCCATCCACCTCCATGACACAGGACGTAATGGAGAGAAACCCTCCGCACAACGTGTTCCTCACTGTGCGGTATCGCGCGTTCCATCTCTTTTCGTTCACACGAGGTTTAAGGAGCGGCTTCGCATCCTTACGAGAAGAGATGGTAGTCGAAGGACGGGAACCCTCGAGACTTGTTCTTAGAGTTAAACAAACGCATGCCATCTTCCTTATGCTTCCGCAGTCATCCATTTCCATACACATCCTTCTTCGTGTAACGACGGCAGGCACCTTCGAAGCGGAGAGCGAAGTCTCGTCTACGTCCCTTATGCCTTCACACCCACTACGGAAAACAGTTTCCTCCTACGGAAACGATACGGCAGTTGAGGGAAGCCTTCTTCACAAGTGGTTTCTCGAGCACCGTCACAGGGCACATTCTAGATGCCTTCACCATGTCACGCGAAAGTGCTTCCCCGACTTACGTGTATGGCTTTCCTGACGGGTCTCCTTCTCACGCTTCAAACCATGACCTTTTCCATCTGCTCTCTCTCATACTCTTGGAAACGCTTCTCACGGAACAGGATTCCAATCGCGACAGACATTGACACTAGTTACTTCCGTGGCACAGGCACGGGGCACATTCCTTGCGATTTCCCACTTCCATTGCAAAAGTCTACCAGTTTCAGGGAAGGTGATAGTAGACGCACGGTTTCTCTGCAGTGGTGTTTCTGCAGTAGGATACCACACAGACATTATGTGACTATGGGTTCCTCGGGAACCCAGATGGAAGCTCGAAGTCGCGATCGACACAGACGTGGTTCGCCGAGATTCGTGTATGCCTTTCCTTTGGCGAAGTCACATACTTTCGCAAACCCTTCTATCTTCGTGACACATGGTGTTCGTTGAGAAAAGCCCTCCATCAGAAGTTGTGCCGCGAGTGAGGTATATCACCCTTCCTTGCCCTCCGTTTCCTTTCACACTTGGCTTCAAGCCGCTTCGTTCCTTAGCAAAGAAGAAGGGCAGTCGAAGGACCGCACCTCCACAGCGTTGTTTCTTGGAGTTAAGTGTATAGCACGTCCGTTACGCTTCCTCCCACTTCCAGACACACACCTCTCTAGGGGACAACGAGTGTGTTGGTGGTCACGTTCGACCCACATTTCTCTTCACAATTCAGCGTGTGGCATTTTCCTTGTGTTTTCACACAAAGTACCGACAGCGCTTCTATCTTCCCGAAACAAGATCTGAGTTGGGAGAAGCTTTCGACACAAGTTCTTTCCCAAGCAGGGCTCTATGGCACAGTAACTTGCGCCTTCACTTTTAACGTGGGACATTTCCTCCGTCTTCTTCCCTGTAGATGGTAGTGGGAAGACTATTGCTCTACCGTTTTGTTTCTTGAGAGGTGAGTGCAAGACCCTCACACACATATCTCAAAAGGCTTCGCGCTTCGCGAACCAAGGGGTTAGCACGAAATCATGTTTGACGCGGCCTCGTTTCTCTGAGTTCAGTGGAAGGCTCTGCTGACGCTAGCTCACGTACATTTGAAGGCCCTTCCAAATTCGTGACCCAAGACTTTGGTGGAGAGAAGCCCTCCACACAACGTGTTCCCCACTGTGGTGTATCTCGCATTCCGTCTCTTTTCTCTCGCCCTAAGCTTTAACACGGCGCTTCCATCCGTAGGGAAAGAGCTGGTCGTCGACGGACGGCAACCCTCTAGATTTGTCCTTAGAGTTAAACACCCGTAGGCAATCTTCCCTATGCTTCCTCACATCATACATTTCCATACTCACCCTTCTTCGTGGAACGACGGGCGGCACATTCGAAACGGACAGCTCACTCTAGGGCACGTCCCTCGTGCCTTCACGCCCACGGCGGAAAACACTTTTATCTTCCTGAAACCATATGATAGCTGAGGGAAGACTTCTTCACAAGGGGTTTGTCAAGCACCGTCCCAGGACACATTCTTTATGCCTTCACACGTTCGCGCCAGAAGGCCGCTCATACGTAGGCGTACGGCTTTCCAGGGTTTCCTTCTCAGACTTAAAGGCATGACCTTTTCCCTCTGCTCTCTCTCGTACTCTTGAAAACATTTCTCACGGAACAAGGTTTGAACCGGGAGAGACAATCTCCACTCCTTATTTCCGTGGCGCAGGCATGGGGCACATGCCTTGCGCTGTCACACTTACCTTGGAATAGACTACCATTTTCAGGGAAGAGGTTGGGAGAAACACGGTTTCTCTGCAGTGGTGTTTCTTCAGACCGACGTGCACGCCGCCTGTTTAGGGCTCCACACGTTCATGTTGTGACTAGGTTTTCCCCGTGAAGCCAGATGGAAGCTCGAAGGCGCGGTTTGACACAGACTTGTTTCGCACAGTGTAGTCTGTGGCTTTCCTTTGGCGAACTCACGTACGTTTGAAAACCCTTCTAGCGTCGTGAGCCGTGGTGTTCATTGAGAGAAGCCCTCCATACAAAGTGGTTCCACGAGTAAGGTATAGCAGGCTTTTCCTCTGCTTCCGTTCACACTCGGCGTCAAGCTGCTTCGATCCTTAGGAAAGGAGGCGGGGAGTCGAAGGACGGCTCCTCCACAGCATTGTCTCTTAGACTTAAGTGTACAGCTCGTTCCTTACGCTTCCTCCCATTTCCAGACACACACCTCCCTAGGGGACAACTTGTTAGTTGGTGGTCGCATTCGACCCACATTTTCCTTCACCATTCAGCCTATGGCATTGTCCTTACGCTTTCACACGAAGTCCTGAAAACGCTTCTCCCTTCCCGAAGCAAGATCTGGGTTGACAGGAGCTTGAGACACAACTCCTCTCTCAAACAGTGGTAGACGGCCCAGCATTTGTGCCTTCACTTTGAACGTCGGAAAGTTCTTCCAACTTCTTCCCCGGAGGCGGTAGTGGAAAGACTAGTTCCCTACAGTTTGGTTTCGTGAGAGGTGAGTGTAAGACGCCTACCTTATATAGCAACGCACATGTCTCCAAAGGCTTCTTTCTTCAAGCACCACGATGTTAGCGCGAAAGCCTGTTTGACATGGCCTTGTTTCTCAGAATTCAGTGTCAGGCTACTACTGCTACTGAGGCTAGCCCACGTACATTGCAAGACCCATCCACCTCCATGACACAGGACGTAATGGAGAGAAACCCTCCGCACAACGTGTTCCTCACTGTGCGGTATCGCGCGTTCCATCTCTTTTCGTTCACACGAGGTTTAAGGAGCGGCTTCGCATCCTTACGAGAAGAGATGGTAGTCGAAGGACGGGAACCCTCGAGACTTGTTCTTAGAGTTAAACAAACGCATGCCATCTTCCTTATGCTTCCGCAGTCATCCATTTCCATACACATCCTTCTTCGTGTAACGACGGCAGGCACCTTCGAAGCGGAGAGCGAAGTCTCGTCTACGTCCCTTATGCCTTCACACCCACTACGGAAAACAGTTTCCTCCTACGGAAACGATACGGCAGTTGAGGGAAGCCTTCTTCACAAGTGGTTTCTCGAGCACCGTCACAGGGCACATTCTAGATGCCTTCACCATGTCACGCGAAAGTGCTTCCCCGACTTACGTGTATGGCTTTCCTGACGGGTCTCCTTCTCACGCTTCAAACCATGACCTTTTCCATCTGCTCTCTCTCATACTCTTGGAAACGCTTCTCACGGAACAGGATTCCAATCGCGACAGACATTGACACTAGTTACTTCCGTGGCACAGGCACGGGGCACATTCCTTGCGATTTCCCACTTCCATTGCAAAAGTCTACCAGTTTCAGGGAAGGTGATAGTAGACGCACGGTTTCTCTGCAGTGGTGTTTCTGCAGTAGGATACCACACAGACATTATGTGACTATGGGTTCCTCGGGAACCCAGATGGAAGCTCGAAGTCGCGATCGACACAGACGTGGTTCGCCGAGATTCGTGTATGCCTTTCCTTTGGCGAAGTCACATACTTTCGCAAACCCTTCTATCTTCGTGACACATGGTGTTCGTTGAGAAAAGCCCTCCATCAGAAGTTGTGCCGCGAGTGAGGTATATCACCCTTCCTTGCCCTCCGTTTCCTTTCACACTTGGCTTCAAGCCGCTTCGTTCCTTAGCAAAGAAGAAGGGCAGTCGAAGGACCGCACCTCCACAGCGTTGTTTCTTGGAGTTAAGTGTATAGCACGTCCGTTACGCTTCCTCCCACTTCCAGACACACACCTCTCTAGGGGACAACGAGTGTGTTGGTGGTCACGTTCGACCCACATTTCTCTTCACAATTCAGCGTGTGGCATTTTCCTTGTGTTTTCACACAAAGTACCGACAGCGCTTCTATCTTCCCGAAACAAGATCTGAGTTGGGAGAAGCTTTCGACACAAGTTCTTTCCCAAGCAGGGCTCTATGGCACAGTAACTTGCGCCTTCACTTTTAACGTGGGACATTTCCTCCGTCTTCTTCCCTGTAGATGGTAGTGGGAAGACTATTGCTCTACCGTTTTGTTTCTTGAGAGGTGAGTGCAAGACCCTCACACACATATCTCAAAAGGCTTCGCGCTTCGCGAACCAAGGGGTTAGCACGAAATCATGTTTGACGCGGCCTCGTTTCTCTGAGTTCAGTGGAAGGCTCTGCTGACGCTAGCTCACGTACATTTGAAGGCCCTTCCAAATTCGTGACCCAAGACTTTGGTGGAGAGAAGCCCTCCACACAACGTGTTCCCCACTGTGGTGTATCTCGCATTCCGTCTCTTTTCTCTCGCCCTAAGCTTTAACACGGCGCTTCCATCCGTAGGGAAAGAGCTGGTCGTCGACGGACGGCAACCCTCTAGATTTGTCCTTAGAGTTAAACACCCGTAGGCAATCTTCCCTATGCTTCCTCACATCATACATTTCCATACTCACCCTTCTTCGTGGAACGACGGGCGGCACATTCGAAACGGACAGCTCACTCTAGGGCACGTCCCTCGTGCCTTCACGCCCACGGCGGAAAACACTTTTATCTTCCTGAAACCATATGATAGCTGAGGGAAGACTTCTTCACAAGGGGTTTGTCAAGCACCGTCCCAGGACACATTCTTTATGCCTTCACACGTTCGCGCCAGAATGCCGCTCATACGTAGGCGTACGGCTTTCCAGGGTTTCCTTCTCAGACTTAAAGGCATGACCTTTTCCCTCTGCTCTCTCTCGTACTCTTGAAAACATTTCTCACGGAACAAGGTTTGAACCGGGAGAGACAATCTCCACTCCTTATTTCCGTGGCGCAGGCATGGGGCACATGCCTTGCGCTGTCACACTTACCTTGGAATAGACTACCATTTTCAGGGAAGAGGTTGGGAGAAACACGGTTTCTCTGCAGTGGTGTTTCTTCAGACCGACGTGCACGCCGCCTGTTTAGGGCTCCACACGTTCATGTTGTGACTAGGTTTTCCCCGTGAAGCCAGATGGAAGCTCGAAGGCGCGGTTTGACACAGACTTGTTTCGCACAGTGTAGTCTGTGGCTTTCCTTTGGCGAACTCACGTACGTTTGAAAACCCTTCTAGCGTCGTGAGCCGTGGTGTTCATTGAGAGAAGCCCTCCATACAAAGTGGTTCCCCGAGTAAGGTATAGCAGGCTTTTCCTCTGCTTCCGTTCACACTCGGCGTCAAGCTGCTTCGATCCTTAGGAAAGGAGGCGGGGAGTCGAAGGACGGCTCCTCCACAGCATTGTCTCTTAGACTTAAGTGTACAGCTCGTTCCTTACGCTTCCTCCCATTTCCAGACACACACCTCCCTAGGGGACAACTTGTTAGTTGGTGGTCGCATTCGACCCACATTTTCCTTCACCATTCAGCCTATGGCATTGTCCTTACGCTTTCACACGAAGTCCTGAAAACGCTTCTCCCTTCCCGAAGCAAGATCTGGGTTGACAGGAGCTTGAGACACAACTCCTCTCTCAAACAGTGGTAGACGGCCCAGCATTTGTGCCTTCACTTTGAACGTCGGAAAGTTCTTCCAACTTCTTCCCCGGAGGCGGTAGTGGAAAGACTAGTTCCCTACAGTTTGGTTTCGTGAGAGGTGAGTGTAAGACGCCTACCTTATATAGCAACGCACATGTCTCCAAAGGCTTCTTTCTTCAAGCACCACGATGTTAGCGCGAAAGCCTGTTTGACATGGCCTTGTTTCTCAGAATTCAGTGTCAGGCTACTACTGCTACTGAGGCTAGCCCACGTACATTGCAAGACCCATCCACCTCCATGACACAGGACGTAATGGAGAGAAACCCTCCGCACAACGTGTTCCTCACTGTGCGGTATCGCGCGTTCCATCTCTTTTCGTTCACACGAGGTTTAAGGAGCGGCTTCGCATCCTTACGAGAAGAGATGGTAGTCGAAGGACGGGAACCCTCGAGACTTGTTCTTAGAGTTAAACAAACGCATGCCATCTTCCTTATGCTTCCGCAGTCATCCATTTCCATACACATCCTTCTTCGTGTAACGACGGCAGGCACCTTCGAAGCGGAGAGCGAAGTCTCGTCTACGTCCCTTATGCCTTCACACCCACTACGGAAAACAGTTTCCTCCTACGGAAACGATACGGCAGTTGAGGGAAGCCTTCTTCACAAGTGGTTTCTCGAGCACCGTCACAGGGCACATTCTAGATGCCTTCACCATGTCACGCGAAAGTGCTTCCCCGACTTACGTGTATGGCTTTCCTGACGGGTCTCCTTCTCACGCTTCAAACCATGACCTTTTCCATCTGCTCTCTCTCATACTCTTGGAAACGCTTCTCACGGAACAGGATTCCAATCGCGACAGACATTTACACTAGTTACTTCCGTGGCACAGGCACGGGGCACATTCCTTGCGATTTCCCACTTCCATTGCAAAAGTCTACCAGTTTCAGGGAAGGTGATAGTAGACGCACGGTTTCTCTGCAGTGGTGTTTCTGCAGTAGGATACCACACAGACATTATGTGACTATGGGTTCCTCGGGAACCCAGATGGAAGCTCGAAGTCGCGATCGACACAGACGTGGTTCGCCGAGATTCGTGTATGCCTTTCCTTTGGCGAAGTCACATACTTTCGCAAACCCTTCTATCTTCGTGACACATGGTGTTCGTTGAGAAAAGCCCTCCATCAGAAGTTGTGCCGCGAGTGAGGTATATCACCCTTCCTTGCCCTCCGTTTCCTTTCACACTTGGCTTCAAGCCGCTTCGTTCCTTAGCAAAGAAGAAGGGCAGTCGAAGGACCGCACCTCCACAGCGTTGTTTCTTGGAGTTAAGTGTATAGCACGTCCGTTACGCTTCCTCCCACTTCCAGACACACACCTCTCTAGGGGACAACGAGTGTGTTGGTGGTCACGTTCGACCCACATTTCTCTTCACAATTCAGCGTGTGGCATTTTCCTTGTGTTTTCACACAAAGTACCGACAGCGCTTCTATCTTCCCGAAACAAGATCTGAGTTGGGAGAAGCTTTCGACACAAGTTCTTTCCCAAGCAGGGCTCTATGGCACAGTAACTTGCGCCTTCACTTTTAACGTGGGACATTTCCTCCGTCTTCTTCCCTGTAGATGGTAGTGGGAAGACTATTGCTCTACCGTTTTGTTTCTTGAGAGGTGAGTGCAAGACCCTCACACACATATCTCAAAAGGCTTCGCGCTTCGCGAACCAAGGGGTTAGCACGAAATCATGTTTGACGCGGCCTCGTTTCTCTGAGTTCAGTGGAAGGCTCTGCTGACGCTAGCTCACGTACATTTGAAGGCCCTTCCAAATTCGTGACCCAAGACTTTGGTGGAGAGAAGCCCTCCACACAACGTGTTCCCCACTGTGGTGTATCTCGCATTCCGTCTCTTTTCTCTCGCCCTAAGCTTTAACACGGCGCTTCCATCCGTAGGGAAAGAGCTGGTCGTCGACGGACGGCAACCCTCTAGATTTGTCCTTAGAGTTAAACACCCGTAGGCAATCTTCCCTATGCTTCCTCACATCATACATTTCCATACTCACCCTTCTTCGTGGAACGACGGGCGGCACATTCGAAACGGACAGCTCACTCTAGGGCACGTCCCTCGTGCCTTCACGCCCACGGCGGAAAACACTTTTATCTTCCTGAAACCATATGATAGCTGAGGGAAGACTTCTTCACAAGGGGTTTGTCAAGCACCGTCCCAGGACACATTCTTTATGCCTTCACACGTTCGCGCCAGAAGGCCGCTCATACGTAGGCGTACGGCTTTCCAGGGTTTCCTTCTCAGACTTAAAGGCATGACCTTTTCCCTCTGCTCTCTCTCGTACTCTTGAAAACATTTCTCACGGAACAAGGTTTGAACCGGGAGAGACAATCTCCACTCCTTATTTCCGTGGCGCAGGCATGGGGCACATGCCTTGCGCTGTCACACTTACCTTGGAATAGACTACCATTTTCAGGGAAGAGGTTGGGAGAAACACGGTTTCTCTGCAGTGGTGTTTCTTCAGACCGACGTGCACGCCGCCTGTTTAGGGCTCCACACGTTCATGTTGTGACTAGGTTTTCCCCGTGAAGCCAGATGGAAGCTCGAAGGCGCGGTTTGACACAGACTTGTTTCGCACAGTGTAGTCTGTGGCTTTCCTTTGGCGAACTCACGTACGTTTGAAAACCCTTCTAGCGTCGTGAGCCGTGGTGTTCATTGAGAGAAGCCCTCCATACAAAGTGGTTCCACGAGTAAGGTATAGCAGGCTTTTCCTCTGCTTCCGTTCACACTCGGCGTCAAGCTGCTTCGATCCTTAGGAAAGGAGGCGGGGAGTCGAAGGACGGCTCCTCCACAGCATTGTCTCTTAGACTTAAGTGTACAGCTCGTTCCTTACGCTTCCTCCCATTTCCAGACACACACCTCCCTAGGGGACAACTTGTTAGTTGGTGGTCGCATTCGACCCACATTTTCCTTCACCATTCAGCCTATGGCATTGTCCTTACGCCTTCACACGAAGTCCTGAAAACGCTTCTCCCTTCCCGAAGCAAGATCTGGGTTGACAGGAGCTTGAGACACAACTCCTCTCTCAAACAGTGGTAGACGGCCCAGCATTTGTGCCTTCACTTTGAACGTCGGAAAGTTCTTCCAACTTCTTCCCCGGAGGCGGTAGTGGAAAGACTAGTTCCCTACAGTTTGGTTTCGTGAGAGGTGAGTGTAAGACGCCTACCTTATATAGCAACGCACATGTCTCCAAAGGCTTCTTTCTTCAAGCACCACGATGTTAGCGCGAAAGCCTGTTTGACATGGCCTTGTTTCTCAGAATTCAGTGTCAGGCTACTACTGCTACTGAGGCTAGCCCACGTACATTGCAAGACCCATCCACCTCCATGACACAGGACGTAATGGAGAGAAACCCTCCGCACAACGTGTTCCTCACTGTGCGGTATCGCGCGTTCCATCTCTTTTCGTTCACACGAGGTTTAAGGAGCGGCTTCGCATCCTTACGAGAAGAGATGGTAGTCGAAGGACGGGAACCCTCGAGACTTGTTCTTAGAGTTAAACAAACGCATGCCATCTTCCTTATGCTTCCGCAGTCATCCATTTCCATACACATCCTTCTTCGTGTAACGACGGCAGGCACCTTCGAAGCGGAGAGCGAAGTCTCGTCTACGTCCCTTATGCCTTCACACCCACTACGGAAAACAGTTTCCTCCTACGGAAACGATACGGCAGTTGAGGGAAGCCTTCTTCACAAGTGGTTTCTCGAGCACCGTCACAGGGCACATTCTAGATGCCTTCACCATGTCACGCGAAAGTGCTTCCCCGACTTACGTGTATGGCTTTCCTGACGGGTCTCCTTCTCACGCTTCAAACCATGACCTTTTCCATCTGCTCTCTCTCATACTCTTGGAAACGCTTCTCACGGAACAGGATTCCAATCGCGACAGACATTTACACTAGTTACTTCCGTGGCACAGGCACGGGGCACATTCCTTGCGATTTCCCACTTCCATTGCAAAAGTCTACCAGTTTCAGGGAAGGTGATAGTAGACGCACGGTTTCTCTGCAGTGGTGTTTCTGCAGTAGGATACCACACAGACATTATGTGACTATGGGTTCCTCGGGAACCCAGATGGAAGCTCGAAGTCGCGATCGACACAGACGTGGTTCGCCGAGATTCGTGTATGCCTTTCCTTTGGCGAAGTCACATACTTTCGCAAACCCTTCTATCTTCGTGACACATGGTGTTCGTTGAGAAAAGCCCTCCATCAGAAGTTGTGCCGCGAGTGAGGTATATCACCCTTCCTTGCCCTCCGTTTCCTTTCACACTTGGCTTCAAGCCGCTTCGTTCCTTAGCAAAGAAGAAGGGCAGTCGAAGGACCGCACCTCCACAGCGTTGTTTCTTGGAGTTAAGTGTATAGCACGTCCGTTACGCTTCCTCCCACTTCCAGACACACACCTCTCTAGGGGACAACGAGTGTGTTGGTGGTCACGTTCGACCCACATTTCTCTTCACAATTCAGCGTGTGGCATTTTCCTTGTGTTTTCACACAAAGTACCGACAGCGCTTCTATCTTCCCGAAACAAGATCTGAGTTGGGAGAAGCTTTCGACACAAGTTCTTTCCCAAGCAGGGCTCTATGGCACAGTAACTTGCGCCTTCACGTTTAACGTGGGACATTTCCTCCGTCTTCTTCCCTGTAGATGGTAGTGGGAAGACTATTGCTCTACCGTTTTGTTTCTTGAGAGGTGAGTGCAAGACCCTCACACACATATCTCAAAAGGCTTCGCGCTTCGCGAACCAAGGGGTTAGCACGAAATCATGTTTGACGCGGCCTCGTTTCTCTGAGTTCAGTGGAAGGCTCTGCTGACGCTAGCTCACGTACATTTGAAGGCCCTTCCAAATTCGTGACCCAAGACTTTGGTGGAGAGAAGCCCTCCACACAACGTGTTCCCCACTGTGGTGTATCTCGCATTCCGTCTCTTTTCCCTCGCCCTAAGCTTTAACACGGCGCTTCCATCCGTAGGGAAAGAGCTGGTCGTCGACGGACGGCAACCCTCTAGATTTGTCCTTAGAGTTAAACACCCGTAGGCAATCTTCCCTATGCTTCCTCACATCATACATTTCCATACTCACCCTTCTTCGTGGAACGACGGGCGGCACATTCGAAACGGACAGCTCACTCTAGGGCACGTCCCTCGTGCCTTCACGCCCACGGCGGAAAACACTTTTATCTTCCTGAAACCATATGATAGCTGAGGGAAGACTTCTTCACAAGGGGTTTGTCAAGCACCGTCCCAGGACACATTCTTTATGCCTTCACACGTTCGCGCCAGAAGGCCGCTCATACGTAGGCGTACGGCTTTCCAGGGTTTCCTTCTCAGACTTAAAGGCGTGACCTTTTCCCTCTGCTCTCTCTCGTACTCTTGAAAACATTTCTCACGGAACAAGGTTTGAACCGGGAGAGACAATCTCCACTCCTTATTTCCGTGGCGCAGGCATGGGGCACATGCCTTGCGCTGTCACACTTACCTTGGAATGGACTACCATTTTCAGGGAAGAGGTTGGGAGAAACACGGTTTCTCTGCAGTGGTGTTTCTTCAGACCGACGTGCACGCCGCCTGTTTAGGGCTCCACACGTTCATGTTGTGACTAGGTTTTCCCCGTGAAGCCAGATGGAAGCTCGAAGGCGCGGTTTGACACAGACTTGTTTCGCACAGTGTAGTCTGTGGCTTTCCTTTGGCGAACTCACGTACGTTTGAAAACCCTTCTAGCGTCGTGAGCCGTGGTGTTCATTGAGAGAAGCCCTCCATACAAAGTGGTTCCCCGAGTAAGGTATAGCAGGCTTTTCCTCTGCTTCCGTTCACACTCGGCGTCAAGCTGCTTCGATCCTTAGGAAAGGAGGCGGGGAGTCGAAGGACGGCTCCTCCACAGCATTGTCTCTTAGACTTAAGTGTACAGCTCGTTCCTTACGCTTCCTCCCATTTCCAGACACACACCTCCCTAGGGGACAACTTGTTAGTTGGTGGTCGCATTCGACCCACATTTTCCTTCACCATTCAGCCTATGGCATTGTCCTTACGCTTTCACACGAAGTCCTGAAAACGCTTCTCCCTTCCCGAAGCAAGATCTGGGTTGACAGGAGCTTGAGACACAACTCCTCTCTCAAACAGTGGTAGACGGCCCAGCATTTGTGCCTTCACTTTGAACGTCGGAAAGTTCTTCCAACTTCTTCCCCGGAGGCGGTAGTGGAAAGACTAGTTCCCTACAGTTTGGTTTCGTGAGAGGTGAGTGTAAGACGCCTACCTTATATAGCAACGCACATGTCTCCAAAGGCTTCTTTCTTCAAGCACCACGATGTTAGCGCGAAAGCCTGTTTGACATGGCCTTGTTTCTCAGAATTCAGTGTCAGGCTACTACTGCTACTGAGGCTAGCCCACGTACATTGCAAGACCCATCCACCTCCATGACACAGGACGTAATGGAGAGAAACCCTCCGCACAACGTGTTCCTCACTGTGCGGTATCGCGCATTCCATCTCTTTTCGTTCACACGAGGTTTAAGGAGCGGCTTCGCATCCTTACGAGAAGAGATGGTAGTCGAAGGACGGGAACCCTCGAGACTTGTTCTTAGAGTTAAACAAACGCATGCCATCTTCCTTATGCTTCCGCAGTCATCCATTTCCATACACATCCTTCTTCGTGTAACGACGGCAGGCACCTTCGAAGCGGAGAGCGAAGTCTCGTCTACGTCCCTTATGCCTTCACACCCACTACGGAAAACAGTTTCCTCCTACGGAAACGATACGGCAGTTGAGGGAAGCCTTCTTCACAAGTGGTTTCTCGAGCACCGTCACAGGGCACATTCTAGATGCCTTCACCATGTCACGCGAAAGTGCTTCCCCGACTTACGTGTATGGCTTTCCTGACGGGTCTCCTTCTCACGCTTCAAACCATGACCTTTTCCATCTGCTCTCTCTCATACTCTTGGAAACGCTTCTCACGGAACAGGATTCCAATCGCGACAGACATTTACACTAGTTACTTCCGTGGCACAGGCACGGGGCACATTCCTTGCGATTTCCCACTTCCATTGCAAAAGTCTACCAGTTTCAGGGAAGGTGATAGTAGACGCACGGTTTCTCTGCAGTGGTGTTTCTGCAGTAGGATACCACACAGACATTATGTGACTATGGGTTCCTCGGGAACCCAGATGGAAGCTCGAAGTCGCGATCGACACAGACGTGGTTCGCCGAGATTCGTGTATGCCTTTCCTTTGGCGAAGTCACATACTTTCGCAAACCCTTCTATCTTCGTGACACATGGTGTTCGTTGAGAAAAGCCCTCCATCAGAAGTTGTGCCGCGAGTGAGGTATATCACCCTTCCTTGCCCTCCGTTTCCTTTCACACTTGGCTTCAAGCCGCTTCGTTCCTTAGCAAAGAAGAAGGGCAGTCGAAGGACCGCACCTCCACAGCGTTGTTTCTTGGAGTTAAGTGTATAGCACGTCCGTTACGCTTCCTCCCACTTCCAGACACACACCTCTCTAGGGGACAACGAGTGTGTTGGTGGTCACGTTCGACCCACATTTCTCTTCACAATTCAGCGTGTGGCATTTTCCTTGTGTTTTCACACAAAGTACCGACAGCGCTTCTATCTTCCCGAAACAAGATCTGAGTTGGGAGAAGCTTTCGACACAAGTTCTTTCCCAAGCAGGGCTCTATGGCACAGTAACTTGCGCCTTCACGTTTAACGTGGGACATTTCCTCCGTCTTCTTCCCTGTAGATGGTAGTGGGAAGACTATTGCTCTACCGTTTTGTTTCTTGAGAGGTGAGTGCAAGACCCTCACACACATATCTCAAAAGGCTTCGCGCTTCGCGAACCAAGGGGTTAGCACGAAATCATGTTTGACGCGGCCTCGTTTCTCTGAGTTCAGTGGAAGGCTCTGCTGACGCTAGCTCACGTACATTTGAAGGCCCTTCCAAATTCGTGACCCAAGACTTTGGTGGAGAGAAGCCCTCCACACAACGTGTTCCCCACTGTGGTGTATCTCGCATTCCGTCTCTTTTCCCTCGCCCTAAGCTTTAACACGGCGCTTCCATCCGTAGGGAAAGAGCTGGTCGTCGACGGACGGCAACCCTCTAGATTTGTCCTTAGAGTTAAACACCCGTAGGCAATCTTCCCTATGCTTCCTCACATCATACATTTCCATACTCACCCTTCTTCGTGGAACGACGGGCGGCACATTCGAAACGGACAGCTCACTCTAGGGCACGTCCCTCGTGCCTTCACGCCCACGGCGGAAAACACTTTTATCTTCCTGAAACCATATGATAGCTGAGGGAAGACTTCTTCACAAGGGGTTTGTCAAGCACCGTCCCAGGACACATTCTTTATGCCTTCACACGTTCGCGCCAGAAGGCCGCTCATACGTAGGCGTACGGCTTTCCAGGGTTTCCTTCTCAGACTTAAAGGCGTGACCTTTTCCCTCTGCTCTCTCTCGTACTCTTGAAAACATTTCTCACCGAACAAGGTTTGAACCGGGAGAAACAATCTCCACTCCTTATTTCCGTGGCGCAGGCATGGGGCACATGCCTTGCGCTGTCACACTTACCTTGGAATGGACTACCATTTTCAGGGAAGAGGTTGGGAGAAACACGGTTTCTCTGCAGTGGTGTTTCTTCAGACCGACGTGCACGCCGCCTGTTTAGGGCTCCACACGTTCATGTTGTGACTAGGTTTTCCCCGTGAAGCCAGATGGAAGCTCGAAGGCGCGGTTTGACACAGACTTGTTTCGCACAGTGTAGTCTGTGGCTTTCCTTTGGCGAACTCACGTACGTTTGAAAACCCTTCTAGCGTCGTGAGCCGTGGTGTTCATTGAGAGAAGCCCTCCATACAAAGTGGTTCCCCGAGTAAGGTATAGCAGGCTTTTCCTCTGCTTCCGTTCACACTCGGCGTCAAGCTGCTTCGATCCTTAGGAAAGGAGGCGGGGAGTCGAAGGACGGCTCCTCCACAGCATTGTCTCTTAGACTTAAGTGTACAGCTCGTTCCTTACGCTTCCTCCCATTTCCAGACACACACCTCCCTAGGGGACAACTTGTTAGTTGGTGGTCGCATTCGACCCACATTTTCCTTCACCATTCAGCCTATGGCATTGTCCTTACGCTTTCACACGAAGTCCTGAAAACGCTTCTCCCTTCCCGAAGCAAGATCTGGGTTGACAGGAGCTTGAGACACAACTCCTCTCTCAAACAGTGGTAGACGGCCCAGCATTTGTGCCTTCACTTTGAACGTCGGAAAGTTCTTCCAACTTCTTCCCCGGAGGCGGTAGTGGAAAGACTAGTTCCCTACAGTTTGGTTTCGTGAGAGGTGAGTGTAAGACGCCTACCTTATATAGCAACGCACATGTCTCCAAAGGCTTCTTTCTTCAAGCACCACGATGTTAGCGCGAAAGCCTGTTTGACATGGCCTTGTTTCTCAGAATTCAGTGTCAGGCTACTACTGCTACTGAGGCTAGCCCACGTACATTGCAAGACCCATCCACCTCCATGACACAGGACGTAATGGAGAGAAACCCTCCGCACAACGTGTTCCTCACTGTGCGGTATCGCGCGTTCCATCTCTTTTCGTTCACACGAGGTTTAAGGAGCGGCTTCGCATCCTTACGAGAAGAGATGGTAGTCGAAGGACGGGAACCCTCGAGACTTGTTCTTAGAGTTAAACAAACGCATGCCATCTTCCTTATGCTTCCGCAGTCATCCATTTCCATACACATCCTTCTTCGTGTAACGACGGCAGGCACCTTCGAAGCGGAGAGCGAAGTCTCGTCTACGTCCCTTATGCCTTCACACCCACTACGGAAAACAGTTTCCTCCTACGGAAACGATACGGCAGTTGAGGGAAGCCTTCTTCACAAGTGGTTTCTCGAGCACCGTCACAGGGCACATTCTAGATGCCTTCACCATGTCACGCGAAAGTGCTTCCCCGACTTACGTGTATGGCTTTCCTGACGGGTCTCCTTCTCACGCTTCAAACCATGACCTTTTCCATCTGCTCTCTCTCATACTCTTGGAAACGCTTCTCACGGAACAGGATTCCAATCGCGACAGACATTGACACTAGTTACTTCCGTGGCACAGGCACGGGGCACATTCCTTGCGATTTCCCACTTCCATTGCAAAAGTCTACCAGTTTCAGGGAAGGTGATAGTAGACGCACGGTTTCTCTGCAGTGGTGTTTCTGCAGTAGGATACCACACAGACATTATGTGACTATGGGTTCCTCGGGAACCCAGATGGAAGCTCGAAGTCGCGATCGACACAGACGTGGTTCGCCGAGATTCGTGTATGCCTTTCCTTTGGCGAAGTCACATACTTTCGCAAACCCTTCTATCTTCGTGACACATGGTGTTCGTTGAGAAAAGCCCTCCATCAGAAGTTGTGCCGCGAGTGAGGTATATCACCCTTCCTTGCCCTCCGTTTCCTTTCACACTTGGCTTCAAGCCGCTTCGTTCCTTAGCAAAGAAGAAGGGCAGTCGAAGGACCGCACCTCCACAGCGTTGTTTCTTGGAGTTAAGTGTATAGCACGTCCGTTACGCTTCCTCCCACTTCCAGACACACACCTCTCTAGGGGACAACGAGTGTGTTGGTGGTCACGTTCGACCCACATTTCTCTTCACAATTCAGCGTGTGGCATTTTCCTTGTGTTTTCACACAAAGTACCGACAGCGCTTCTATCTTCCCGAAACAAGATCTGAGTTGGGAGAAGCTTTCGACACAAGTTCTTTCCCAAGCAGGGCTCTATGGCACAGTAACTTGCGCCTTCACTTTTAACGTGGGACATTTCCTCCGTCTTCTTCCCTGTAGATGGTAGTGGGAAGACTATTGCTCTACCGTTTTGTTTCTTGAGAGGTGAGTGCAAGACCCTCACACACATATCTCAAAAGGCTTCGCGCTTCGCGAACCAAGGGGTTAGCACGAAATCATGTTTGACGCGGCCTCGTTTCTCTGAGTTCAGTGGAAGGCTCTGCTGACGCTAGCTCACGTACATTTGAAGGCCCTTCCAAATTCGTGACCCAAGACTTTGGTGGAGAGAAGCCCTCCACACAACGTGTTCCCCACTGTGGTGTATCTCGCATTCCGTCTCTTTTCTCTCGCCCTAAGCTTTAACACGGCGCTTCCATCCGTAGGGAAAGAGCTGGTCGTCGACGGACGGCAACCCTCTAGATTTGTCCTTAGAGTTAAACACCCGTAGGCAATCTTCCCTATGCTTCCTCACATCATACATTTCCATACTCACCCTTCTTCGTGGAACGACGGGCGGCACATTCGAAACGGACAGCTCACTCTAGGGCACGTCCCTCGTGCCTTCACGCCCACGGCGGAAAACACTTTTATCTTCCTGAAACCATATGATAGCTGAGGGAAGACTTCTTCACAAGGGGTTTGTCAAGCACCGTCCCAGGACACATTCTTTATGCCTTCACACGTTCGCGCCAGAAGGCCGCTCATACGTAGGCGTACGGCTTTCCAGGGTTTCCTTCTCAGACTTAAAGGCGTGACCTTTTCCCTCTGCTCTCTCTCGTACTCTTGAAAACATTTCTCACGGAACAAGGTTTGAACCGGGAGAGACAATCTCCACTCCTTATTTCCGTGGCGCAGGCATGGGGCACATGCCTTGCGCTGTCACACTTACCTTGGAATGGACTACCATTTTCAGGGAAGAGGTTGGGAGAAACACGGTTTCTCTGCAGTGGTGTTTCTTCAGACCGACGTGCACGCCGCCTGTTTAGGGCTCCACACGTTCATGTTGTGACTAGGTTTTCCCCGTGAAGCCAGATGGAAGCTCGAAGGCGCGGTTTGACACAGACTTGTTTCGCACAGTGTAGTCTGTGGCTTTCCTTTGGCGAACTCACGTACGTTTGAAAACCCTTCTAGCGTCGTGAGCCGTGGTGTTCATTGAGAGAAGCCCTCCATACAAAGTGGTTCCCCGAGTAAGGTATAGCAGGCTTTTCCTCTGCTTCCGTTCACACTCGGCGTCAAGCTGCTTCGATCCTTAGGAAAGGAGGCGGGGAGTCGAAGGACGGCTCCTCCACAGCATTGTCTCTTAGACTTAAGTGTACAGCTCGTTCCTTACGCTTCCTCCCATTTCCAGACACACACCTCCCTAGGGGACAACTTGTTAGTTGGTGGTCGCATTCGACCCACATTTTCCTTCACCATTCAGCCTATGGCATTGTCCTTACGCTTTCACACGAAGTCCTGAAAACGCTTCTCCCTTCCCGAAGCAAGATCTGGGTTGACAGGAGCTTGAGACACAACTCCTCTCTCAAACAGTGGTAGACGGCCCAGCATTTGTGCCTTCACTTTGAACGTCGGAAAGTTCTTCCAACTTCTTCCCCGGAGGCGGTAGTGGAAAGACTAGTTCCCTACAGTTTGGTTTCGTGAGAGGTGAGTGTAAGACGCCTACCTTATATAGCAACGCACATGTCTCCAAAGGCTTCTTTCTTCAAGCACCACGATGTTAGCGCGAAAGCCTGTTTGACATGGCCTTGTTTCTCAGAATTCAGTGTCAGGCTACTACTGCTACTGAGGCTAGCCCACGTACATTGCAAGACCCATCCACCTCCATGACACAGGACGTAATGGAGAGAAACCCTCCGCACAACGTGTTCCTCACTGTGCGGTATCGCGCGTTCCATCTCTTTTCGTTCACACGAGGTTTAAGGAGCGGCTTCGCATCCTTACGAGAAGAGATGGTAGTCGAAGGACGGGAACCCTCGAGACTTGTTCTTAGAGTTAAACAAACGCATGCCATCTTCCTTATGCTTCCGCAGTCATCCATTTCCATACACATCCTTCTTCGTGTAACGACGGCAGGCACCTTCGAAGCGGAGAGCGAAGTCTCGTCTACGTCCCTTATGCCTTCACACCCACTACGGAAAACAGTTTCCTCCTACGGAAACGATACGGCAGTTGAGGGAAGCCTTCTTCACAAGTGGTTTCTCGAGCACCGTCACAGGGCACATTCTAGATGCCTTCACCATGTCACGCGAAAGTGCTTCCCCGACTTACGTGTATGGCTTTCCTGACGGGTCTCCTTCTCACGCTTCAAACCATGACCTTTTCCATCTGCTCTCTCTCATACTCTTGGAAACGCTTCTCACGGAACAGGATTCCAATCGCGACAGACATTGACACTAGTTACTTCCGTGGCACAGGCACGGGGCACATTCCTTGCGATTTCCCACTTCCATTGCAAAAGTCTACCAGTTTCAGGGAAGGTGATAGTAGACGCACGGTTTCTCTGCAGTGGTGTTTCTGCAGTAGGATACCACACAGACATTATGTGACTATGGGTTCCTCGGGAACCCAGATGGAAGCTCGAAGTCGCGATCGACACAGACGTGGTTCGCCGAGATTCGTGTATGCCTTTCCTTTGGCGAAGTCACATACTTTCGCAAACCCTTCTATCTTCGTGACACATGGTGTTCGTTGAGAAAAGCCCTCCATCAGAAGTTGTGCCGCGAGTGAGGTATATCACCCTTCCTTGCCCTCCGTTTCCTTTCACACTTGGCTTCAAGCCGCTTCGTTCCTTAGCAAAGAAGAAGGGCAGTCGAAGGACCGCACCTCCACAGCGTTGTTTCTTGGAGTTAAGTGTATAGCACGTCCGTTACGCTTCCTCCCACTTCCAGACACACACCTCTCTAGGGGACAACGAGTGTGTTGGTGGTCACGTTCGACCCACATTTCTCTTCACAATTCAGCGTGTGGCATTTTCCTTGTGTTTTCACACAAAGTACCGACAGCGCTTCTATCTTCCCGAAACAAGATCTGAGTTGGGAGAAGCTTTCGACACAAGTTCTTTCCCAAGCAGGGCTCTATGGCACAGTAACTTGCGCCTTCACTTTTAACGTGGGACATTTCCTCCGTCTTCTTCCCTGTAGATGGTAGTGGGAAGACTATTGCTCTACCGTTTTGTTTCTTGAGAGGTGAGTGCAAGACCCTCACACACATATCTCAAAAGGCTTCGCGCTTCGCGAACCAAGGGGTTAGCACGAAATCATGTTTGACGCGGCCTCGTTTCTCTGAGTTCAGTGGAAGGCTCTGCTGACGCTAGCTCACGTACATTTGAAGGCCCTTCCAAATTCGTGACCCAAGACTTTGGTGGAGAGAAGCCCTCCACACAACGTGTTCCCCACTGTGGTGTATCTCGCATTCCGTCTCTTTTCTCTCGCCCTAAGCTTTAACACGGCGCTTCCATCCGTAGGGAAAGAGCTGGTCGTCGACGGACGGCAACCCTCTAGATTTGTCCTTAGAGTTAAACACCCGTAGGCAATCTTCCCTATGCTTCCTCACATCATACATTTCCATACTCACCCTTCTTCGTGGAACGACGGGCGGCACATTCGAAACGGACAGCTCACTCTAGGGCACGTCCCTCGTGCCTTCACGCCCACGGCGGAAAACACTTTTATCTTCCTGAAACCATATGATAGCTGAGGGAAGACTTCTTCACAAGGGGTTTGTCAAGCACCGTCCCAGGACACATTCTTTATGCCTTCACACGTTCGCGCCAGAATGCCGCTCATACGTAGGCGTACGGCTTTCCAGGGTTTCCTTCTCAGACTTAAAGGCGTGACCTTTTCCCTCTGCTCTCTCTCGTACTCTTGAAAACATTTCTCACGGAACAAGGTTTGAACCGGGAGAGACAATCTCCACTCCTTATTTCCGTGGCGCAGGCATGGGGCACATGCCTTGCGCTGTCACACTTACCTTGGAATGGACTACCATTTTCAGGGAAGAGGTTGGGAGAAACACGGTTTCTCTGCAGTGGTGTTTCTTCAGACCGACGTGCACGCCGCCTGTTTAGGGCTCCACACGTTCATGTTGTGACTAGGTTTTCCCCGTGAAGCCAGATGGAAGCTCGAAGGCGCGGTTTGACACAGACTTGTTTCGCACAGTGTAGTCTGTGGCTTTCCTTTGGCGAACTCACGTACGTTTGAAAACCCTTCTAGCGTCGTGAGCCGTGGTGTTCATTGAGAGAAGCCCTCCATACAAAGTGGTTCCCCGAGTAAGGTATAGCAGGCTTTTCCTCTGCTTCCGTTCACACTCGGCGTCAAGCTGCTTCGATCCTTAGGAAAGGAGGCGGGGAGTCGAAGGACGGCTCCTCCACAGCATTGTCTCTTAGACTTAAGTGTACAGCTCGTTCCTTACGCTTCCTCCCATTTCCAGACACACACCTCCCTAGGGGACAACTTGTTAGTTGGTGGTCGCATTCGACCCACATTTTCCTTCACCATTCAGCCTATGGCATTGTCCTTACGCTTTCACACGAAGTCCTGAAAACGCTTCTCCCTTCCCGAAGCAAGATCTGGGTTGACAGGAGCTTGAGACACAACTCCTCTCTCAAACAGTGGTAGACGGCCCAGCATTTGTGCCTTCACTTTGAACGTCGGAAAGTTCTTCCAACTTCTTCCCCGGAGGCGGTAGTGGAAAGACTAGTTCCCTACAGTTTGGTTTCGTGAGAGGTGAGTGTAAGACGCCTACCTTATATAGCAACGCACATGTCTCCAAAGGCTTCTTTCTTCAAGCACCACGATGTTAGCGCGAAAGCCTGTTTGACATGGCCTTGTTTCTCAGAATTCAGTGTCAGGCTACTACTGCTACTGAGGCTAGCCCACGTACATTGCAAGACCCATCCACCTCCATGACACAGGACGTAATGGAGAGAAACCCTCCGCACAACGTGTTCCTCACTGTGCGGTATCGCGCGTTCCATCTCTTTTCGTTCACACGAGGTTTAAGGAGCGGCTTCGCATCCTTACGAGAAGAGATGGTAGTCGAAGGACGGGAACCCTCGAGACTTGTTCTTAGAGTTAAACAAACGCATGCCATCTTCCTTATGCTTCCGCAGTCATCCATTTCCATACACATCCTTCTTCGTGTAACGACGGCAGGCACCTTCGAAGCGGAGAGCGAAGTCTCGTCTACGTCCCTTATGCCTTCACACCCACTACGGAAAACAGTTTCCTCCTACGGAAACGATACGGCAGTTGAGGGAAGCCTTCTTCACAAGTGGTTTCTCGAGCACCGTCACAGGGCACATTCTAGATGCCTTCACCATGTCACGCGAAAGTGCTTCCCCGACTTACGTGTATGGCTTTCCTGACGGGTCTCCTTCTCACGCTTCAAACCATGACCTTTTCCATCTGCTCTCTCTCATACTCTTGGAAACGCTTCTCACGGAACAGGATTCCAATCGCGACAGACATTGACACTAGTTACTTCCGTGGCACAGGCACGGGGCACATTCCTTGCGATTTCCCACTTCCATTGCAAAAGTCTACCAGTTTCAGGGAAGGTGATAGTAGACGCACGGTTTCTCTGCAGTGGTGTTTCTGCAGTAGGATACCACACAGACATTATGTGACTATGGGTTCCTCGGGAACCCAGATGGAAGCTCGAAGTCGCGATCGACACAGACGTGGTTCGCCGAGATTCGTGTATGCCTTTCCTTTGGCGAAGTCACATACTTTCGCAAACCCTTCTATCTTCGTGACACATGGTGTTCGTTGAGAAAAGCCCTCCATCAGAAGTTGTGCCGCGAGTGAGGTATATCACCCTTCCTTGCCCTCCGTTTCCTTTCACACTTGGCTTCAAGCCGCTTCGTTCCTTAGCAAAGAAGAAGGGCAGTCGAAGGACCGCACCTCCACAGCGTTGTTTCTTGGAGTTAAGTGTATAGCACGTCCGTTACGCTTCCTCCCACTTCCAGACACACACCTCTCTAGGGGACAACGAGTGTGTTGGTGGTCACGTTCGACCCACATTTCTCTTCACAATTCAGCGTGTGGCATTTTCCTTGTGTTTTCACACAAAGTACCGACAGCGCTTCTATCTTCCCGAAACAAGATCTGAGTTGGGAGAAGCTTTCGACACAAGTTCTTTCCCAAGCAGGGCTCTATGGCACAGTAACTTGCGCCTTCACGTTTAACGTGGGACATTTCCTCCGTCTTCTTCCCTGTAGATGGTAGTGGGAAGACTATTGCTCTACCGTTTTGTTTCTTGAGAGGTGAGTGCAAGACCCTCACACACATATCTCAAAAGGCTTCGCGCTTCGCGAACCAAGGGGTTAGCACGAAATCATGTTTGACGCGGCCTCGTTTCTCTGAGTTCAGTGGAAGGCTCTGCTGACGCTAGCTCACGTACATTTGAAGGCCCTTCCAAATTCGTGACCCAAGACTTTGGTGGAGAGAAGCCCTCCACACAACGTGTTCCCCACTGTGGTGTATCTCGCATTCCGTCTCTTTTCTCTCGCCCTAAGCTTTAACACGGCGCTTCCATCCGTAGGGAAAGAGCTGGTCGTCGACGGACGGCAACCCTCTAGATTTGTCCTTAGAGTTAAACACCCGTAGGCAATCTTCCCTATGCTTCCTCACATCATACATTTCCATACTCACCCTTCTTCGTGGAACGACGGGCGGCACATTCGAAACGGACAGCTCACTCTAGGGCACGTCCCTCGTGCCTTCACGCCCACGGCGGAAAACACTTTTATCTTCCTGAAACCATATGATAGCTGAGGGAAGACTTCTTCACAAGGGGTTTGTCAAGCACCGTCCCAGGACACATTCTTTATGCCTTCACACGTTCGCGCCAGAATGCCGCTCATACGTAGGCGTACGGCTTTCCAGGGTTTCCTTCTCAGACTTAAAGGCGTGACCTTTTCCCTCTGCTCTCTCTCGTACTCTTGAAAACATTTCTCACGGAACAAGGTTTGAACCGGGAGAGACAATCTCCACTCCTTATTTCCGTGGCGCAGGCATGGGGCACATGCCTTGCGCTGTCACACTTACCTTGGAATGGACTACCATTTTCAGGGAAGAGGTTGGGAGAAACACGGTTTCTCTGCAGTGGTGTTTCTTCAGACCGACGTGCACGCCGCCTGTTTAGGGCTCCACACGTTCATGTTGTGACTAGGTTTTCCCCGTGAAGCCAGATGGAAGCTCGAAGGCGCGGTTTGACACAGACTTGTTTCGCACAGTGTAGTCTGTGGCTTTCCTTTGGCGAACTCACGTACGTTTGAAAACCCTTCTAGCGTCGTGAGCCGTGGTGTTCATTGAGAGAAGCCCTCCATACAAAGTGGTTCCCCGAGTAAGGTATAGCAGGCTTTTCCTCTGCTTCCGTTCACACTCGGCGTCAAGCTGCTTCGATCCTTAGGAAAGGAGGCGGGGAGTCGAAGGACGGCTCCTCCACAGCATTGTCTCTTAGACTTAAGTGTACAGCTCGTTCCTTACGCTTCCTCCCATTTCCAGACACACACCTCCCTAGGGGACAACTTGTTAGTTGGTGGTCGCATTCGACCCACATTTTCCTTCACCATTCAGCCTATGGCATTGTCCTTACGCCTTCACACGAAGTCCTGAAAACGCTTCTCCCTTCCCGAAGCAAGATCTGGGTTGACAGGAGCTTGAGACACAACTCCTCTCTCAAACAGTGGTAGACGGCCCAGCATTTGTGCCTTCACTTTGAACGTCGGAAAGTTCTTCCAACTTCTTCCCCGGAGGCGGTAGTGGAAAGACTAGTTCCCTACAGTTTGGTTTCGTGAGAGGTGAGTGTAAGACGCCTACCTTATATAGCAACGCACATGTCTCCAAAGGCTTCTTTCTTCAAGCACCACGATGTTAGCGCGAAAGCCTGTTTGACATGGCCTTGTTTCTCAGAATTCAGTGTCAGGCTACTACTGCTACTGAGGCTAGCCCACGTACATTGCAAGACCCATCCACCTCCATGACACAGGACGTAATGGAGAGAAACCCTCCGCACAACGTGTTCCTCACTGTGCGGTATCGCGCGTTCCATCTCTTTTCGTTCACACGAGGTTTAAGGAGCGGCTTCGCATCCTTACGAGAAGAGATGGTAGTCGAAGGACGGGAACCCTCGAGACTTGTTCTTAGAGTTAAACAAACGCATGCCATCTTCCTTATGCTTCCGCAGTCATCCATTTCCATACACATCCTTCTTCGTGTAACGACGGCAGGCACCTTCGAAGCGGAGAGCGAAGTCTCGTCTACGTCCCTTATGCCTTCACACCCACTACGGAAAACAGTTTCCTCCTACGGAAACGATACGGCAGTTGAGGGAAGCCTTCTTCACAAGTGGTTTCTCGAGCACCGTCACAGGGCACATTCTAGATGCCTTCACCATGTCACGCGAAAGTGCTTCCCCGACTTACGTGTATGGCTTTCCTGACGGGTCTCCTTCTCACGCTTCAAACCATGACCTTTTCCATCTGCTCTCTCTCATACTCTTGGAAACGCTTCTCACGGAACAGGATTCCAATCGCGACAGACATTTACACTAGTTACTTCCGTGGCACAGGCACGGGGCACATTCCTTGCGATTTCCCACTTCCATTGCAAAAGTCTACCAGTTTCAGGGAAGGTGATAGTAGACGCACGGTTTCTCTGCAGTGGTGTTTCTGCAGTAGGATACCACACAGACATTATGTGACTATGGGTTCCTCGGGAACCCAGATGGAAGCTCGAAGTCGCGATCGACACAGACGTGGTTCGCCGAGATTCGTGTATGCCTTTCCTTTGGCGAAGTCACATACTTTCGCAAACCCTTCTATCTTCGTGACACATGGTGTTCGTTGAGAAAAGCCCTCCATCAGAAGTTGTGCCGCGAGTGAGGTATATCACCCTTCCTTGCCCTCCGTTTCCTTTCACACTTGGCTTCAAGCCGCTTCGTTCCTTAGCAAAGAAGAAGGGCAGTCGAAGGACCGCACCTCCACAGCGTTGTTTCTTGGAGTTAAGTGTATAGCACGTCCGTTACGCTTCCTCCCACTTCCAGACACACACCTCTCTAGGGGACAACGAGTGTGTTGGTGGTCACGTTCGACCCACATTTCTCTTCACAATTCAGCGTGTGGCATTTTCCTTGTGTTTTCACACAAAGTACCGACAGCGCTTCTATCTTCCCGAAACAAGATCTGAGTTGGGAGAAGCTTTCGACACAAGTTCTTTCCCAAGCAGGGCTCTATGGCACAGTAACTTGCGCCTTCACGTTTAACGTGGGACATTTCCTCCGTCTTCTTCCCTGTAGATGGTAGTGGGAAGACTATTGCTCTACCGTTTTGTTTCTTGAGAGGTGAGTGCAAGACCCTCACACACATATCTCAAAAGGCTTCGCGCTTCGCGAACCAAGGGGTTAGCACGAAATCATGTTTGACGCGGCCTCGTTTCTCTGAGTTCAGTGGAAGGCTCTGCTGACGCTAGCTCACGTACATTTGAAGGCCCTTCCAAATTCGTGACCCAAGACTTTGGTGGAGAGAAGCCCTCCACACAACGTGTTCCCCACTGTGGTGTATCTCGCATTCCGTCTCTTTTCTCTCGCCCTAAGCTTTAACACGGCACTTCCATCCGTAGGGAAAGAGCTGGTCGTCGACGGACGGCAACCCTCTAGATTTGTCCTTAGAGTTAAACACCCGTAGGCAATCTTCCCTATGCTTCCTCACATCATACATTTCCATACTCACCCTTCTTCGTGGAACGACGGGCGGCACATTCGAAACGGACAGCTCACTCTAGGGCACGTCCCTCGTGCCTTCACGCCCACGGCGGAAAACACTTTTATCTTCCTGAAACCATATGATAGCTGAGGGAAGACTTCTTCACAAGGGGTTTGTCAAGCACCGTCCCAGGACACATTCTTTATGCCTTCACACGTTCGCGCCAGAATGCCGCTCATACGTAGGCGTACGGCTTTCCAGGGTTTCCTTCTCAGACTTAAAGGCGTGACCTTTTCCCTCTGCTCTCTCTCGTACTCTTGAAAACATTTCTCACGGAACAAGGTTTGAACCGGGAGAGACAATCTCCACTCCTTATTTCCGTGGCGCAGGCATGGGGCACATGCCTTGCGCTGTCACACTTACCTTGGAATGGACTACCATTTTCAGGGAAGAGGTTGGGAGAAACACGGTTTCTCTGCAGTGGTGTTTCTTCAGACCGACGTGCACGCCGCCTGTTTAGGGCTCCACACGTTCATGTTGTGACTAGGTTTTCCCCGTGAAGCCAGATGGAAGCTCGAAGGCGCGGTTTGACACAGACTTGTTTCGCACAGTGTAGTCTGTGGCTTTCCTTTGGCGAACTCACGTACGTTTGAAAACCCTTCTAGCGTCGTGAGCCGTGGTGTTCATTGAGAGAAGCCCTCCATACAAAGTGGTTCCCCGAGTAAGGTATAGCAGGCTTTTCCTCTGCTTCCGTTCACACTCGGCGTCAAGCTGCTTCGATCCTTAGGAAAGGAGGCGGGGAGTCGAAGGACGGCTCCTCCACAGCATTGTCTCTTAGACTTAAGTGTACAGCTCGTTCCTTACGCTTCCTCCCATTTCCAGACACACACCTCCCTAGGGGACAACTTGTTAGTTGGTGGTCGCATTCGACCCACATTTTCCTTCACCATTCAGCCTATGGCATTGTCCTTACGCTTTCACACGAAGTCCTGAAAACGCTTCTCCCTTCCCGAAGCAAGATCTGGGTTGACAGGAGCTTGAGACACAACTCCTCTCTCAAACAGTGGTAGACGGCCCAGCATTTGTGCCTTCACTTTGAACGTCGGAAAGTTCTTCCAACTTCTTCCCCGGAGGCGGTAGTGGAAAGACTAGTTCCCTACAGTTTGGTTTCGTGAGAGGTGAGTGTAAGACGCCTACCTTATATAGCAACGCACATGTCTCCAAAGGCTTCTTTCTTCAAGCACCACGATGTTAGCGCGAAAGCCTGTTTGACATGGCCTTGTTTCTCAGAATTCAGTGTCAGGCTACTACTGCTACTGAGGCTAGCCCACGTACATTGCAAGACCCATCCACCTCCATGACACAGGACGTAATGGAGAGAAACCCTCCGCACAACGTGTTCCTCACTGTGCGGTATCGCGCGTTCCATCTCTTTTCGTTCACACGAGGTTTAAGGAGCGGCTTCGCATCCTTACGAGAAGAGATGGTAGTCGAAGGACGGGAACCCTCGAGACTTGTTCTTAGAGTTAAACAAACGCATGCCATCTTCCTTATGCTTCCGCAGTCATCCATTTCCATACACATCCTTCTTCGTGTAACGACGGCAGGCACCTTCGAAGCGGAGAGCGAAGTCTCGTCTACGTCCCTTATGCCTTCACACCCACTACGGAAAACAGTTTCCTCCTACGGAAACGATACGGCAGTTGAGGGAAGCCTTCTTCACAAGTGGTTTCTCGAGCACCGTCACAGGGCACATTCTAGATGCCTTCACCATGTCACGCGAAAGTGCTTCCCCGACTTACGTGTATGGCTTTCCTGACGGGTCTCCTTCTCACGCTTCAAACCATGACCTTTTCCATCTGCTCTCTCTCATACTCTTGGAAACGCTTCTCACGGAACAGGATTCCAATCGCGACAGACATTGACACTAGTTACTTCCGTGGCACAGGCACGGGGCACATTCCTTGCGATTTCCCACTTCCATTGCAAAAGTCTACCAGTTTCAGGGAAGGTGATAGTAGACGCACGGTTTCTCTGCAGTGGTGTTTCTGCAGTAGGATACCACACAGACATTATGTGACTATGGGTTCCTCGGGAACCCAGATGGAAGCTCGAAGTCGCGATCGACACAGACGTGGTTCGCCGAGATTCGTGTATGCCTTTCCTTTGGCGAAGTCACATACTTTCGCAAACCCTTCTATCTTCGTGACACATGGTGTTCGTTGAGAAAAGCCCTCCATCAGAAGTTGTGCCGCGAGTGAGGTATATCACCCTTCCTTGCCCTCCGTTTCCTTTCACACTTGGCTTCAAGCCGCTTCGTTCCTTAGCAAAGAAGAAGGGCAGTCGAAGGACCGCACCTCCACAGCGTTGTTTCTTGGAGTTAAGTGTATAGCACGTCCGTTACGCTTCCTCCCACTTCCAGACACACACCTCTCTAGGGGACAACGAGTGTGTTGGTGGTCACGTTCGACCCACATTTCTCTTCACAATTCAGCGTGTGGCATTTTCCTTGTGTTTTCACACAAAGTACCGACAGCGCTTCTATCTTCCCGAAACAAGATCTGAGTTGGGAGAAGCTTTCGACACAAGTTCTTTCCCAAGCAGGGCTCTATGGCACAGTAACTTGCGCCTTCACGTTTAACGTGGGACATTTCCTCCGTCTTCTTCCCTGTAGATGGTAGTGGGAAGACTATTGCTCTACCGTTTTGTTTCTTGAGAGGTGAGTGCAAGACCCTCACACACATATCTCAAAAGGCTTCGCGCTTCGCGAACCAAGGGGTTAGCACGAAATCATGTTTGACGCGGCCTCGTTTCTCTGAGTTCAGTGGAAGGCTCTGCTGACGCTAGCTCACGTACATTTGAAGGCCCTTCCAAATTCGTGACCCAAGACTTTGGTGGAGAGAAGCCCTCCACACAACGTGTTCCCCACTGTGGTGTATCTCGCATTCCGTCTCTTTTCTCTCGCCCTAAGCTTTAACACGGCGCTTCCATCCGTAGGGAAAGAGCTGGTCGTCGACGGACGGCAACCCTCTAGATTTGTCCTTAGAGTTAAACACCCGTAGGCAATCTTCCCTATGCTTCCTCACATCATACATTTCCATACTCACCCTTCTTCGTG
Organism: Eumetopias jubatus; assembly: GCF_037043125.1. Classification (NCBI taxonomy): domain Eukaryota; kingdom Metazoa; phylum Chordata; class Mammalia; order Carnivora; family Otariidae; genus Eumetopias; species Eumetopias jubatus. The sequence continues at coordinate 213,513 of NW_028274940.1, read as the reverse complement.
GAACGACGGGCGGCACATTCGAAACGGACAGCTCACTCTAGGGCACGTCCCTCGTGCCTTCACGCCCACGGCGGAAAACACTTTTATCTTCCTGAAACCATATGATAGCTGAGGGAAGACTTCTTCACAAGGGGTTTGTCAAGCACCGTCCCAGGACACATTCTTTATGCCTTCACACGTTCGCGCCAGAATGCCGCTCATACGTAGGCGTACGGCTTTCCAGGGTTTCCTTCTCAGACTTAAAGGCGTGACCTTTTCCCTCTGCTCTCTCTCGTACTCTTGAAAACATTTCTCACGGAACAAGGTTTGAACCGGGAGAGACAATCTCCACTCCTTATTTCCGTGGCGCAGGCATGGGGCACATGCCTTGCGCTGTCACACTTACCTTGGAATGGACTACCATTTTCAGGGAAGAGGTTGGGAGAAACACGGTTTCTCTGCAGTGGTGTTTCTTCAGACCGACGTGCACGCCGCCTGTTTAGGGCTCCACACGTTCATGTTGTGACTAGGTTTTCCCCGTGAAGCCAGATGGAAGCTCGAAGGCGCGGTTTGACACAGACTTGTTTCGCACAGTGTAGTCTGTGGCTTTCCTTTGGCGAACTCACGTACGTTTGAAAACCCTTCTAGCGTCGTGAGCCGTGGTGTTCATTGAGAGAAGCCCTCCATACAAAGTGGTTCCCCGAGTAAGGTATAGCAGGCTTTTCCTCTGCTTCCGTTCACACTCGGCGTCAAGCTGCTTCGATCCTTAGGAAAGGAGGCGGGGAGTCGAAGGACGGCTCCTCCACAGCATTGTCTCTTAGACTTAAGTGTACAGCTCGTTCCTTACGCTTCCTCCCATTTCCAGACACACACCTCCCTAGGGGACAACTTGTTAGTTGGTGGTCGCATTCGACCCACATTTTCCTTCACCATTCAGCCTATGGCATTGTCCTTACGCTTTCACACGAAGTCCTGAAAACGCTTCTCCCTTCCCGAAGCAAGATCTGGGTTGACAGGAGCTTGAGACACAACTCCTCTCTCAAACAGTGGTAGACGGCCCAGCATTTGTGCCTTCACTTTGAACGTCGGAAAGTTCTTCCAACTTCTTCCCCGGAGGCGGTAGTGGAAAGACTAGTTCCCTACAGTTTGGTTTCGTGAGAGGTGAGTGTAAGACGCCTACCTTATATAGCAACGCACATGTCTCCAAAGGCTTCTTTCTTCAAGCACCACGATGTTAGCGCGAAAGCCTGTTTGACATGGCCTTGTTTCTCAGAATTCAGTGTCAGGCTACTACTGCTACTGAGGCTAGCCCACGTACATTGCAAGACCCATCCACCTCCATGACACAGGACGTAATGGAGAGAAACCCTCCGCACAACGTGTTCCTCACTGTGCGGTATCGCGCGTTCCATCTCTTTTCGTTCACACGAGGTTTAAGGAGCGGCTTCGCATCCTTACGAGAAGAGATGGTAGTCGAAGGACGGGAACCCTCGAGACTTGTTCTTAGAGTTAAACAAACGCATGCCATCTTCCTTATGCTTCCGCAGTCATCCATTTCCATACACATCCTTCTTCGTGTAACGACGGCAGGCACCTTCGAAGCGGAGAGCGAAGTCTCGTCTACGTCCCTTATGCCTTCACACCCACTACGGAAAACAGTTTCCTCCTACGGAAACGATACGGCAGTTGAGGGAAGCCTTCTTCACAAGTGGTTTCTCGAGCACCGTCACAGGGCACATTCTAGATGCCTTCACCATGTCACGCGAAAGTGCTTCCCCGACTTACGTGTATGGCTTTCCTGACGGGTCTCCTTCTCACGCTTCAAACCATGACCTTTTCCATCTGCTCTCTCTCATACTCTTGGAAACGCTTCTCACGGAACAGGATTCCAATCGCGACAGACATTTACACTAGTTACTTCCGTGGCACAGGCACGGGGCACATTCCTTGCGATTTCCCACTTCCATTGCAAAAGTCTACCAGTTTCAGGGAAGGTGATAGTAGACGCACGGTTTCTCTGCAGTGGTGTTTCTGCAGTAGGATACCACACAGACATTATGTGACTATGGGTTCCTCGGGAACCCAGATGGAAGCTCGAAGTCGCGATCGACACAGACGTGGTTCGCCGAGATTCGTGTATGCCTTTCCTTTGGCGAAGTCACATACTTTCGCAAACCCTTCTATCTTCGTGACACATGGTGTTCGTTGAGAAAAGCCCTCCATCAGAAGTTGTGCCGCGAGTGAGGTATATCACCCTTCCTTGCCCTCCGTTTCCTTTCACACTTGGCTTCAAGCCGCTTCGTTCCTTAGCAAAGAAGAAGGGCAGTCGAAGGACCGCACCTCCACAGCGTTGTTTCTTGGAGTTAAGTGTATAGCACGTCCGTTACGCTTCCTCCCACTTCCAGACACACACCTCTCTAGGGGACAACGAGTGTGTTGGTGGTCACGTTCGACCCACATTTCTCTTCACAATTCAGCGTGTGGCATTTTCCTTGTGTTTTCACACAAAGTACCGACAGCGCTTCTATCTTCCCGAAACAAGATCTGAGTTGGGAGAAGCTTTCGACACAAGTTCTTTCCCAAGCAGGGCTCTATGGCACAGTAACTTGCGCCTTCACTTTTAACGTGGGACATTTCCTCCGTCTTCTTCCCTGTAGATGGTAGTGGGAAGACTATTGCTCTACCGTTTTGTTTCTTGAGAGGTGAGTGCAAGACCCTCACACACATATCTCAAAAGGCTTCGCGCTTCGCGAACCAAGGGGTTAGCACGAAATCATGTTTGACGCGGCCTCGTTTCTCTGAGTTCAGTGGAAGGCTCTGCTGACGCTAGCTCACGTACATTTGAAGGCCCTTCCAAATTCGTGACCCAAGACTTTGGTGGAGAGAAGCCCTCCACACAACGTGTTCCCCACTGTGGTGTATCTCGCATTCCGTCTCTTTTCTCTCGCCCTAAGCTTTAACACGGCGCTTCCATCCGTAGGGAAAGAGCTGGTCGTCGACGGACGGCAACCCTCTAGATTTGTCCTTAGAGTTAAACACCCGTAGGCAATCTTCCCTATGCTTCCTCACATCATACATTTCCATACTCACCCTTCTTCGTGGAACGACGGGCGGCACATTCGAAACGGACAGCTCACTCTAGGGCACGTCCCTCGTGCCTTCACGCCCACGGCGGAAAACACTTTTATCTTCCTGAAACCATATGATAGCTGAGGGAAGACTTCTTCACAAGGGGTTTGTCAAGCACCGTCCCAGGACACATTCTTTATGCCTTCACACGTTCGCGCCAGAATGCCGCTCATACGTAGGCGTACGGCTTTCCAGGGTTTCCTTCTCAGACTTAAAGGCGTGACCTTTTCCCTCTGCTCTCTCTCGTACTCTTGAAAACATTTCTCACGGAACAAGGTTTGAACCGGGAGAGACAATCTCCACTCCTTATTTCCGTGGCGCAGGCATGGGGCACATGCCTTGCGCTGTCACACTTACCTTGGAATGGACTACCATTTTCAGGGAAGAGGTTGGGAGAAACACGGTTTCTCTGCAGTGGTGTTTCTTCAGACCGACGTGCACGCCGCCTGTTTAGGGCTCCACACGTTCATGTTGTGACTAGGTTTTCCCCGTGAAGCCAGATGGAAGCTCGAAGGCGCGGTTTGACACAGACTTGTTTCGCACAGTGTAGTCTGTGGCTTTCCTTTGGCGAACTCACGTACGTTTGAAAACCCTTCTAGCGTCGTGAGCCGTGGTGTTCATTGAGAGAAGCCCTCCATACAAAGTGGTTCCCCGAGTAAGGTATAGCAGGCTTTTCCTCTGCTTCCGTTCACACTCGGCGTCAAGCTGCTTCGATCCTTAGGAAAGGAGGCGGGGAGTCGAAGGACGGCTCCTCCACAGCATTGTCTCTTAGACTTAAGTGTACAGCTCGTTCCTTACGCTTCCTCCCATTTCCAGACACACACCTCCCTAGGGGACAACTTGTTAGTTGGTGGTCGCATTCGACCCACATTTTCCTTCACCATTCAGCCTATGGCATTGTCCTTACGCTTTCACACGAAGTCCTGAAAACGCTTCTCCCTTCCCGAAGCAAGATCTGGGTTGACAGGAGCTTGAGACACAACTCCTCTCTCAAACAGTGGTAGACGGCCCAGCATTTGTGCCTTCACTTTGAACGTCGGAAAGTTCTTCCAACTTCTTCCCCGGAGGCGGTAGTGGAAAGACTAGTTCCCTACAGTTTGGTTTCGTGAGAGGTGAGTGTAAGACGCCTACCTTATATAGCAACGCACATGTCTCCAAAGGCTTCTTTCTTCAAGCACCACGATGTTAGCGCGAAAGCCTGTTTGACATGGCCTTGTTTCTCAGAATTCAGTGTCAGGCTACTACTGCTACTGAGGCTAGCCCACGTACATTGCAAGACCCATCCACCTCCATGACACAGGACGTAATGGAGAGAAACCCTCCGCACAACGTGTTCCTCACTGTGCGGTATCGCGCGTTCCATCTCTTTTCGTTCACACGAGGTTTAAGGAGCGGCTTCGCATCCTTACGAGAAGAGATGGTAGTCGAAGGACGGGAACCCTCGAGACTTGTTCTTAGAGTTAAACAAACGCATGCCATCTTCCTTATGCTTCCGCAGTCATCCATTTCCATACACATCCTTCTTCGTGTAACGACGGCAGGCACCTTCGAAGCGGAGAGCGAAGTCTCGTCTACGTCCCTTATGCCTTCACACCCACTACGGAAAACAGTTTCCTCCTACGGAAACGATACGGCAGTTGAGGGAAGCCTTCTTCACAAGTGGTTTCTCGAGCACCGTCACAGGGCACATTCTAGATGCCTTCACCATGTCACGCGAAAGTGCTTCCCCGACTTACGTGTATGGCTTTCCTGACGGGTCTCCTTCTCACGCTTCAAACCATGACCTTTTCCATCTGCTCTCTCTCATACTCTTGGAAACGCTTCTCACGGAACAGGATTCCAATCGCGACAGACATTGACACTAGTTACTTCCGTGGCACAGGCACGGGGCACATTCCTTGCGATTTCCCACTTCCATTGCAAAAGTCTACCAGTTTCAGGGAAGGTGATAGTAGACGCACGGTTTCTCTGCAGTGGTGTTTCTGCAGTAGGATACCACACAGACATTATGTGACTATGGGTTCCTCGGGAACCCAGATGGAAGCTCGAAGTCGCGATCGACACAGACGTGGTTCGCCGAGATTCGTGTATGCCTTTCCTTTGGCGAAGTCACATACTTTCGCAAACCCTTCTATCTTCGTGACACATGGTGTTCGTTGAGAAAAGCCCTCCATCAGAAGTTGTGCCGCGAGTGAGGTATATCACCCTTCCTTGCCCTCCGTTTCCTTTCACACTTGGCTTCAAGCCGCTTCGTTCCTTAGCAAAGAAGAAGGGCAGTCGAAGGACCGCACCTCCACAGCGTTGTTTCTTGGAGTTAAGTGTATAGCACGTCCGTTACGCTTCCTCCCACTTCCAGACACACACCTCTCTAGGGGACAACGAGTGTGTTGGTGGTCACGTTCGACCCACATTTCTCTTCACAATTCAGCGTGTGGCATTTTCCTTGTGTTTTCACACAAAGTACCGACAGCGCTTCTATCTTCCCGAAACAAGATCTGAGTTGGGAGAAGCTTTCGACACAAGTTCTTTCCCAAGCAGGGCTCTATGGCACAGTAACTTGCGCCTTCACTTTTAACGTGGGACATTTCCTCCGTCTTCTTCCCTGTAGATGGTAGTGGGAAGACTATTGCTCTACCGTTTTGTTTCTTGAGAGGTGAGTGCAAGACCCTCACACACATATCTCAAAAGGCTTCGCGCTTCGCGAACCAAGGGGTTAGCACGAAATCATGTTTGACGCGGCCTCGTTTCTCTGAGTTCAGTGGAAGGCTCTGCTGACGCTAGCTCACGTACATTTGAAGGCCCTTCCAAATTCGTGACCCAAGACTTTGGTGGAGAGAAGCCCTCCACACAACGTGTTCCCCACTGTGGTGTATCTCGCATTCCGTCTCTTTTCTCTCGCCCTAAGCTTTAACACGGCGCTTCCATCCGTAGGGAAAGAGCTGGTCGTCGACGGACGGCAACCCTCTAGATTTGTCCTTAGAGTTAAACACCCGTAGGCAATCTTCCCTATGCTTCCTCACATCATACATTTCCATACTCACCCTTCTTCGTGGAACGACGGGCGGCACATTCGAAACGGACAGCTCACTCTAGGGCACGTCCCTCGTGCCTTCACGCCCACGGCGGAAAACACTTTTATCTTCCTGAAACCATATGATAGCTGAGGGAAGACTTCTTCACAAGGGGTTTGTCAAGCACCGTCCCAGGACACATTCTTTATGCCTTCACACGTTCGCGCCAGAATGCCGCTCATACGTAGGCGTACGGCTTTCCAGGGTTTCCTTCTCAGACTTAAAGGCGTGACCTTTTCCCTCTGCTCTCTCTCGTACTCTTGAAAACATTTCTCACGGAACAAGGTTTGAACCGGGAGAGACAATCTCCACTCCTTATTTCCGTGGCGCAGGCATGGGGCACATGCCTTGCGCTGTCACACTTACCTTGGAATGGACTACCATTTTCAGGGAAGAGGTTGGGAGAAACACGGTTTCTCTGCAGTGGTGTTTCTTCAGACCGACGTGCACGCCGCCTGTTTAGGGCTCCACACGTTCATGTTGTGACTAGGTTTTCCCCGTGAAGCCAGATGGAAGCTCGAAGGCGCGGTTTGACACAGACTTGTTTCGCACAGTGTAGTCTGTGGCTTTCCTTTGGCGAACTCACGTACGTTTGAAAACCCTTCTAGCGTCGTGAGCCGTGGTGTTCATTGAGAGAAGCCCTCCATACAAAGTGGTTCCCCGAGTAAGGTATAGCAGGCTTTTCCTCTGCTTCCGTTCACACTCGGCGTCAAGCTGCTTCGATCCTTAGGAAAGGAGGCGGGGAGTCGAAGGACGGCTCCTCCACAGCATTGTCTCTTAGACTTAAGTGTACAGCTCGTTCCTTACGCTTCCTCCCATTTCCAGACACACACCTCCCTAGGGGACAACTTGTTAGTTGGTGGTCGCATTCGACCCACATTTTCCTTCACCATTCAGCCTATGGCATTGTCCTTACGCTTTCACACGAAGTCCTGAAAACGCTTCTCCCTTCCCGAAGCAAGATCTGGGTTGACAGGAGCTTGAGACACAACTCCTCTCTCAAACAGTGGTAGACGGCCCAGCATTTGTGCCTTCACTTTGAACGTCGGAAAGTTCTTCCAACTTCTTCCCCGGAGGCGGTAGTGGAAAGACTAGTTCCCTACAGTTTGGTTTCGTGAGAGGTGAGTGTAAGACGCCTACCTTATATAGCAACGCACATGTCTCCAAAGGCTTCTTTCTTCAAGCACCACGATGTTAGCGCGAAAGCCTGTTTGACATGGCCTTGTTTCTCAGAATTCAGTGTCAGGCTACTACTGCTACTGAGGCTAGGCCACGTACATTGCAAGACCCATCCACCTCCATGACACAGGACGTAATGGAGAGAAACCCTCCGCACAACGTGTTCCTCACTGTGCGGTATCGCGCGTTCCATCTCTTTTCGTTCACACGAGGTTTAAGGAGCGGCTTCGCATCCTTACGAGAAGAGATGGTAGTCGAAGGACGGGAACCCTCGAGACTTGTTCTTAGAGTTAAACAAACGCATGCCATCTTCCTTATGCTTCCGCAGTCATCCATTTCCATACACATCCTTCTTCGTGTAACGACGGCAGGCACCTTCGAAGCGGAGAGCGAAGTCTCGTCTACGTCCCTTATGCCTTCACACCCACTACGGAAAACAGTTTCCTCCTACGGAAACGATACGGCAGTTGAGGGAAGCCTTCTTCACAAGTGGTTTCTCGAGCACCGTCACAGGGCACATTCTAGATGCCTTCACCATGTCACGCGAAAGTGCTTCCCCGACTTACGTGTATGGCTTTCCTGACGGGTCTCCTTCTCACGCTTCAAACCATGACCTTTTCCATCTGCTCTCTCTCATACTCTTGGAAACGCTTCTCACGGAACAGGATTCCAATCGCGACAGACATTTACACTAGTTACTTCCGTGGCACAGGCACGGGGCACATTCCTTGCGATTTCCCACTTCCATTGCAAAAGTCTACCAGTTTCAGGGAAGGTGATAGTAGACGCACGGTTTCTCTGCAGTGGTGTTTCTGCAGTAGGATACCACACAGACATTATGTGACTATGGGTTCCTCGGGAACCCAGATGGAAGCTCGAAGTCGCGATCGACACAGACGTGGTTCGCCGAGATTCGTGTATGCCTTTCCTTTGGCGAAGTCACATACTTTCGCAAACCCTTCTATCTTCGTGACACATGGTGTTCGTTGAGAAAAGCCCTCCATCAGAAGTTGTGCCGCGAGTGAGGTATATCACCCTTCCTTGCCCTCCGTTTCCTTTCACACTTGGCTTCAAGCCGCTTCGTTCCTTAGCAAAGAAGAAGGGCAGTCGAAGGACCGCACCTCCACAGCGTTGTTTCTTGGAGTTAAGTGTATAGCACGTCCGTTACGCTTCCTCCCACTTCCAGACACACACCTCTCTAGGGGACAACGAGTGTGTTGGTGGTCACGTTCGACCCACATTTCTCTTCACAATTCAGCGTGTGGCATTTTCCTTGTGTTTTCACACAAAGTACCGACAGCGCTTCTATCTTCCCGAAACAAGATCTGAGTTGGGAGAAGCTTTCGACACAAGTTCTTTCCCAAGCAGGGCTCTATGGCACAGTAACTTGCGCCTTCACTTTTAACGTGGGACATTTCCTCCGTCTTCTTCCCTGTAGATGGTAGTGGGAAGACTATTGCTCTACCGTTTTGTTTCTTGAGAGGTGAGTGCAAGACCCTCACACACATATCTCAAAAGGCTTCGCGCTTCGCGAACCAAGGGGTTAGCACGAAATCATGTTTGACGCGGCCTCGTTTCTCTGAGTTCAGTGGAAGGCTCTGCTGACGCTAGCTCACGTACATTTGAAGGCCCTTCCAAATTCGTGACCCAAGACTTTGGTGGAGAGAAGCCCTCCACACAACGTGTTCCCCACTGTGGTGTATCTCGCATTCCGTCTCTTTTCTCTCGCCCTAAGCTTTAACACGGCGCTTCCATCCGTAGGGAAAGAGCTGGTCGTCGACGGACGGCAACCCTCTAGATTTGTCCTTAGAGTTAAACACCCGTAGGCAATCTTCCCTATGCTTCCTCACATCATACATTTCCATACTCACCCTTCTTCGTGGAACGACGGGCGGCACATTCGAAACGGACAGCTCACTCTAGGGCACGTCCCTCGTGCCTTCACGCCCACGGCGGAAAACACTTTTATCTTCCTGAAACCATATGATAGCTGAGGGAAGACTTCTTCACAAGGGGTTTGTCAAGCACCGTCCCAGGACACATTCTTTATGCCTTCACACGTTCGCGCCAGAATGCCGCTCATACGTAGGCGTACGGCTTTCCAGGGTTTCCTTCTCAGACTTAAAGGCGTGACCTTTTCCCTCTGCTCTCTCTCGTACTCTTGAAAACATTTCTCACGGAACAAGGTTTGAACCGGGAGAGACAATCTCCACTCCTTATTTCCGTGGCGCAGGCATGGGGCACATGCCTTGCGCTGTCACACTTACCTTGGAATGGACTACCATTTTCAGGGAAGAGGTTGGGAGAAACACGGTTTCTCTGCAGTGGTGTTTCTTCAGACCGACGTGCACGCCGCCTGTTTAGGGCTCCACACGTTCATGTTGTGACTAGGTTTTCCCCGTGAAGCCAGATGGAAGCTCGAAGGCGCGGTTTGACACAGACTTGTTTCGCACAGTGTAGTCTGTGGCTTTCCTTTGGCGAACTCACGTACGTTTGAAAACCCTTCTAGCGTCGTGAGCCGTGGTGTTCATTGAGAGAAGCCCTCCATACAAAGTGGTTCCCCGAGTAAGGTATAGCAGGCTTTTCCTCTGCTTCCGTTCACACTCGGCGTCAAGCTGCTTCGATCCTTAGGAAAGGAGGCGGGGAGTCGAAGGACGGCTCCTCCACAGCATTGTCTCTTAGACTTAAGTGTACAGCTCGTTCCTTACGCTTCCTCCCATTTCCAGACACACACCTCCCTAGGGGACAACTTGTTAGTTGGTGGTCGCATTCGACCCACATTTTCCTTCACCATTCAGCCTATGGCATTGTCCTTACGCTTTCACACGAAGTCCTGAAAACGCTTCTCCCTTCCCGAAGCAAGATCTGGGTTGACAGGAGCTTGAGACACAACTCCTCTCTCAAACAGTGGTAGACGGCCCAGCATTTGTGCCTTCACTTTGAACGTCGGAAAGTTCTTCCAACTTCTTCCCCGGAGGCGGTAGTGGAAAGACTAGTTCCCTACAGTTTGGTTTCGTGAGAGGTGAGTGTAAGACGCCTACCTTATATAGCAACGCACATGTCTCCAAAGGCTTCTTTCTTCAAGCACCACGATGTTAGCGCGAAAGCCTGTTTGACATGGCCTTGTTTCTCAGAATTCAGTGTCAGGCTACTACTGCTACTGAGGCTAGCCCACGTACATTGCAAGACCCATCCACCTCCATGACACAGGACGTAATGGAGAGAAACCCTCCGCACAACGTGTTCCTCACTGTGCGGTATCGCGCGTTCCATCTCTTTTCGTTCACACGAGGTTTAAGGAGCGGCTTCGCATCCTTACGAGAAGAGATGGTAGTCGAAGGACGGGAACCCTCGAGACTTGTTCTTAGAGTTAAACAAACGCATGCCATCTTCCTTATGCTTCCGCAGTCATCCATTTCCATACACATCCTTCTTCGTGTAACGACGGCAGGCACCTTCGAAGCGGAGAGCGAAGTCTCGTCTACGTCCCTTATGCCTTCACACCCACTACGGAAAACAGTTTCCTCCTACGGAAACGATACGGCAGTTGAGGGAAGCCTTCTTCACAAGTGGTTTCTCGAGCACCGTCACAGGGCACATTCTAGATGCCTTCACCATGTCACGCGAAAGTGCTTCCCCGACTTACGTGTATGGCTTTCCTGACGGGTCTCCTTCTCACGCTTCAAACCATGACCTTTTCCATCTGCTCTCTCTCATACTCTTGGAAACGCTTCTCACGGAACAGGATTCCAATCGCGACAGACATTGACACTAGTTACTTCCGTGGCACAGGCACGGGGCACATTCCTTGCGATTTCCCACTTCCATTGCAAAAGTCTACCAGTTTCAGGGAAGGTGATAGTAGACGCACGGTTTCTCTGCAGTGGTGTATCTGCAGTAGGATACCACACAGACATTATGTGACTATGGGTTCCTCGGGAACCCAGATGGAAGCTCGAAGTCGCGATCGACACAGACGTGGTTCGCCGAGATTCGTGTATGCCTTTCCTTTGGCGAAGTCACATACTTTCGCAAACCCTTCTATCTTCGTGACACATGGTGTTCGTTGAGAAAAGCCCTCCATCAGAAGTTGTGCCGCGAGTGAGGTATATCACCCTTCCTTGCCCTCCGTTTCCTTTCACACTTGGCTTCAAGCCGCTTCGTTCCTTAGCAAAGAAGAAGGGCAGTCGAAGGACCGCACCTCCACAGCGTTGTTTCTTGGAGTTAAGTGTATAGCACGTCCGTTACGCTTCCTCCCACTTCCAGACACACACCTCTCTAGGGGACAACGAGTGTGTTGGTGGTCACGTTCGACCCACATTTCTCTTCACAATTCAGCGTGTGGCATTTTCCTTGTGTTTTCACACAAAGTACCGACAGCGCTTCTATCTTCCCGAAACAAGATCTGAGTTGGGAGAAGCTTTCGACACAAGTTCTTTCCCAAGCAGGGCTCTATGGCACAGTAACTTGCGCCTTCACTTTTAACGTGGGACATTTCCTCCGTCTTCTTCCCTGTAGATGGTAGTGGGAAGACTATTGCTCTACCGTTTTGTTTCTTGAGAGGTGAGTGCAAGACCCTCACACACATATCTCAAAAGGCTTCGCGCTTCGCGAACCAAGGGGTTAGCACGAAATCATGTTTGACGCGGCCTCGTTTCTCTGAGTTCAGTGGAAGGCTCTGCTGACGCTAGCTCACGTACATTTGAAGGCCCTTCCAAATTCGTGACCCAAGACTTTGGTGGAGAGAAGCCCTCCACACAACGTGTTCCCCACTGTGGTGTATCTCGCATTCCGTCTCTTTTCTCTCGCCCTAAGCTTTAACACGGCGCTTCCATCCGTAGGGAAAGAGCTGGTCGTCGACGGACGGCAACCCTCTAGATTTGTCCTTAGAGTTAAACACCCGTAGGCAATCTTCCCTATGCTTCCTCACATCATACATTTCCATACTCACCCTTCTTCGTGGAACGACGGGCGGCACATTCGAAACGGACAGCTCACTCTAGGGCACGTCCCTCGTGCCTTCACGCCCACGGCGGAAAACACTTTTATCTTCCTGAAACCATATGATAGCTGAGGGAAGACTTCTTCACAAGGGGTTTGTCAAGCACCGTCCCAGGACACATTCTTTATGCCTTCACACGTTCGCGCCAGAATGCCGCTCATACGTAGGCGTACGGCTTTCCAGGGTTTCCTTCTCAGACTTAAAGGCGTGACCTTTTCCCTCTGCTCTCTCTCGTACTCTTGAAAACTTTTCTCACGGAACAAGGTTTGAACCGGGAGAGACAATCTCCACTCCTTATTTCCGTGGCGCAGGCATGGGGCACATGCCTTGCGCTGTCACACTTACCTTGGAATGGACTACCATTTTCAGGGAAGAGGTTGGGAGAAACACGGTTTCTCTGCAGTGGTGTTTCTTCAGACCGACGTGCACGCCGCCTGTTTAGGGCTCCACACGTTCATGTTGTGACTAGGTTTTCCCCGTGAAGCCAGATGGAAGCTCGAAGGCGCGGTTTGACACAGACTTGTTTCGCACAGTGTAGTCTGTGGCTTTCCTTTGGCGAACTCACGTACGTTTGAAAACCCTTCTAGCGTCGTGAGCCGTGGTGTTCATTGAGAGAAGCCCTCCATACAAAGTGGTTCCCCGAGTAAGGTATAGCAGGCTTTTCCTCTGCTTCCGTTCACACTCGGCGTCAAGCTGCTTCGATCCTTAGGAAAGGAGGCGGGGAGTCGAAGGACGGCTCCTCCACAGCATTGTCTCTTAGACTTAAGTGTACAGCTCGTTCCTTACGCTTCCTCCCATTTCCAGACACACACCTCCCTAGGGGACAACTTGTTAGTTGGTGGTCGCATTCGACCCACATTTTCCTTCACCATTCAGCCTATGGCATTGTCCTTACGCTTTCACACGAAGTCCTGAAAACGCTTCTCCCTTCCCGAAGCAAGATCTGGGTTGACAGGAGCTTGAGACACAACTCCTCTCTCAAACAGTGGTAGACGGCCCAGCATTTGTGCCTTCACTTTGAACGTCGGAAAGTTCTTCCAACTTCTTCCCCGGAGGCGGTAGTGGAAAGACTAGTTCCCTACAGTTTGGTTTCGTGAGAGGTGAGTGTAAGACGCCTACCTTATATAGCAACGCACATGTCTCCAAAGGCTTCTTTCTTCAAGCACCACGATGTTAGCGCGAAAGCCTGTTTGACATGGCCTTGTTTCTCAGAATTCAGTGTCAGGCTACTACTGCTACTGAGGCTAGCCCACGTACATTGCAAGACCCATCCACCTCCATGACACAGGACGTAATGGAGAGAAACCCTCCGCACAACGTGTTCCTCACTGTGCGGTATCGCGCGTTCCATCTCTTTTCGTTCACACGAGGTTTAAGGAGCGGCTTCGCATCCTTACGAGAAGAGATGGTAGTCGAAGGACGGGAACCCTCGAGACTTGTTCTTAGAGTTAAACAAACGCATGCCATCTTCCTTATGCTTCCGCAGTCATCCATTTCCATACACATCCTTCTTCGTGTAACGACGGCAGGCACCTTCGAAGCGGAGAGCGAAGTCTCGTCTACGTCCCTTATGCCTTCACACCCACTACGGAAAACAGTTTCCTCCTACGGAAACGATACGGCAGTTGAGGGAAGCCTTCTTCACAAGTGGTTTCTCGAGCACCGTCACAGGGCACATTCTAGATGCCTTCACCATGTCACGCGAAAGTGCTTCCCCGACTTACGTGTATGGCTTTCCTGACGGGTCTCCTTCTCACGCTTCAAACCATGACCTTTTCCATCTGCTCTCTCTCATACTCTTGGAAACGCTTCTCACGGAACAGGATTCCAATCGCGACAGACATTGACACTAGTTACTTCCGTGGCACAGGCACGGGGCACATTCCTTGCGATTTCCCACTTCCATTGCAAAAGTCTACCAGTTTCAGGGAAGGTGATAGTAGACGCACGGTTTCTCTGCAGTGGTGTTTCTGCAGTAGGATACCACACAGACATTATGTGACTATGGGTTCCTCGGGAACCCAGATGGAAGCTCGAAGTCGCGATCGACACAGACGTGGTTCGCCGAGATTCGTGTATGCCTTTCCTTTGGCGAAGTCACATACTTTCGCAAACCCTTCTATCTTCGTGACACATGGTGTTCGTTGAGAAAAGCCCTCCATCAGAAGTTGTGCCGCGAGTGAGGTATATCACCCTTCCTTGCCCTCCGTTTCCTTTCACACTTGGCTTCAAGCCGCTTCGTTCCTTAGCAAAGAAGAAGGGCAGTCGAAGGACCGCACCTCCACAGCGTTGTTTCTTGGAGTTAAGTGTATAGCACGTCCGTTACGCTTCCTCCCACTTCCAGACACACACCTCTCTAGGGGACAACGAGTGTGTTGGTGGTCACGTTCGACCCACATTTCTCTTCACAATTCAGCGTGTGGCATTTTCCTTGTGTTTTCACACAAAGTACCGACAGCGCTTCTATCTTCCCGAAACAAGATCTGAGTTGGGAGAAGCTTTCGACACAAGTTCTTTCCCAAGCAGGGCTCTATGGCACAGTAACTTGCGCCTTCACTTTTAACGTGGGACATTTCCTCCGTCTTCTTCCCTGTAGATGGTAGTGGGAAGACTATTGCTCTACCGTTTTGTTTCTTGAGAGGTGAGTGCAAGACCCTCACACACATATCTCAAAAGGCTTCGCGCTTCGCGAACCAAGGGGTTAGCACGAAATCATGTTTGACGCGGCCTCGTTTCTCTGAGTTCAGTGGAAGGCTCTGCTGACGCTAGCTCACGTACATTTGAAGGCCCTTCCAAATTCGTGACCCAAGACTTTGGTGGAGAGAAGCCCTCCACACAACGTGTTCCCCACTGTGGTGTATCTCGCATTCCGTCTCTTTTCTCTCGCCCTAAGCTTTAACACGGCGCTTCCATCCGTAGGGAAAGAGCTGGTCGTCGACGGACGGCAACCCTCTAGATTTGTCCTTAGAGTTAAACACCCGTAGGCAATCTTCCCTATGCTTCCTCACATCATACATTTCCATACTCACCCTTCTTCGTGGAACGACGGGCGGCACATTCGAAACGGACAGCTCACTCTAGGGCACGTCCCTCGTGCCTTCACGCCCACGGCGGAAAACACTTTTATCTTCCTGAAACCATATGATAGCTGAGGGAAGACTTCTTCACAAGGGGTTTGTCAAGCACCGTCCCAGGACACATTCTTTATGCCTTCACACGTTCGCGCCAGAAGGCCGCTCATACGTAGGCGTACGGCTTTCCAGGGTTTCCTTCTCAGACTTAAAGGCGTGACCTTTTCCCTCTGCTCTCTCTCGTACTCTTGAAAACATTTCTCACGGAACAAGGTTTGAACCGGGAGAGACAATCTCCACTCCTTATTTCCGTGGCGCAGGCATGGGGCACATGCCTTGCGCTGTCACACTTACCTTGGAATGGACTACCATTTTCAGGGAAGAGGTTGGGAGAAACACGGTTTCTCTGCAGTGGTGTTTCTTCAGACCGACGTGCACGCCGCCTGTTTAGGGCTCCACACGTTCATGTTGTGACTAGGTTTTCCCCGTGAAGCCAGATGGAAGCTCGAAGGCGCGGTTTGACACAGACTTGTTTCGCACAGTGTAGTCTGTGGCTTTCCTTTGGCGAACTCACGTACGTTTGAAAACCCTTCTAGCGTCGTGAGCCGTGGTGTTCATTGAGAGAAGCCCTCCATACAAAGTGGTTCCCCGAGTAAGGTATAGCAGGCTTTTCCTCTGCTTCCGTTCACACTCGGCGTCAAGCTGCTTCGATCCTTAGGAAAGGAGGCGGGGAGTCGAAGGACGGCTCCTCCACAGCATTGTCTCTTAGACTTAAGTGTACAGCTCGTTCCTTACGCTTCCTCCCATTTCCAGACACACACCTCCCTAGGGGACAACTTGTTAGTTGGTGGTCGCATTCGACCCACATTTTCCTTCACCATTCAGCCTATGGCATTGTCCTTACGCTTTCACACGAAGTCCTGAAAACGCTTCTCCCTTCCCGAAGCAAGATCTGGGTTGACAGGAGCTTGAGACACAACTCCTCTCTCAAACAGTGGTAGACGGCCCAGCATTTGTGCCTTCACTTTGAACGTCGGAAAGTTCTTCCAACTTCTTCCCCGGAGGCGGTAGTGGAAAGACTAGTTCCCTACAGTTTGGTTTCGTGAGAGGTGAGTGTAAGACGCCTACCTTATATAGCAACGCACATGTCTCCAAAGGCTTCTTTCTTCAAGCACCACGATGTTAGCGCGAAAGCCTGTTTGACATGGCCTTGTTTCTCAGAATTCAGTGTCAGGCTACTACTGCTACTGAGGCTAGCCCACGTACATTGCAAGACCCATCCACCTCCATGACACAGGACGTAATGGAGAGAAACCCTCCGCACAACGTGTTCCTCACTGTGCGGTATCGCGCGTTCCATCTCTTTTCGTTCACACGAGGTTTAAGGAGCGGCTTCGCATCCTTACGAGAAGAGATGGTAGTCGAAGGACGGGAACCCTCGAGACTTGTTCTTAGAGTTAAACAAACGCATGCCATCTTCCTTATGCTTCCGCAGTCATCCATTTCCATACACATCCTTCTTCGTGTAACGACGGCAGGCACCTTCGAAGCGGAGAGCGAAGTCTCGTCTACGTCCCTTATGCCTTCACACCCACTACGGAAAACAGTTTCCTCCTACGGAAACGATACGGCAGTTGAGGGAAGCCTTCTTCACAAGTGGTTTCTCGAGCACCGTCACAGGGCACATTCTAGATGCCTTCACCATGTCACGCGAAAGTGCTTCCCCGACTTACGTGTATGGCTTTCCTGACGGGTCTCCTTCTCACGCTTCAAACCATGACCTTTTCCATCTGCTCTCTCTCATACTCTTGGAAACGCTTCTCACGGAACAGGATTCCAATCGCGACAGACATTGACACTAGTTACTTCCGTGGCACAGGCACGGGGCACATTCCTTGCGATTTCCCACTTCCATTGCAAAAGTCTACCAGTTTCAGGGAAGGTGATAGTAGACGCACGGTTTCTCTGCAGTGGTGTTTCTGCAGTAGGATACCACACAGACATTATGTGACTATGGGTTCCTCGGGAACCCAGATGGAAGCTCGAAGTCGCGATCGACACAGACGTGGTTCGCCGAGATTCGTGTATGCCTTTCCTTTGGCGAAGTCACATACTTTCGCAAACCCTTCTATCTTCGTGACACATGGTGTTCGTTGAGAAAAGCCCTCCATCAGAAGTTGTGCCGCGAGTGAGGTATATCACCCTTCCTTGCCCTCCGTTTCCTTTCACACTTGGCTTCAAGCCGCTTCGTTCCTTAGCAAAGAAGAAGGGCAGTCGAAGGACCGCACCTCCACAGCGTTGTTTCTTGGAGTTAAGTGTATAGCACGTCCGTTACGCTTCCTCCCACTTCCAGACACACACCTCTCTAGGGGACAACGAGTGTGTTGGTGGTCACGTTCGACCCACATTTCTCTTCACAATTCAGCGTGTGGCATTTTCCTTGTGTTTTCACACAAAGTACCGACAGCGCTTCTATCTTCCCGAAACAAGATCTGAGTTGGGAGAAGCTTTCGACACAAGTTCTTTCCCAAGCAGGGCTCTATGGCACAGTAACTTGCGCCTTCACTTTTAACGTGGGACATTTCCTCCGTCTTCTTCCCTGTAGATGGTAGTGGGAAGACTATTGCTCTACCGTTTTGTTTCTTGAGAGGTGAGTGCAAGACCCTCACACACATATCTCAAAAGGCTTCGCGCTTCGCGAACCAAGGGGTTAGCACGAAATCATGTTTGACGCGGCCTCGTTTCTCTGAGTTCAGTGGAAGGCTCTGCTGACGCTAGCTCACGTACATTTGAAGGCCCTTCCAAATTCGTGACCCAAGACTTTGGTGGAGAGAAGCCCTCCACACAACGTGTTCCCCACTGTGGTGTATCTCGCATTCCGTCTCTTTTCTCTCGCCCTAAGCTTTAACACGGCGCTTCCATCCGTAGGGAAAGAGCTGGTCGTCGACGGACGGCAACCCTCTAGATTTGTCCTTAGAGTTAAACACCCGTAGGCAATCTTCCCTATGCTTCCTCACATCATACATTTCCATACTCACCCTTCTTCGTGGAACGACGGGCGGCACATTCGAAACGGACAGCTCACTCTAGGGCACGTCCCTCGTGCCTTCACGCCCACGGCGGAAAACACTTTTATCTTCCTGAAACCATATGATAGCTGAGGGAAGACTTCTTCACAAGGGGTTTGTCAAGCACCGTCCCAGGACACATTCTTTATGCCTTCACACGTTCGCGCCAGAATGCCGCTCATACGTAGGCGTACGGCTTTCCAGGGTTTCCTTCTCAGACTTAAAGGCGTGACCTTTTCCCTCTGCTCTCTCTCGTACTCTTGAAAACATTTCTCACGGAACAAGGTTTGAACCGGGAGAGACAATCTCCACTCCTCATTTCCGTGGCGCAGGCATGGGGCACATGCCTTGCGCTGTCACACTTACCTTGGAATGGACTACCATTTTCAGGGAAGAGGTTGGGAGAAACACGGTTTCTCTGCAGTGGTGTTTCTTCAGACCGACGTGCACGCCGCCTGTTTAGGGCTCCACACGTTCATGTTGTGACTAGGTTTTCCCCGTGAAGCCAGATGGAAGCTCGAAGGCGCGGTTTGACACAGACTTGTTTCGCACAGTGTAGTCTGTGGCTTTCCTTTGGCGAACTCACGTACGTTTGAAAACCCTTCTAGCGTCGTGAGCCGTGGTGTTCATTGAGAGAAGCCCTCCATACAAAGTGGTTCCCCGAGTAAGGTATAGCAGGCTTTTCCTCTGCTTCCGTTCACACTCGGCGTCAAGCTGCTTCGATCCTTAGGAAAGGAGGCGGGGAGTCGAAGGACGGCTCCTCCACAGCATTGTCTCTTAGACTTAAGTGTACAGCTCGTTCCTTACGCTTCCTCCCATTTCCAGACACACACCTCCCTAGGGGACAACTTGTTAGTTGGTGGTCGCATTCGACCCACATTTTCCTTCACCATTCAGCCTATGGCATTGTCCTTACGCTTTCACACGAAGTCCTGAAAACGCTTCTCCCTTCCCGAAGCAAGATCTGGGTTGACAGGAGCTTGAGACACAACTCCTCTCTCAAACAGTGGTAGACGGCCCAGCATTTGTGCCTTCACTTTGAACGTCGGAAAGTTCTTCCAACTTCTTCCCCGGAGGCGGTAGTGGAAAGACTAGTTCCCTACAGTTTGGTTTCGTGAGAGGTGAGTGTAAGACGCCTACCTTATATAGCAACGCACATGTCTCCAAAGGCTTCTTTCTTCAAGCACCACGATGTTAGCGCGAAAGCCTGTTTGACATGGCCTTGTTTCTCAGAATTCAGTGTCAGGCTACTACTGCTACTGAGGCTAGCCCACGTACATTGCAAGACCCATCCACCTCCATGACACAGGACGTAATGGAGAGAAACCCTCCGCACAACGTGTTCCTCACTGTGCGGTATCGCGCGTTCCATCTCTTTTCGTTCACACGAGGTTTAAGGAGCGGCTTCGCATCCTTACGAGAAGAGATGGTAGTCGAAGGACGGGAACCCTCGAGACTTGTTCTTAGAGTTAAACAAACGCATGCCATCTTCCTTATGCTTCCGCAGTCATCCATTTCCATACACATCCTTCTTCGTGTAACGACGGCAGGCACCTTCGAAGCGGAGAGCGAAGTCTCGTCTACGTCCCTTATGCCTTCACACCCACTACGGAAAACAGTTTCCTCCTACGGAAACGATACGGCAGTTGAGGGAAGCCTTCTTCACAAGTGGTTTCTCGAGCACCGTCACAGGGCACATTCTAGATGCCTTCACCATGTCACGCGAAAGTGCTTCCCCGACTTACGTGTATGGCTTTCCTGACGGGTCTCCTTCTCACGCTTCAAACCATGACCTTTTCCATCTGCTCTCTCTCATACTCTTGGAAACGCTTCTCACGGAACAGGATTCCAATCGCGACAGACATTGACACTAGTTACTTCCGTGGCACAGGCACGGGGCACATTCCTTGCGATTTCCCACTTCCATTGCAAAAGTCTACCAGTTTCAGGGAAGGTGATAGTAGACGCACGGTTTCTCTGCAGTGGTGTTTCTGCAGTAGGATACCACACAGACATTATGTGACTATGGGTTCCTCGGGAACCCAGATGGAAGCTCGAAGTCGCGATCGACACAGACGTGGTTCGCCGAGATTCGTGTATGCCTTTCCTTTGGCGAAGTCACATACTTTCGCAAACCCTTCTATCTTCGTGACACATGGTGTTCGTTGAGAAAAGCCCTCCATCAGAAGTTGTGCCGCGAGTGAGGTATATCACCCTTCCTTGCCCTCCGTTTCCTTTCACACTTGGCTTCAAGCCGCTTCGTTCCTTAGCAAAGAAGAAGGGCAGTCGAAGGACCGCACCTCCACAGCGTTGTTTCTTGGAGTTAAGTGTATAGCACGTCCGTTACGCTTCCTCCCACTTCCAGACACACACCTCTCTAGGGGACAACGAGTGTGTTGGTGGTCACGTTCGACCCACATTTCTCTTCACAATTCAGCGTGTGGCATTTTCCTTGTGTTTTCACACAAAGTACCGACAGCGCTTCTATCTTCCCGAAACAAGATCTGAGTTGGGAGAAGCTTTCGACACAAGTTCTTTCCCAAGCAGGGCTCTATGGCACAGTAACTTGCGCCTTCACTTTTAACGTGGGACATTTCCTCCGTCTTCTTCCCTGTAGATGGTAGTGGGAAGACTATTGCTCTACCGTTTTGTTTCTTGAGAGGTGAGTGCAAGACCCTCACACACATATCTCAAAAGGCTTCGCGCTTCGCGAACCAAGGGGTTAGCACGAAATCATGTTTGACGCGGCCTCGTTTCTCTGAGTTCAGTGGAAGGCTCTGCTGACGCTAGCTCACGTACATTTGAAGGCCCTTCCAAATTCGTGACCCAAGACTTTGGTGGAGAGAAGCCCTCCACACAACGTGTTCCCCACTGTGGTGTATCTCGCATTCCGTCTCTTTTCTCTCGCCCTAAGCTTTAACACGGCGCTTCCATCCGTAGGGAAAGAGCTGGTCGTCGACGGACGGCAACCCTCTAGATTTGTCCTTAGAGTTAAACACCCGTAGGCAATCTTCCCTATGCTTCCTCACATCATACATTTCCATACTCACCCTTCTTCGTGGAACGACGGGCGGCACATTCGAAACGGACAGCTCACTCTAGGGCACGTCCCTCGTGCCTTCACGCCCACGGCGGAAAACACTTTTATCTTCCTGAAACCATATGATAGCTGAGGGAAGACTTCTTCACAAGGGGTTTGTCAAGCACCGTCCCAGGACACATTCTTTATGCCTTCACACGTTCGCGCCAGAATGCCGCTCATACGTAGGCGTACGGCTTTCCAGGGTTTCCTTCTCAGACTTAAAGGCGTGACCTTTTCCCTCTGCTCTCTCTCGTACTCTTGAAAACATTTCTCACGGAACAAGGTTTGAACCGGGAGAGACAATCTCCACTCCTTATTTCCGTGGCGCAGGCATGGGGCACATGCCTTGCGCTGTCACACTTACCTTGGAATGGACTACCATTTTCAGGGAAGAGGTTGGGAGAAACACGGTTTCTCTGCAGTGGTGTTTCTTCAGACCGACGTGCACGCCGCCTGTTTAGGGCTCCACACGTTCATGTTGTGACTAGGTTTTCCCCGTGAAGCCAGATGGAAGCTCGAAGGCGCGGTTTGACACAGACTTGTTTCGCACAGTGTAGTCTGTGGCTTTCCTTTGGCGAACTCACGTACGTTTGAAAACCCTTCTAGCGTCGTGAGCCGTGGTGTTCATTGAGAGAAGCCCTCCATACAAAGTGGTTCCCCGAGTAAGGTATAGCAGGCTTTTCCTCTGCTTCCGTTCACACTCGGCGTCAAGCTGCTTCGATCCTTAGGAAAGGAGGCGGGGAGTCGAAGGACGGCTCCTCCACAGCATTGTCTCTTAGACTTAAGTGTACAGCTCGTTCCTTACGCTTCCTCCCATTTCCAGACACACACCTCCCTAGGGGACAACTTGTTAGTTGGTGGTCGCATTCGACCCACATTTTCCTTCACCATTCAGCCTATGGCATTGTCCTTACGCTTTCACACGAAGTCCTG
Source organism: Eumetopias jubatus (assembly GCF_037043125.1). Lineage (NCBI taxonomy): Eukaryota > Metazoa > Chordata > Mammalia > Carnivora > Otariidae > Eumetopias > Eumetopias jubatus. The sequence goes on along the minus strand of NW_028274940.1, from coordinate 190,999 downwards.
AAAACGCTTCTCCCTTCCCGAAGCAAGATCTGGGTTGACAGGAGCTTGAGACACAACTCCTCTCTCAAACAGTGGTAGACGGCCCAGCATTTGTGCCTTCACTTTGAACGTCGGAAAGTTCTTCCAACTTCTTCCCCGGAGGCGGTAGTGGAAAGACTAGTTCCCTACAGTTTGGTTTCGTGAGAGGTGAGTGTAAGACGCCTACCTTATATAGCAACGCACATGTCTCCAAAGGCTTCTTTCTTCAAGCACCACGATGTTAGCGCGAAAGCCTGTTTGACATGGCCTTGTTTCTCAGAATTCAGTGTCAGGCTACTACTGCTACTGAGGCTAGCCCACGTACATTGCAAGACCCATCCACCTCCATGACACAGGACGTAATGGAGAGAAACCCTCCGCACAACGTGTTCCTCACTGTGCGGTATCGCGCGTTCCATCTCTTTTCGTTCACACGAGGTTTAAGGAGCGGCTTCGCATCCTTACGAGAAGAGATGGTAGTCGAAGGACGGGAACCCTCGAGACTTGTTCTTAGAGTTAAACAAACGCATGCCATCTTCCTTATGCTTCCGCAGTCATCCATTTCCATACACATCCTTCTTCGTGTAACGACGGCAGGCACCTTCGAAGCGGAGAGCGAAGTCTCGTCTACGTCCCTTATGCCTTCACACCCACTACGGAAAACAGTTTCCTCCTACGGAAACGATACGGCAGTTGAGGGAAGCCTTCTTCACAAGTGGTTTCTCGAGCACCGTCACAGGGCACATTCTAGATGCCTTCACCATGTCACGCGAAAGTGCTTCCCCGACTTACGTGTATGGCTTTCCTGACGGGTCTCCTTCTCACGCTTCAAACCATGACCTTTTCCATCTGCTCTCTCTCATACTCTTGGAAACGCTTCTCACGGAACAGGATTCCAATCGCGACAGACATTGACACTAGTTACTTCCGTGGCACAGGCACGGGGCACATTCCTTGCGATTTCCCACTTCCATTGCAAAAGTCTACCAGTTTCAGGGAAGGTGATAGTAGACGCACGGTTTCTCTGCAGTGGTGTTTCTGCAGTAGGATACCACACAGACATTATGTGACTATGGGTTCCTCGGGAACCCAGATGGAAGCTCGAAGTCGCGATCGACACAGACGTGGTTCGCCGAGATTCGTGTATGCCTTTCCTTTGGCGAAGTCACATACTTTCGCAAACCCTTCTATCTTCGTGACACATGGTGTTCGTTGAGAAAAGCCCTCCATCAGAAGTTGTGCCGCGAGTGAGGTATATCACCCTTCCTTGCCCTCCGTTTCCTTTCACACTTGGCTTCAAGCCGCTTCGTTCCTTAGCAAAGAAGAAGGGCAGTCGAAGGACCGCACCTCCACAGCGTTGTTTCTTGGAGTTAAGTGTATAGCACGTCCGTTACGCTTCCTCCCACTTCCAGACACACACCTCTCTAGGGGACAACGAGTGTGTTGGTGGTCACGTTCGACCCACATTTCTCTTCACAATTCAGCGTGTGGCATTTTCCTTGTGTTTTCACACAAAGTACCGACAGCGCTTCTATCTTCCCGAAACAAGATCTGAGTTGGGAGAAGCTTTCGACACAAGTTCTTTCCCAAGCAGGGCTCTATGGCACAGTAACTTGCGCCTTCACTTTTAACGTGGGACATTTCCTCCGTCTTCTTCCCTGTAGATGGTAGTGGGAAGACTATTGCTCTACCGTTTTGTTTCTTGAGAGGTGAGTGCAAGACCCTCACACACATATCTCAAAAGGCTTCGCGCTTCGCGAACCAAGGGGTTAGCACGAAATCATGTTTGACGCGGCCTCGTTTCTCTGAGTTCAGTGGAAGGCTCTGCTGACGCTAGCTCACGTACATTTGAAGGCCCTTCCAAATTCGTGACCCAAGACTTTGGTGGAGAGAAGCCCTCCACACAACGTGTTCCCCACTGTGGTGTATCTCGCATTCCGTCTCTTTTCTCTCGCCCTAAGCTTTAACACGGCGCTTCCATCCGTAGGGAAAGAGCTGGTCGTCGACGGACGGCAACCCTCTAGATTTGTCCTTAGAGTTAAACACCCGTAGGCAATCTTCCCTATGCTTCCTCACATCATACATTTCCATACTCACCCTTCTTCGTGGAACGACGGGCGGCACATTCGAAACGGACAGCTCACTCTAGGGCACGTCCCTCGTGCCTTCACGCCCACGGCGGAAAACACTTTTATCTTCCTGAAACCATATGATAGCTGAGGGAAGACTTCTTCACAAGGGGTTTGTCAAGCACCGTCCCAGGACACATTCTTTATGCCTTCACACGTTCGCGCCAGAATGCCGCTCATACGTAGGCGTACGGCTTTCCAGGGTTTCCTTCTCAGACTTAAAGGCGTGACCTTTTCCCTCTGCTCTCTCTCGTACTCTTGAAAACATTTCTCACGGAACAAGGTTTGAACCGGGAGAGACAATCTCCACTCCTTATTTCCGTGGCGCAGGCATGGGGCACATGCCTTGCGCTGTCACACTTACCTTGGAATGGACTACCATTTTCAGGGAAGAGGTTGGGAGAAACACGGTTTCTCTGCAGTGGTGTTTCTTCAGACCGACGTGCACGCCGCCTGTTTAGGGCTCCACACGTTCATGTTGTGACTAGGTTTTCCCCGTGAAGCCAGATGGAAGCTCGAAGGCGCGGTTTGACACAGACTTGTTTCGCACAGTGTAGTCTGTGGCTTTCCTTTGGCGAACTCACGTACGTTTGAAAACCCTTCTAGCGTCGTGAGCCGTGGTGTTCATTGAGAGAAGCCCTCCATACAAAGTGGTTCCCCGAGTAAGGTATAGCAGGCTTTTCCTCTGCTTCCGTTCACACTCGGCGTCAAGCTGCTTCGATCCTTAGGAAAGGAGGCGGGGAGTCGAAGGACGGCTCCTCCACAGCATTGTCTCTTAGACTTAAGTGTACAGCTCGTTCCTTACGCTTCCTCCCATTTCCAGACACACACCTCCCTAGGGGACAACTTGTTAGTTGGTGGTCGCATTCGACCCACATTTTCCTTCACCATTCAGCCTATGGCATTGTCCTTACGCTTTCACACGAAGTCCTGAAAACGCTTCTCCCTTCCCGAAGCAAGATCTGGGTTGACAGGAGCTTGAGACACAACTCCTCTCTCAAACAGTGGTAGACGGCCCAGCATTTGTGCCTTCACTTTGAACGTCGGAAAGTTCTTCCAACTTCTTCCCCGGAGGCGGTAGTGGAAAGACTAGTTCCCTACAGTTTGGTTTCGTGAGAGGTGAGTGTAAGACGCCTACCTTATATAGCAACGCACATGTCTCCAAAGGCTTCTTTCTTCAAGCACCACGATGTTAGCGCGAAAGCCTGTTTGACATGGCCTTGTTTCTCAGAATTCAGTGTCAGGCTACTACTGCTACTGAGGCTAGCCCACGTACATTGCAAGACCCATCCACCTCCATGACACAGGACGTAATGGAGAGAAACCCTCCGCACAACGTGTTCCTCACTGTGCGGTATCGCGCGTTCCATCTCTTTTCGTTCACACGAGGTTTAAGGAGCGGCTTCGCATCCTTACGAGAAGAGATGGTAGTCGAAGGACGGGAACCCTCGAGACTTGTTCTTAGAGTTAAACAAACGCATGCCATCTTCCTTATGCTTCCGCAGTCATCCATTTCCATACACATCCTTCTTCGTGTAACGACGGCAGGCACCTTCGAAGCGGAGAGCGAAGTCTCGTCTACGTCCCTTATGCCTTCACACCCACTACGGAAAACAGTTTCCTCCTACGGAAACGATACGGCAGTTGAGGGAAGCCTTCTTCACAAGTGGTTTCTCGAGCACCGTCACAGGGCACATTCTAGATGCCTTCACCATGTCACGCGAAAGTGCTTCCCCGACTTACGTGTATGGCTTTCCTGACGGGTCTCCTTCTCACGCTTCAAACCATGACCTTTTCCATCTGCTCTCTCTCATACTCTTGGAAACGCTTCTCACGGAACAGGATTCCAATCGCGACAGACATTGACACTAGTTACTTCCGTGGCACAGGCACGGGGCACATTCCTTGCGATTTCCCACTTCCATTGCAAAAGTCTACCAGTTTCAGGGAAGGTGATAGTAGACGCACGGTTTCTCTGCAGTGGTGTATCTGCAGTAGGATACCACACAGACATTATGTGACTATGGGTTCCTCGGGAACCCAGATGGAAGCTCGAAGTCGCGATCGACACAGACGTGGTTCGCCGAGATTCGTGTATGCCTTTCCTTTGGCGAAGTCACATACTTTCGCAAACCCTTCTATCTTCGTGACACATGGTGTTCGTTGAGAAAAGCCCTCCATCAGAAGTTGTGCCGCGAGTGAGGTATATCACCCTTCCTTGCCCTCCGTTTCCTTTCACACTTGGCTTCAAGCCGCTTCGTTCCTTAGCAAAGAAGAAGGGCAGTCGAAGGACCGCACCTCCACAGCGTTGTTTCTTGGAGTTAAGTGTATAGCACGTCCGTTACGCTTCCTCCCACTTCCAGACACACACCTCTCTAGGGGACAACGAGTGTGTTGGTGGTCACGTTCGACCCACATTTCTCTTCACAATTCAGCGTGTGGCATTTTCCTTGTGTTTTCACACAAAGTACCGACAGCGCTTCTATCTTCCCGAAACAAGATCTGAGTTGGGAGAAGCTTTCGACACAAGTTCTTTCCCAAGCAGGGCTCTATGGCACAGTAACTTGCGCCTTCACTTTTAACGTGGGACATTTCCTCCGTCTTCTTCCCTGTAGATGGTAGTGGGAAGACTATTGCTCTACCGTTTTGTTTCTTGAGAGGTGAGTGCAAGACCCTCACACACATATCTCAAAAGGCTTCGCGCTTCGCGAACCAAGGGGTTAGCACGAAATCATGTTTGACGCGGCCTCGTTTCTCTGAGTTCAGTGGAAGGCTCTGCTGACGCTAGCTCACGTACATTTGAAGGCCCTTCCAAATTCGTGACCCAAGACTTTGGTGGAGAGAAGCCCTCCACACAACGTGTTCCCCACTGTGGTGTATCTCGCATTCCGTCTCTTTTCTCTCGCCCTAAGCTTTAACACGGCGCTTCCATCCGTAGGGAAAGAGCTGGTCGTCGACGGACGGCAACCCTCTAGATTTGTCCTTAGAGTTAAACACCCGTAGGCAATCTTCCCTATGCTTCCTCACATCATACATTTCCATACTCACCCTTCTTCGTGGAACGACGGGCGGCACATTCGAAACGGACAGCTCACTCTAGGGCACGTCCCTCGTGCCTTCACGCCCACGGCGGAAAACACTTTTATCTTCCTGAAACCATATGATAGCTGAGGGAAGACTTCTTCACAAGGGGTTTGTCAAGCACCGTCCCAGGACACATTCTTTATGCCTTCACACGTTCGCGCCAGAATGCCGCTCATACGTAGGCGTACGGCTTTCCAGGGTTTCCTTCTCAGACTTAAAGGCGTGACCTTTTCCCTCTGCTCTCTCTCGTACTCTTGAAAACTTTTCTCACGGAACAAGGTTTGAACCGGGAGAGACAATCTCCACTCCTTATTTCCGTGGCGCAGGCATGGGGCACATGCCTTGCGCTGTCACACTTACCTTGGAATGGACTACCATTTTCAGGGAAGAGGTTGGGAGAAACACGGTTTCTCTGCAGTGGTGTTTCTTCAGACCGACGTGCACGCCGCCTGTTTAGGGCTCCACACGTTCATGTTGTGACTAGGTTTTCCCCGTGAAGCCAGATGGAAGCTCGAAGGCGCGGTTTGACACAGACTTGTTTCGCACAGTGTAGTCTGTGGCTTTCCTTTGGCGAACTCACGTACGTTTGAAAACCCTTCTAGCGTCGTGAGCCGTGGTGTTCATTGAGAGAAGCCCTCCATACAAAGTGGTTCCCCGAGTAAGGTATAGCAGGCTTTTCCTCTGCTTCCGTTCACACTCGGCGTCAAGCTGCTTCGATCCTTAGGAAAGGAGGCGGGGAGTCGAAGGACGGCTCCTCCACAGCATTGTCTCTTAGACTTAAGTGTACAGCTCGTTCCTTACGCTTCCTCCCATTTCCAGACACACACCTCCCTAGGGGACAACTTGTTAGTTGGTGGTCGCATTCGACCCACATTTTCCTTCACCATTCAGCCTATGGCATTGTCCTTACGCTTTCACACGAAGTCCTGAAAACGCTTCTCCCTTCCCGAAGCAAGATCTGGGTTGACAGGAGCTTGAGACACAACTCCTCTCTCAAACAGTGGTAGACGGCCCAGCATTTGTGCCTTCACTTTGAACGTCGGAAAGTTCTTCCAACTTCTTCCCCGGAGGCGGTAGTGGAAAGACTAGTTCCCTACAGTTTGGTTTCGTGAGAGGTGAGTGTAAGACGCCTACCTTATATAGCAACGCACATGTCTCCAAAGGCTTCTTTCTTCAAGCACCACGATGTTAGCGCGAAAGCCTGTTTGACATGGCCTTGTTTCTCAGAATTCAGTGTCAGGCTACTACTGCTACTGAGGCTAGCCCACGTACATTGCAAGACCCATCCACCTCCATGACACAGGACGTAATGGAGAGAAACCCTCCGCACAACGTGTTCCTCACTGTGCGGTATCGCGCGTTCCATCTCTTTTCGTTCACACGAGGTTTAAGGAGCGGCTTCGCATCCTTACGAGAAGAGATGGTAGTCGAAGGACGGGAACCCTCGAGACTTGTTCTTAGAGTTAAACAAACGCATGCCATCTTCCTTATGCTTCCGCAGTCATCCATTTCCATACACATCCTTCTTCGTGTAACGACGGCAGGCACCTTAGAAGCGGAGAGCGAAGTCTCGTCTACGTCCCTTATGCCTTCACACCCACTACGGAAAACAGTTTCCTCCTACGGAAACGATACGGCAGTTGAGGGAAGCCTTCTTCACAAGTGGTTTCTCGAGCACCGTCACAGGGCACATTCTAGATGCCTTCACCATGTCACGCGAAAGTGCTTCCCCGACTTACGTGTATGGCTTTCCTGACGGGTCTCCTTCTCACGCTTCAAACCATGACCTTTTCCATCTGCTCTCTCTCATACTCTTGGAAACGCTTCTCACGGAACAGGATTCCAATCGCGACAGACATTGACACTAGTTACTTCCGTGGCACAGGCACGGGGCACATTCCTTGCGATTTCCCACTTCCATTGCAAAAGTCTACCAGTTTCAGGGAAGGTGATAGTAGACGCACGGTTTCTCTGCAGTGGTGTATCTGCAGTAGGATACCACACAGACATTATGTGACTATGGGTTCCTCGGGAACCCAGATGGAAGCTCGAAGTCGCGATCGACACAGACGTGGTTCGCCGAGATTCGTGTATGCCTTTCCTTTGGCGAAGTCACATACTTTCGCAAACCCTTCTATCTTCGTGACACATGGTGTTCGTTGAGAAAAGCCCTCCATCAGAAGTTGTGCCGCGAGTGAGGTATATCACCCTTCCTTGCCCTCCGTTTCCTTTCACACTTGGCTTCAAGCCGCTTCGTTCCTTAGCAAAGAAGAAGGGCAGTCGAAGGACCGCACCTCCACAGCGTTGTTTCTTGGAGTTAAGTGTATAGCACGTCCGTTACGCTTCCTCCCACTTCCAGACACACACCTCTCTAGGGGACAACGAGTGTGTTGGTGGTCACGTTCGACCCACATTTCTCTTCACAATTCAGCGTGTGGCATTTTCCTTGTGTTTTCACACAAAGTACCGACAGCGCTTCTATCTTCCCGAAACAAGATCTGAGTTGGGAGAAGCTTTCGACACAAGTTCTTTCCCAAGCAGGGCTCTATGGCACAGTAACTTGCGCCTTCACTTTTAACGTGGGACATTTCCTCCGTCTTCTTCCCTGTAGATGGTAGTGGGAAGACTATTGCTCTACCGTTTTGTTTCTTGAGAGGTGAGTGCAAGACCCTCACACACATATCTCAAAAGGCTTCGCGCTTCGCGAACCAAGGGGTTAGCACGAAATCATGTTTGACGCGGCCTCGTTTCTCTGAGTTCAGTGGAAGGCTCTGCTGACGCTAGCTCACGTACATTTGAAGGCCCTTCCAAATTCGTGACCCAAGACTTTGGTGGAGAGAAGCCCTCCACACAACGTGTTCCCCACTGTGGTGTATCTCGCATTCCGTCTCTTTTCTCTCGCCCTAAGCTTTAACACGGCGCTTCCATCCGTAGGGAAAGAGCTGGTCGTCGACGGACGGCAACCCTCTAGATTTGTCCTTAGAGTTAAACACCCGTAGGCAATCTTCCCTATGCTTCCTCACATCATACATTTCCATACTCACCCTTCTTCGTGGAACGACGGGCGGCACATTCGAAACGGACAGCTCACTCTAGGGCACGTCCCTCGTGCCTTCACGCCCACGGCGGAAAACACTTTTATCTTCCTGAAACCATATGATAGCTGAGGGAAGACTTCTTCACAAGGGGTTTGTCAAGCACCGTCCCAGGACACATTCTTTATGCCTTCACACGTTCGCGCCAGAATGCCGCTCATACGTAGGCGTACGGCTTTCCAGGGTTTCCTTCTCAGACTTAAAGGCATGACCTTTTCCCTCTGCTCTCTCTCGTACTCTTGAAAACATTTCTCACGGAACAAGGTTTGAACCGGGAGAGACAATCTCCACTCCTTATTTCCGTGGCGCAGGCATGGGGCACATGCCTTGCGCTGTCACACTTACCTTGGAATAGACTACCATTTTCAGGGAAGAGGTTGGGAGAAACACGGTTTCTCTGCAGTGGTGTTTCTTCAGACCGACGTGCACGCCGCCTGTTTAGGGCTCCACACGTTCATGTTGTGACTAGGTTTTCCCCGTGAAGCCAGATGGAAGCTCGAAGGCGCGGTTTGACACAGACTTGTTTCGCACAGTGTAGTCTGTGGCTTTCCTTTGGCGAACTCACGTACGTTTGAAAACCCTTCTAGCGTCGTGAGCCGTGGTGTTCATTGAGAGAAGCCCTCCATACAAAGTGGTTCCCCGAGTAAGGTATAGCAGGCTTTTCCTCTGCTTCCGTTCACACTCGGCGTCAAGCTGCTTCGATCCTTAGGAAAGGAGGCGGGGAGTCGAAGGACGGCTCCTCCACAGCATTGTCTCTTAGACTTAAGTGTACAGCTCGTTCCTTACGCTTCCTCCCATTTCCAGACACACACCTCCCTAGGGGACAACTTGTTAGTTGGTGGTCGCATTCGACCCACATTTTCCTTCACCATTCAGCCTATGGCATTGTCCTTACGCTTTCACACGAAGTCCTGAAAACGCTTCTCCCTTCCCGAAGCAAGATCTGGGTTGACAGGAGCTTGAGACACAACTCCTCTCTCAAACAGTGGTAGACGGCCCAGCATTTGTGCCTTCACTTTGAACGTCGGAAAGTTCTTCCAACTTCTTCCCCGGAGGCGGTAGTGGAAAGACTAGTTCCCTACAGTTTGGTTTCGTGAGAGGTGAGTGTAAGACGCCTACCTTATATAGCAACGCACATGTCTCCAAAGGCTTCTTTCTTCAAGCACCACGATGTTAGCGCGAAAGCCTGTTTGACATGGCCTTGTTTCTCAGAATTCAGTGTCAGGCTACTACTGTTACTGAGGCTAGCCCACGTACATTGCAAGACCCATCCACCTCCATGACACAGGACGTAATGGAGAGAAACCCTCCGCACAACGTGTTCCTCACTGTGCGGTATCGCGCGTTCCATCTCTTTTCGTTCACACGAGGTTTAAGGAGCGGCTTCGCATCCTTACGAGAAGAGATGGTAGTCGAAGGACGGGAACCCTCGAGACTTGTTCTTAGAGTTAAACAAACGCATGCCATCTTCCTTATGCTTCCGCAGTCATCCATTTCCATACACATCCTTCTTCGTGTAACGACGGCAGGCACCTTCGAAGCGGAGAGCGAAGTCTCGTCTACGTCCCTTATGCCTTCACACCCACTACGGAAAACAGTTTCCTCCTACGGAAACGATACGGCAGTTGAGGGAAGCCTTCTTCACAAGTGGTTTCTCGAGCACCGTCACAGGGCACATTCTAGATGCCTTCACCATGTCACGCGAAAGTGCTTCCCCGACTTACGTGTATGGCTTTCCTGACGGGTCTCCTTCTCACGCTTCAAACCATGACCTTTTCCATCTGCTCTCTCTCATACTCTTGGAAACGCTTCTCACGGAACAGGATTCCAATCGCGACAGACATTGACACTAGTTACTTCCGTGGCACAGGCACGGGGCACATTCCTTGCGATTTCCCACTTCCATTGCAAAAGTCTACCAGTTTCAGGGAAGGTGATAGTAGACGCACGGTTTCTCTGCAGTGGTGTTTCTGCAGTAGGATACCACACAGACATTATGTGACTATGGGTTCCTCGGGAACCCAGATGGAAGCTCGAAGTCGCGATCGACACAGACGTGGTTCGCCGAGATTCGTGTATGCCTTTCCTTTGGCGAAGTCACATACTTTCGCAAACCCTTCTATCTTCGTGACACATGGTGTTCGTTGAGAAAAGCCCTCCATCAGAAGTTGTGCCGCGAGTGAGGTATATCACCCTTCCTTGCCCTCCGTTTCCTTTCACACTTGGCTTCAAGCCGCTTCGTTCCTTAGCAAAGAAGAAGGGCAGTCGAAGGACCGCACCTCCACAGCGTTGTTTCTTGGAGTTAAGTGTATAGCACGTCCGTTACGCTTCCTCCCACTTCCAGACACACACCTCTCTAGGGGACAACGAGTGTGTTGGTGGTCACGTTCGACCCACATTTCTCTTCACAATTCAGCGTGTGGCATTTTCCTTGTGTTTTCACACAAAGTACCGACAGCGCTTCTATCTTCCCGAAACAAGATCTGAGTTGGGAGAAGCTTTCGACACAAGTTCTTTCCCAAGCAGGGCTCTATGGCACAGTAACTTGCGCCTTCACTTTTAACGTGGGACATTTCCTCCGTCTTCTTCCCTGTAGATGGTAGTGGGAAGACTATTGCTCTACCGTTTTGTTTCTTGAGAGGTGAGTGCAAGACCCTCACACACATATCTCAAAAGGCTTCGCGCTTCGCGAACCAAGGGGTTAGCACGAAATCATGTTTGACGCGGCCTCGTTTCTCTGAGTTCAGTGGAAGGCTCTGCTGACGCTAGCTCACGTACATTTGAAGGCCCTTCCAAATTCGTGACCCAAGACTTTGGTGGAGAGAAGCCCTCCACACAACGTGTTCCCCACTGTGGTGTATCTCGCATTCCGTCTCTTTTCTCTCGCCCTAAGCTTTAACACGGCGCTTCCATCCGTAGGGAAAGAGCTGGTCGTCGACGGACGGCAACCCTCTAGATTTGTCCTTAGAGTTAAACACCCGTAGGCAATCTTCCCTATGCTTCCTCACATCATACATTTCCATACTCACCCTTCTTCGTGGAACGACGGGCGGCACATTCGAAACGGACAGCTCACTCTAGGGCACGTCCCTCGTGCCTTCACGCCCACGGCGGAAAACACTTTTATCTTCCTGAAACCATATGATAGCTGAGGGAAGACTTCTTCACAAGGGGTTTGTCAAGCACCGTCCCAGGACACATTCTTTATGCCTTCACACGTTCGCGCCAGAATGCCGCTCATACGTAGGCGTACGGCTTTCCAGGGTTTCCTTCTCAGACTTAAAGGCGTGACCTTTTCCCTCTGCTCTCTCTCGTACTCTTGAAAACATTTCTCACGGAACAAGGTTTGAACCGGGAGAGACAATCTCCACTCCTTATTTCCGTGGCGCAGGCATGGGGCACATGCCTTGCGCTGTCACACTTACCTTGGAATGGACTACCATTTTCAGGGAAGAGGTTGGGAGAAACACGGTTTCTCTGCAGTGGTGTTTCTTCAGACCGACGTGCACGCCGCCTGTTTAGGGCTCCACACGTTCATGTTGTGACTAGGTTTTCCCCGTGAAGCCAGATGGAAGCTCGAAGGCGCGGTTTGACACAGACTTGTTTCGCACAGTGTAGTCTGTGGCTTTCCTTTGGCGAACTCACGTACGTTTGAAAACCCTTCTAGCGTCGTGAGCCGTGGTGTTCATTGAGAGAAGCCCTCCATACAAAGTGGTTCCCCGAGTAAGGTATAGCAGGCTTTTCCTCTGCTTCCGTTCACACTCGGCGTCAAGCTGCTTCGATCCTTAGGAAAGGAGGCGGGGAGTCGAAGGACGGCTCCTCCACAGCATTGTCTCTTAGACTTAAGTGTACAGCTCGTTCCTTACGCTTCCTCCCATTTCCAGACACACACCTCCCTAGGGGACAACTTGTTAGTTGGTGGTCGCATTCGACCCACATTTTCCTTCACCATTCAGCCTATGGCATTGTCCTTACGCTTTCACACGAAGTCCTGAAAACGCTTCTCCCTTCCCGAAGCAAGATCTGGGTTGACAGGAGCTTGAGACACAACTCCTCTCTCAAACAGTGGTAGACGGCCCAGCATTTGTGCCTTCACTTTGAACGTCGGAAAGTTCTTCCAACTTCTTCCCCGGAGGCGGTAGTGGAAAGACTAGTTCCCTACAGTTTGGTTTCGTGAGAGGTGAGTGTAAGACGCCTACCTTATATAGCAACGCACATGTCTCCAAAGGCTTCTTTCTTCAAGCACCACGATGTTAGCGCGAAAGCCTGTTTGACATGGCCTTGTTTCTCAGAATTCAGTGTCAGGCTACTACTGCTACTGAGGCTAGCCCACGTACATTGCAAGACCCATCCACCTCCATGACACAGGACGTAATGGAGAGAAACCCTCCGCACAACGTGTTCCTCACTGTGCGGTATCGCGCGTTCCATCTCTTTTCGTTCACACGAGGTTTAAGGAGCGGCTTCGCATCCTTACGAGAAGAGATGGTAGTCGAAGGACGGGAACCCTCGAGACTTGTTCTTAGAGTTAAACAAACGCATGCCATCTTCCTTATGCTTCCGCAGTCATCCATTTCCATACACATCCTTCTTCGTGTAACGACGGCAGGCACCTTCGAAGCGGAGAGCGAAGTCTCGTCTACGTCCCTTATGCCTTCACACCCACTACGGAAAACAGTTTCCTCCTACGGAAACGATACGGCAGTTGAGGGAAGCCTTCTTCACAAGTGGTTTCTCGAGCACCGTCACAGGGCACATTCTAGATGCCTTCACCATGTCACGCGAAAGTGCTTCCCCGACTTACGTGTATGGCTTTCCTGACGGGTCTCCTTCTCACGCTTCAAACCATGACCTTTTCCATCTGCTCTCTCTCATACTCTTGGAAACGCTTCTCACGGAACAGGATTCCAATCGCGACAGACATTGACACTAGTTACTTCCGTGGCACAGGCACGGGGCACATTCCTTGCGATTTCCCACTTCCATTGCAAAAGTCTACCAGTTTCAGGGAAGGTGATAGTAGACGCACGGTTTCTCTGCAGTGGTGTATCTGCAGTAGGATACCACACAGACATTATGTGACTATGGGTTCCTCGGGAACCCAGATGGAAGCTCGAAGTCGCGATCGACACAGACGTGGTTCGCCGAGATTCGTGTATGCCTTTCCTTTGGCGAAGTCACATACTTTCGCAAACCCTTCTATCTTCGTGACACATGGTGTTCGTTGAGAAAAGCCCTCCATCAGAAGTTGTGCCGCGAGTGAGGTATATCACCCTTCCTTGCCCTCCGTTTCCTTTCACACTTGGCTTCAAGCCGCTTCGTTCCTTAGCAAAGAAGAAGGGCAGTCGAAGGACCGCACCTCCACAGCGTTGTTTCTTGGAGTTAAGTGTATAGCACGTCCGTTACGCTTCCTCCCACTTCCAGACACACACCTCTCTAGGGGACAACGAGTGTGTTGGTGGTCACGTTCGACCCACATTTCTCTTCACAATTCAGCGTGTGGCATTTTCCTTGTGTTTTCACACAAAGTACCGACAGCGCTTCTATCTTCCCGAAACAAGATCTGAGTTGGGAGAAGCTTTCGACACAAGTTCTTTCCCAAGCAGGGCTCTATGGCACAGTAACTTGCGCCTTCACTTTTAACGTGGGACATTTCCTCCGTCTTCTTCCCTGTAGATGGTAGTGGGAAGACTATTGCTCTACCGTTTTGTTTCTTGAGAGGTGAGTGCAAGACCCTCACACACATATCTCAAAAGGCTTCGCGCTTCGCGAACCAAGGGGTTAGCACGAAATCATGTTTGACGCGGCCTCGTTTCTCTGAGTTCAGTGGAAGGCTCTGCTGACGCTAGCTCACGTACATTTGAAGGCCCTTCCAAATTCGTGACCCAAGACTTTGGTGGAGAGAAGCCCTCCACACAACGTGTTCCCCACTGTGGTGTATCTCGCATTCCGTCTCTTTTCTCTCGCCCTAAGCTTTAACACGGCGCTTCCATCCGTAGGGAAAGAGCTGGTCGTCGACGGACGGCAACCCTCTAGATTTGTCCTTAGAGTTAAACACCCGTAGGCAATCTTCCCTATGCTTCCTCACATCATACATTTCCATACTCACCCTTCTTCGTGGAACGACGGGCGGCACATTCGAAACGGACAGCTCACTCTAGGGCACGTCCCTCGTGCCTTCACGCCCACGGCGGAAAACACTTTTATCTTCCTGAAACCATATGATAGCTGAGGGAAGACTTCTTCACAAGGGGTTTGTCAAGCACCGTCCCAGGACACATTCTTTATGCCTTCACACGTTCGCGCCAGAATGCCGCTCATACGTAGGCGTACGGCTTTCCAGGGTTTCCTTCTCAGACTTAAAGGCGTGACCTTTTCCCTCTGCTCTCTCTCGTACTCTTGAAAACTTTTCTCACGGAACAAGGTTTGAACCGGGAGAGACAATCTCCACTCCTTATTTCCGTGGCGCAGGCATGGGGCACATGCCTTGCGCTGTCACACTTACCTTGGAATGGACTACCATTTTCAGGGAAGAGGTTGGGAGAAACACGGTTTCTCTGCAGTGGTGTTTCTTCAGACCGACGTGCACGCCGCCTGTTTAGGGCTCCACACGTTCATGTTGTGACTAGGTTTTCCCCGTGAAGCCAGATGGAAGCTCGAAGGCGCGGTTTGACACAGACTTGTTTCGCACAGTGTAGTCTGTGGCTTTCCTTTGGCGAACTCACGTACGTTTGAAAACCCTTCTAGCGTCGTGAGCCGTGGTGTTCATTGAGAGAAGCCCTCCATACAAAGTGGTTCCCCGAGTAAGGTATAGCAGGCTTTTCCTCTGCTTCCGTTCACACTCGGCGTCAAGCTGCTTCGATCCTTAGGAAAGGAGGCGGGGAGTCGAAGGACGGCTCCTCCACAGCATTGTCTCTTAGACTTAAGTGTACAGCTCGTTCCTTACGCTTCCTCCCATTTCCAGACACACACCTCCCTAGGGGACAACTTGTTAGTTGGTGGTCGCATTCGACCCACATTTTCCTTCACCATTCAGCCTATGGCATTGTCCTTACGCTTTCACACGAAGTCCTGAAAACGCTTCTCCCTTCCCGAAGCAAGATCTGGGTTGACAGGAGCTTGAGACACAACTCCTCTCTCAAACAGTGGTAGACGGCCCAGCATTTGTGCCTTCACTTTGAACGTCGGAAAGTTCTTCCAACTTCTTCCCCGGAGGCGGTAGTGGAAAGACTAGTTCCCTACAGTTTGGTTTCGTGAGAGGTGAGTGTAAGACGCCTACCTTATATAGCAACGCACATGTCTCCAAAGGCTTCTTTCTTCAAGCACCACGATGTTAGCGCGAAAGCCTGTTTGACATGGCCTTGTTTCTCAGAATTCAGTGTCAGGCTACTACTGCTACTGAGGCTAGCCCACGTACATTGCAAGACCCATCCACCTCCATGACACAGGACGTAATGGAGAGAAACCCTCCGCACAACGTGTTCCTCACTGTGCGGTATCGCGCGTTCCATCTCTTTTCGTTCACACGAGGTTTAAGGAGCGGCTTCGCATCCTTACGAGAAGAGATGGTAGTCGAAGGACGGGAACCCTCGAGACTTGTTCTTAGAGTTAAACAAACGCATGCCATCTTCCTTATGCTTCCGCAGTCATCCATTTCCATACACATCCTTCTTCGTGTAACGACGGCAGGCACCTTCGAAGCGGAGAGCGAAGTCTCGTCTACGTCCCTTATGCCTTCACACCCACTACGGAAAACAGTTTCCTCCTACGGAAACGATACGGCAGTTGAGGGAAGCCTTCTTCACAAGTGGTTTCTCGAGCACCGTCACAGGGCACATTCTAGATGCCTTCACCATGTCACGCGAAAGTGCTTCCCCGACTTACGTGTATGGCTTTCCTGACGGGTCTCCTTCTCACGCTTCAAACCATGACCTTTTCCATCTGCTCTCTCTCATACTCTTGGAAACGCTTCTCACGGAACAGGATTCCAATCGCGACAGACATTGACACTAGTTACTTCCGTGGCACAGGCACGGGGCACATTCCTTGCGATTTCCCACTTCCATTGCAAAAGTCTACCAGTTTCAGGGAAGGTGATAGTAGACGCACGGTTTCTCTGCAGTGGTGTATCTGCAGTAGGATACCACACAGACATTATGTGACTATGGGTTCCTCGGGAACCCAGATGGAAGCTCGAAGTCGCGATCGACACAGACGTGGTTCGCCGAGATTCGTGTATGCCTTTCCTTTGGCGAAGTCACATACTTTCGCAAACCCTTCTATCTTCGTGACACATGGTGTTCGTTGAGAAAAGCCCTCCATCAGAAGTTGTGCCGCGAGTGAGGTATATCACCCTTCCTTGCCCTCCGTTTCCTTTCACACTTGGCTTCAAGCCGCTTCGTTCCTTAGCAAAGAAGAAGGGCAGTCGAAGGACCGCACCTCCACAGCGTTGTTTCTTGGAGTTAAGTGTATAGCACGTCCGTTACGCTTCCTCCCACTTCCAGACACACACCTCTCTAGGGGACAACGAGTGTGTTGGTGGTCACGTTCGACCCACATTTCTCTTCACAATTCAGCGTGTGGCATTTTCCTTGTGTTTTCACACAAAGTACCGACAGCGCTTCTATCTTCCCGAAACAAGATCTGAGTTGGGAGAAGCTTTCGACACAAGTTCTTTCCCAAGCAGGGCTCTATGGCACAGTAACTTGCGCCTTCACTTTTAACGTGGGACATTTCCTCCGTCTTCTTCCCTGTAGATGGTAGTGGGAAGACTATTGCTCTACCGTTTTGTTTCTTGAGAGGTGAGTGCAAGACCCTCACACACATATCTCAAAAGGCTTCGCGCTTCGCGAACCAAGGGGTTAGCACGAAATCATGTTTGACGCGGCCTCGTTTCTCTGAGTTCAGTGGAAGGCTCTGCTGACGCTAGCTCACGTACATTTGAAGGCCCTTCCAAATTCGTGACCCAAGACTTTGGTGGAGAGAAGCCCTCCACACAACGTGTTCCCCACTGTGGTGTATCTCGCATTCCGTCTCTTTTCTCTCGCCCTAAGCTTTAACACGGCGCTTCCATCCGTAGGGAAAGAGCTGGTCGTCGACGGACGGCAACCCTCTAGATTTGTCCTTAGAGTTAAACACCCGTAGGCAATCTTCCCTATGCTTCCTCACATCATACATTTCCATACTCACCCTTCTTCGTGGAACGACGGGCGGCACATTCGAAACGGACAGCTCACTCTAGGGCACGTCCCTCGTGCCTTCACGCCCACGGCGGAAAACACTTTTATCTTCCTGAAACCATATGATAGCTGAGGGAAGACTTCTTCACAAGGGGTTTGTCAAGCACCGTCCCAGGACACATTCTTTATGCCTTCACACGTTCGCGCCAGAATGCCGCTCATACGTAGGCGTACGGCTTTCCAGGGTTTCCTTCTCAGACTTAAAGGCGTGACCTTTTCCCTCTGCTCTCTCTCGTACTCTTGAAAACATTTCTCACGGAACAAGGTTTGAACCGGGAGAGACAATCTCCACTCCTTATTTCCGTGGCGCAGGCATGGGGCACATGCCTTGCGCTGTCACACTTACCTTGGAATGGACTACCATTTTCAGGGAAGAGGTTGGGAGAAACACGGTTTCTCTGCAGTGGTGTTTCTTCAGACCGACGTGCACGCCGCCTGTTTAGGGCTCCACACGTTCATGTTGTGACTAGGTTTTCCCCGTGAAGCCAGATGGAAGCTCGAAGGCGCGGTTTGACACAGACTTGTTTCGCACAGTGTAGTCTGTGGCTTTCCTTTGGCGAACTCACGTACGTTTGAAAACCCTTCTAGCGTCGTGAGCCGTGGTGTTCATTGAGAGAAGCCCTCCATACAAAGTGGTTCCACGAGTAAGGTATAGCAGGCTTTTCCTCTGCTTCCGTTCACACTCGGCGTCAAGCTGCTTCGATCCTTAGGAAAGGAGGCGGGGAGTCGAAGGACGGCTCCTCCACAGCATTGTCTCTTAGACTTAAGTGTACAGCTCGTTCCTTACGCTTCCTCCCATTTCCAGACACACACCTCCCTAGGGGACAACTTGTTAGTTGGTGGTCGCATTCGACCCACATTTTCCTTCACCATTCAGCCTATGGCATTGTCCTTACGCTTTCACACGAAGTCCTGAAAACGCTTCTCCCTTCCCGAAGCAAGATCTGGGTTGACAGGAGCTTGAGACACAACTCCTCTCTCAAACAGTGGTAGACGGCCCAGCATTTGTGCCTTCACTTTGAACGTCGGAAAGTTCTTCCAACTTCTTCCCCGGAGGCGGTAGTGGAAAGACTAGTTCCCTACAGTTTGGTTTCGTGAGAGGTGAGTGTAAGACGCCTACCTTATATAGCAACGCACATGTCTCCAAAGGCTTCTTTCTTCAAGCACCACGATGTTAGCGCGAAAGCCTGTTTGACATGGCCTTGTTTCTCAGAATTCAGTGTCAGGCTACTACTGCTACTGAGGCTAGCCCACGTACATTGCAAGACCCATCCACCTCCATGACACAGGACGTAATGGAGAGAAACCCTCCGCACAACGTGTTCCTCACTGTGCGGTATCGCGCGTTCCATCTCTTTTCGTTCACACGAGGTTTAAGGAGCGGCTTCGCATCCTTACGAGAAGAGATGGTAGTCGAAGGACGGGAACCCTCGAGACTTGTTCTTAGAGTTAAACAAACGCATGCCATCTTCCTTATGCTTCCGCAGTCATCCATTTCCATACACATCCTTCTTCGTGTAACGACGGCAGGCACCTTCGAAGCGGAGAGCGAAGTCTCGTCTACGTCCCTTATGCCTTCACACCCACTACGGAAAACAGTTTCCTCCTACGGAAACGATACGGCAGTTGAGGGAAGCCTTCTTCACAAGTGGTTTCTCGAGCACCGTCACAGGGCACATTCTAGATGCCTTCACCATGTCACGCGAAAGTGCTTCCCCGACTTACGTGTATGGCTTTCCTGACGGGTCTCCTTCTCACGCTTCAAACCATGACCTTTTCCATCTGCTCTCTCTCATACTCTTGGAAACGCTTCTCACGGAACAGGATTCCAATCGCGACAGACATTGACACTAGTTACTTCCGTGGCACAGGCACGGGGCACATTCCTTGCGATTTCCCACTTCCATTGCAAAAGTCTACCAGTTTCAGGGAAGGTGATAGTAGACGCACGGTTTCTCTGCAGTGGTGTTTCTGCAGTAGGATACCACACAGACATTATGTGACTATGGGTTCCTCGGGAACCCAGATGGAAGCTCGAAGTCGCGATCGACACAGACGTGGTTCGCCGAGATTCGTGTATGCCTTTCCTTTGGCGAAGTCACATACTTTCGCAAACCCTTCTATCTTCGTGACACATGGTGTTCGTTGAGAAAAGCCCTCCATCAGAAGTTGTGCCGCGAGTGAGGTATATCACCCTTCCTTGCCCTCCGTTTCCTTTCACACTTGGCTTCAAGCCGCTTCGTTCCTTAGCAAAGAAGAAGGGCAGTCGAAGGACCGCACCTCCACAGCGTTGTTTCTTGGAGTTAAGTGTATAGCACGTCCGTTACGCTTCCTCCCACTTCCAGACACACACCTCTCTAGGGGACAACGAGTGTGTTGGTGGTCACGTTCGACCCACATTTCTCTTCACAATTCAGCGTGTGGCATTTTCCTTGTGTTTTCACACAAAGTACCGACAGCGCTTCTATCTTCCCGAAACAAGATCTGAGTTGGGAGAAGCTTTCGACACAAGTTCTTTCCCAAGCAGGGCTCTATGGCACAGTAACTTGCGCCTTCACTTTTAACGTGGGACATTTCCTCCGTCTTCTTCCCTGTAGATGGTAGTGGGAAGACTATTGCTCTACCGTTTTGTTTCTTGAGAGGTGAGTGCAAGACCCTCACACACATATCTCAAAAGGCTTCGCGCTTCGCGAACCAAGGGGTTAGCACGAAATCATGTTTGACGCGGCCTCGTTTCTCTGAGTTCAGTGGAAGGCTCTGCTGACGCTAGCTCACGTACATTTGAAGGCCCTTCCAAATTCGTGACCCAAGACTTTGGTGGAGAGAAGCCCTCCACACAACGTGTTCCCCACTGTGGTGTATCTCGCATTCCGTCTCTTTTCTCTCGCCCTAAGCTTTAACACGGCGCTTCCATCCGTAGGGAAAGAGCTGGTCGTCGACGGACGGCAACCCTCTAGATTTGTCCTTAGAGTTAAACACCCGTAGGCAATCTTCCCTATGCTTCCTCACATCATACATTTCCATACTCACCCTTCTTCGTGGAACGACGGGCGGCACATTCGAAACGGACAGCTCACTCTAGGGCACGTCCCTCGTGCCTTCACGCCCACGGCGGAAAACACTTTTATCTTCCTGAAACCATATGATAGCTGAGGGAAGACTTCTTCACAAGGGGTTTGTCAAGCACCGTCCCAGGACACATTCTTTATGCCTTCACACGTTCGCGCCAGAATGCCGCTCATACGTAGGCGTACGGCTTTCCAGGGTTTCCTTCTCAGACTTAAAGGCATGACCTTTTCCCTCTGCTCTCTCTCGTACTCTTGAAAACATTTCTCACGGAACAAGGTTTGAACCGGGAGAGACAATCTCCACTCCTTATTTCCGTGGCGCAGGCATGGGGCACATGCCTTGCGCTGTCACACTTACCTTGGAATAGACTACCATTTTCAGGGAAGAGGTTGGGAGAAACACGGTTTCTCTGCAGTGGTGTTTCTTCAGACCGACGTGCACGCCGCCTGTTTAGGGCTCCACACGTTCATGTTGTGACTAGGTTTTCCCCGTGAAGCCAGATGGAAGCTCGAAGGCGCGGTTTGACACAGACTTGTTTCGCACAGTGTAGTCTGTGGCTTTCCTTTGGCGAACTCACGTACGTTTGAAAACCCTTCTAGCGTCGTGAGCCGTGGTGTTCATTGAGAGAAGCCCTCCATACAAAGTGGTTCCCCGAGTAAGGTATAGCAGGCTTTTCCTCTGCTTCCGTTCACACTCGGCGTCAAGCTGCTTCGATCCTTAGGAAAGGAGGCGGGGAGTCGAAGGACGGCTCCTCCACAGCATTGTCTCTTAGACTTAAGTGTACAGCTCGTTCCTTACGCTTCCTCCCATTTCCAGACACACACCTCCCTAGGGGACAACTTGTTAGTTGGTGGTCGCATTCGACCCACATTTTCCTTCACCATTCAGCCTATGGCATTGTCCTTACGCTTTCACACGAAGTCCTGAAAACGCTTCTCTCTTCCCGAAGCAAGATCTGGGTTGACAGGAGCTTGAGACACAACTCCTCTCTCAAACAGTGGTAGACGGCCCAGCATTTGTGCCTTCACTTTGAACGTCGGAAAGTTCTTCCAACTTCTTCCCCGGAGGCGGTAGTGGAAAGACTAGTTCCCTACAGTTTGGTTTCGTGAGAGGTGAGTGTAAGACGCCTACCTTATATAGCAACGCACATGTCTCCAAAGGCTTCTTTCTTCAAGCACCACGATGTTAGCGCGAAAGCCTGTTTGACATGGCCTTGTTTCTCAGAATTCAGTGTCAGGCTACTACTGCTACTGAGGCTAGCCCACGTACATTGCAAGACCCATCCACCTCCATGACACAGGACGTAATGGAGAGAAACCCTCCGCACAACGTGTTCCTCACTGTGCGGTATCGCGCGTTCCATCTCTTTTCGTTCACACGAGGTTTAAGGAGCGGCTTCGCATCCTTACGAGAAGAGATGGTAGTCGAAGGACGGGAACCCTCGAGACTTGTTCTTAGAGTTAAACAAACGCATGCCATCTTCCTTATGCTTCCGCAGTCATCCATTTCCATACACATCCTTCTTCGTGTAACGACGGCAGGCACCTTCGAAGCGGAGAGCGAAGTCTCGTCTACGTCCCTTATGCCTTCACACCCACTACGGAAAACAGTTTCCTCCTACGGAAACGATACGGCAGTTGAGGGAAGCCTTCTTCACAAGTGGTTTCTCGAGCACCGTCACAGGGCACATTCTAGATGCCTTCACCATGTCACGCGAAAGTGCTTCCCCGACTTACGTGTATGGCTTTCCTGACGGGTCTCCTTCTCACGCTTCAAACCATGACCTTTTCCATCTGCTCTCTCTCATACTCTTGGAAACGCTTCTCACGGAACAGGATTCCAATCGCGACAGACATTGACACTAGTTACTTCCGTGGCACAGGCACGGGGCACATTCCTTGCGATTTCCCACTTCCATTGCAAAAGTCTACCAGTTTCAGGGAAGGTGATAGTAGACGCACGGTTTCTCTGCAGTGGTGTTTCTGCAGTAGGATACCACACAGACATTATGTGACTATGGGTTCCTCGGGAACCCAGATGGAAGCTCGAAGTCACGATCGACACAGACGTGGTTCGCCGAGATTCGTGTATGCCTTTCCTTTGGCGAAGTCACATACTTTCGCAAACCCTTCTATCTTCGTGACACATGGTGTTCGTTGAGAAAAGCCCTCCATCAGAAGTTGTGCCGCGAGTGAGGCATATCACCCTTCCTTGCCCTCCGTTTCCTTTCACACTTGGCTTCAAGCCGCTTCGTTCCTTAGCAAAGAAGAAGGGCAGTCGAAGGACCGCACCTCCACAGCGTTGTTTCTTGGAGTTAAGTGTATAGCACGTCCGTTACGCTTCCTCCCACTTCCAGACACACACCTCTCTAGGGGACAACGAGTGTGTTGGTGGTCACGTTCGACCCACATTTCTCTTCACAATTCAGCGTGTGGCATTTTCCTTGTGTTTTCACACAAAGTACCGACAGCGCTTCTATCTTCCCGAAACAAGATCTGAGTTGGGAGAAGCTTTCGACACAAGTTCTTTCCCAAGCAGGGCTCTATGGCACAGTAACTTGCGCCTTCACTTTTAACGTGGGACATTTCCTCCGTCTTCTTCCCTGTAGATGGTAGTGGGAAGACTATTGCTCTACCGTTTTGTTTCTTGAGAGGTGAGTGCAAGACCCTCACACACATATCTCAAAAGGCTTCGCGCTTCGCGAACCAAGGGGTTAGCACGAAATCATGTTTGACGCGGCCTCGTTTCTCTGAGTTCAGTGGAAGGCTCTGCTGACGCTAGCTCACGTACATTTGAAGGCCCTTCCAAATTCGTGACCCAAGACTTTGGTGGAGAGAAGCCCTCCACACAACGTGTTCCCCACTGTGGTGTATCTCGCATTCCGTCTCTTTTCTCTCGCCCTAAGCTTTAACACGGCGCTTCCATCCGTAGGGAAAGAGCTGGTCGTCGACGGACGGCAACCCTCTAGATTTGTCCTTAGAGTTAAACACCCGTAGGCAATCTTCCCTATGCTTCCTCACATCATACATTTCCATACTCACCCTTCTTCGTGGAACGACGGGCGGCACATTCGAAACGGACAGCTCACTCTAGGGCACGTCCCTCGTGCCTTCACGCCCACGGCGGAAAACACTTTTATCTTCCTGAAACCATATGATAGCTGAGGGAAGACTTCTTCACAAGGGGTTTGTCAAGCACCGTCCCAGGACACATTCTTTATGCCTTCACACGTTCGCGCCAGAATGCCGCTCATACGTAGGCGTAC
Organism: Eumetopias jubatus; assembly: GCF_037043125.1. Classification (NCBI taxonomy): domain Eukaryota; kingdom Metazoa; phylum Chordata; class Mammalia; order Carnivora; family Otariidae; genus Eumetopias; species Eumetopias jubatus. The sequence continues at coordinate 167,100 of NW_028274940.1, read as the reverse complement.
GGCTTTCCAGGGTTTCCTTCTCAGACTTAAAGGCGTGACCTTTTCCCTCTGCTCTCTCTCGTACTCTTGAAAACATTTCTCACGGAACAAGGTTTGAACCGGGAGAGACAATCTCCACTCCTTATTTCCGTGGCGCAGGCATGGGGCACATGCCTTGCGCTGTCACACTTACCTTGGAATGGACTACCATTTTCAGGGAAGAGGTTGGGAGAAACACGGTTTCTCTGCAGTGGTGTTTCTTCAGACCGACGTGCACGCCGCCTGTTTAGGGCTCCACACGTTCATGTTGTGACTAGGTTTTCCCCGTGAAGCCAGATGGAAGCTCGAAGGCGCGGTTTGACACAGACTTGTTTCGCACAGTGTAGTCTGTGGCTTTCCTTTGGCGAACTCACGTACGTTTGAAAACCCTTCTAGCGTCGTGAGCCGTGGTGTTCATTGAGAGAAGCCCTCCATACAAAGTGGTTCCCCGAGTAAGGTATAGCAGGCTTTTCCTCTGCTTCCGTTCACACTCGGCGTCAAGCTGCTTCGATCCTTAGGAAAGGAGGCGGGGAGTCGAAGGACGGCTCCTCCACAGCATTGTCTCTTAGACTTAAGTGTACAGCTCGTTCCTTACGCTTCCTCCCATTTCCAGACACACACCTCCCTAGGGGACAACTTGTTAGTTGGTGGTCGCATTCGACCCACATTTTCCTTCACCATTCAGCCTATGGCATTGTCCTTACGCTTTCACACGAAGTCCTGAAAACGCTTCTCCCTTCCCGAAGCAAGATCTGGGTTGACAGGAGCTTGAGACACAACTCCTCTCTCAAACAGTGGTAGACGGCCCAGCATTTGTGCCTTCACTTTGAACGTCGGAAAGTTCTTCCAACTTCTTCCCCGGAGGCGGTAGTGGAAAGACTAGTTCCCTACAGTTTGGTTTCGTGAGAGGTGAGTGTAAGACGCCTACCTTATATAGCAACGCACATGTCTCCAAAGGCTTCTTTCTTCAAGCACCACGATGTTAGCGCGAAAGCCTGTTTGACATGGCCTTGTTTCTCAGAATTCAGTGTCAGGCTACTACTGCTACTGAGGCTAGCCCACGTACATTGCAAGACCCATCCACCTCCATGACACAGGACGTAATGGAGAGAAACCCTCCGCACAACGTGTTCCTCACTGTGCGGTATCGCGCGTTCCATCTCTTTTCGTTCACACGAGGTTTAAGGAGCGGCTTCGCATCCTTACGAGAAGAGATGGTAGTCGAAGGACGGGAACCCTCGAGACTTGTTCTTAGAGTTAAACAAACGCATGCCATCTTCCTTATGCTTCCGCAGTCATCCATTTCCATACACATCCTTCTTCGTGTAACGACGGCAGGCACCTTCGAAGCGGAGAGCGAAGTCTCGTCTACGTCCCTTATGCCTTCACACCCACTACGGAAAACAGTTTCCTCCTACGGAAACGATACGGCAGTTGAGGGAAGCCTTCTTCACAAGTGGTTTCTCGAGCACCGTCACAGGGCACATTCTAGATGCCTTCACCATGTCACGCGAAAGTGCTTCCCCGACTTACGTGTATGGCTTTCCTGACGGGTCTCCTTCTCACGCTTCAAACCATGACCTTTTCCATCTGCTCTCTCTCATACTCTTGGAAACGCTTCTCACGGAACAGGATTCCAATCGCGACAGACATTGACACTAGTTACTTCCGTGGCACAGGCACGGGGCACATTCCTTGCGATTTCCCACTTCCATTGCAAAAGTCTACCAGTTTCAGGGAAGGTGATAGTAGACGCACGGTTTCTCTGCAGTGGTGTATCTGCAGTAGGATACCACACAGACATTATGTGACTATGGGTTCCTCGGGAACCCAGATGGAAGCTCGAAGTCGCGATCGACACAGACGTGGTTCGCCGAGATTCGTGTATGCCTTTCCTTTGGCGAAGTCACATACTTTCGCAAACCCTTCTATCTTCGTGACACATGGTGTTCGTTGAGAAAAGCCCTCCATCAGAAGTTGTGCCGCGAGTGAGGTATATCACCCTTCCTTGCCCTCCGTTTCCTTTCACACTTGGCTTCAAGCCGCTTCGTTCCTTAGCAAAGAAGAAGGGCAGTCGAAGGACCGCACCTCCACAGCGTTGTTTCTTGGAGTTAAGTGTATAGCACGTCCGTTACGCTTCCTCCCACTTCCAGACACACACCTCTCTAGGGGACAACGAGTGTGTTGGTGGTCACGTTCGACCCACATTTCTCTTCACAATTCAGCGTGTGGCATTTTCCTTGTGTTTTCACACAAAGTACCGACAGCGCTTCTATCTTCCCGAAACAAGATCTGAGTTGGGAGAAGCTTTCGACACAAGTTCTTTCCCAAGCAGGGCTCTATGGCACAGTAACTTGCGCCTTCACTTTTAACGTGGGACATTTCCTCCGTCTTCTTCCCTGTAGATGGTAGTGGGAAGACTATTGCTCTACCGTTTTGTTTCTTGAGAGGTGAGTGCAAGACCCTCACACACATATCTCAAAAGGCTTCGCGCTTCGCGAACCAAGGGGTTAGCACGAAATCATGTTTGACGCGGCCTCGTTTCTCTGAGTTCAGTGGAAGGCTCTGCTGACGCTAGCTCACGTACATTTGAAGGCCCTTCCAAATTCGTGACCCAAGACTTTGGTGGAGAGAAGCCCTCCACACAACGTGTTCCCCACTGTGGTGTATCTCGCATTCCGTCTCTTTTCTCTCGCCCTAAGCTTTAACACGGCGCTTCCATCCGTAGGGAAAGAGCTGGTCGTCGACGGACGGCAACCCTCTAGATTTGTCCTTAGAGTTAAACACCCGTAGGCAATCTTCCCTATGCTTCCTCACATCATACATTTCCATACTCACCCTTCTTCGTGGAACGACGGGCGGCACATTCGAAACGGACAGCTCACTCTAGGGCACGTCCCTCGTGCCTTCACGCCCACGGCGGAAAACACTTTTATCTTCCTGAAACCATATGATAGCTGAGGGAAGACTTCTTCACAAGGGGTTTGTCAAGCACCGTCCCAGGACACATTCTTTATGCCTTCACACGTTCGCGCCAGAATGCCGCTCATACGTAGGCGTACGGCTTTCCAGGGTTTCCTTCTCAGACTTAAAGGCGTGACCTTTTCCCTCTGCTCTCTCTCGTACTCTTGAAAACATTTCTCACGGAACAAGGTTTGAACCGGGAGAGACAATCTCCACTCCTTATTTCCGTGGCGCAGGCATGGGGCACATGCCTTGCGCTGTCACACTTACCTTGGAATGGACTACCATTTTCAGGGAAGAGGTTGGGAGAAACACGGTTTCTCTGCAGTGGTGTTTCTTCAGACCGACGTGCACGCCGCCTGTTTAGGGCTCCACACGTTCATGTTGTGACTAGGTTTTCCCCGTGAAGCCAGATGGAAGCTCGAAGGCGCGGTTTGACACAGACTTGTTTCGCACAGTGTAGTCTGTGGCTTTCCTTTGGCGAACTCACGTACGTTTGAAAACCCTTCTAGCGTCGTGAGCCGTGGTGTTCATTGAGAGAAGCCCTCCATACAAAGTGGTTCCACGAGTAAGGTATAGCAGGCTTTTCCTCTGCTTCCGTTCACACTCGGCGTCAAGCTGCTTCGATCCTTAGGAAAGGAGGCGGGGAGTCGAAGGACGGCTCCTCCACAGCATTGTCTCTTAGACTTAAGTGTACAGCTCGTTCCTTACGCTTCCTCCCATTTCCAGACACACACCTCCCTAGGGGACAACTTGTTAGTTGGTGGTCGCATTCGACCCACATTTTCCTTCACCATTCAGCCTATGGCATTGTCCTTACGCTTTCACACGAAGTCCTGAAAACGCTTCTCCCTTCCCGAAGCAAGATCTGGGTTGACAGGAGCTTGAGACACAACTCCTCTCTCAAACAGTGGTAGACGGCCCAGCATTTGTGCCTTCACTTTGAACGTCGGAAAGTTCTTCCAACTTCTTCCCCGGAGGCGGTAGTGGAAAGACTAGTTCCCTACAGTTTGGTTTCGTGAGAGGTGAGTGTAAGACGCCTACCTTATATAGCAACGCACATGTCTCCAAAGGCTTCTTTCTTCAAGCACCACGATGTTAGCGCGAAAGCCTGTTTGACATGGCCTTGTTTCTCAGAATTCAGTGTCAGGCTACTACTGCTACTGAGGCTAGCCCACGTACATTGCAAGACCCATCCACCTCCATGACACAGGACGTAATGGAGAGAAACCCTCCGCACAACGTGTTCCTCACTGTGCGGTATCGCGCGTTCCATCTCTTTTCGTTCACACGAGGTTTAAGGAGCGGCTTCGCATCCTTACGAGAAGAGATGGTAGTCGAAGGACGGGAACCCTCGAGACTTGTTCTTAGAGTTAAACAAACGCATGCCATCTTCCTTATGCTTCCGCAGTCATCCATTTCCATACACATCCTTCTTCGTGTAACGACGGCAGGCACCTTCGAAGCGGAGAGCGAAGTCTCGTCTACGTCCCTTATGCCTTCACACCCACTACGGAAAACAGTTTCCTCCTACGGAAACGATACGGCAGTTGAGGGAAGCCTTCTTCACAAGTGGTTTCTCGAGCACCGTCACAGGGCACATTCTAGATGCCTTCACCATGTCACGCGAAAGTGCTTCCCCGACTTACGTGTATGGCTTTCCTGACGGGTCTCCTTCTCACGCTTCAAACCATGACCTTTTCCATCTGCTCTCTCTCATACTCTTGGAAACGCTTCTCACGGAACAGGATTCCAATCGCGACAGACATTGACACTAGTTACTTCCGTGGCACAGGCACGGGGCACATTCCTTGCGATTTCCCACTTCCATTGCAAAAGTCTACCAGTTTCAGGGAAGGTGATAGTAGACGCACGGTTTCTCTGCAGTGGTGTTTCTGCAGTAGGATACCACACAGACATTATGTGACTATGGGTTCCTCGGGAACCCAGATGGAAGCTCGAAGTCGCGATCGACACAGACGTGGTTCGCCGAGATTCGTGTATGCCTTTCCTTTGGCGAAGTCACATACTTTCGCAAACCCTTCTATCTTCGTGACACATGGTGTTCGTTGAGAAAAGCCCTCCATCAGAAGTTGTGCCGCGAGTGAGGCATATCACCCTTCCTTGCCCTCCGTTTCCTTTCACACTTGGCTTCAAGCCGCTTCGTTCCTTAGCAAAGAAGAAGGGCAGTCGAAGGACCGCACCTCCACAGCGTTGTTTCTTGGAGTTAAGTGTATAGCACGTCCGTTACGCTTCCTCCCACTTCCAGACACACACCTCTCTAGGGGACAACGAGTGTGTTGGTGGTCACGTTCGACCCACATTTCTCTTCACAATTCAGCGTGTGGCATTTTCCTTGTGTTTTCACACAAAGTACCGACAGCGCTTCTATCTTCCCGAAACAAGATCTGAGTTGGGAGAAGCTTTCGACACAAGTTCTTTCCCAAGCAGGGCTCTATGGCACAGTAACTTGCGCCTTCACTTTTAACGTGGGACATTTCCTCCGTCTTCTTCCCTGTAGATGGTAGTGGGAAGACTATTGCTCTACCGTTTTGTTTCTTGAGAGGTGAGTGCAAGACCCTCACACACATATCTCAAAAGGCTTCGCGCTTCGCGAACCAAGGGGTTAGCACGAAATCATGTTTGACGCGGCCTCGTTTCTCTGAGTTCAGTGGAAGGCTCTGCTGACGCTAGCTCACGTACATTTGAAGGCCCTTCCAAATTCGTGACCCAAGACTTTGGTGGAGAGAAGCCCTCCACACAACGTGTTCCCCACTGTGGTGTATCTCGCATTCCGTCTCTTTTCTCTCGCCCTAAGCTTTAACACGGCGCTTCCATCCGTAGGGAAAGAGCTGGTCGTCGACGGACGGCAACCCTCTAGATTTGTCCTTAGAGTTAAACACCCGTAGGCAATCTTCCCTATGCTTCCTCACATCATACATTTCCATACTCACCCTTCTTCGTGGAACGACGGGCGGCACATTCGAAACGGACAGCTCACTCTAGGGCACGTCCCTCGTGCCTTCACGCCCACGGCGGAAAACACTTTTATCTTCCTGAAACCATATGATAGCTGAGGGAAGACTTCTTCACAAGGGGTTTGTCAAGCACCGTCCCAGGACACATTCTTTATGCCTTCACACGTTCGCGCCAGAATGCCGCTCATACGTAGGCGTACGGCTTTCCAGGGTTTCCTTCTCAGACTTAAAGGCGTGACCTTTTCCCTCTGCTCTCTCTCGTACTCTTGAAAACATTTCTCACGGAACAAGGTTTGAACCGGGAGAGACAATCTCCACTCCTTATTTCCGTGGCGCAGGCATGGGGCACATGCCTTGCGCTGTCACACTTACCTTGGAATGGACTACCATTTTCAGGGAAGAGGTTGGGAGAAACACGGTTTCTCTGCAGTGGTGTTTCTTCAGACCGACGTGCACGCCGCCTGTTTAGGGCTCCACACGTTCATGTTGTGACTAGGTTTTCCCCGTGAAGCCAGATGGAAGCTCGAAGGCGCGGTTTGACACAGACTTGTTTCGCACAGTGTAGTCTGTGGCTTTCCTTTGGCGAACTCACGTACGTTTGAAAACCCTTCTAGCGTCGTGAGCCGTGGTGTTCATTGAGAGAAGCCCTCCATACAAAGTGGTTCCACGAGTAAGGTATAGCAGGCTTTTCCTCTGCTTCCGTTCACACTCGGCGTCAAGCTGCTTCGATCCTTAGGAAAGGAGGCGGGGAGTCGAAGGACGGCTCCTCCACAGCATTGTCTCTTAGACTTAAGTGTACAGCTCGTTCCTTACGCTTCCTCCCATTTCCAGACACACACCTCCCTAGGGGACAACTTGTTAGTTGGTGGTCGCATTCGACCCACATTTTCCTTCACCATTCAGCCTATGGCATTGTCCTTACGCTTTCACACGAAGTCCTGAAAACGCTTCTCCCTTCCCGAAGCAAGATCTGGGTTGACAGGAGCTTGAGACACAACTCCTCTCTCAAACAGTGGTAGACGGCCCAGCATTTGTGCCTTCACTTTGAACGTCGGAAAGTTCTTCCAACTTCTTCCCCGGAGGCGGTAGTGGAAAGACTAGTTCCCTACAGTTTGGTTTCGTGAGAGGTGAGTGTAAGACGCCTACCTTATATAGCAACGCACATGTCTCCAAAGGCTTCTTTCTTCAAGCACCACGATGTTAGCGCGAAAGCCTGTTTGACATGGCCTTGTTTCTCAGAATTCAGTGTCAGGCTACTACTGCTACTGAGGCTAGCCCACGTACATTGCAAGACCCATCCACCTCCATGACACAGGACGTAATGGAGAGAAACCCTCCGCACAACGTGTTCCTCACTGTGCGGTATCGCGCGTTCCATCTCTTTTCGTTCACACGAGGTTTAAGGAGCGGCTTCGCATCCTTACGAGAAGAGATGGTAGTCGAAGGACGGGAACCCTCGAGACTTGTTCTTAGAGTTAAACAAACGCATGCCATCTTCCTTATGCTTCCGCAGTCATCCATTTCCATACACATCCTTCTTCGTGTAACGACGGCAGGCACCTTCGAAGCGGAGAGCGAAGTCTCGTCTACGTCCCTTATGCCTTCACACCCACTACGGAAAACAGTTTCCTCCTACGGAAACGATACGGCAGTTGAGGGAAGCCTTCTTCACAAGTGGTTTCTCGAGCACCGTCACAGGGCACATTCTAGATGCCTTCACCATGTCACGCGAAAGTGCTTCCCCGACTTACGTGTATGGCTTTCCTGACGGGTCTCCTTCTCACGCTTCAAACCATGACCTTTTCCATCTGCTCTCTCTCATACTCTTGGAAACGCTTCTCACGGAACAGGATTCCAATCGCGACAGACATTTACACTAGTTACTTCCGTGGCACAGGCACGGGGCACATTCCTTGCGATTTCCCACTTCCATTGCAAAAGTCTACCAGTTTCAGGGAAGGTGATAGTAGACGCACGGTTTCTCTGCAGTGGTGTTTCTGCAGTAGGATACCACACAGACATTATGTGACTATGGGTTCCTCGGGAACCCAGATGGAAGCTCGAAGTCGCGATCGACACAGACGTGGTTCGCCGAGATTCGTGTATGCCTTTCCTTTGGCGAAGTCACATACTTTCGCAAACCCTTCTATCTTCGTGACACATGGTGTTCGTTGAGAAAAGCCCTCCATCAGAAGTTGTGCCGCGAGTGAGGCATATCACCCTTCCTTGCCCTCCGTTTCCTTTCACACTTGGCTTCAAGCCGCTTCGTTCCTTAGCAAAGAAGAAGGGCAGTCGAAGGACCGCACCTCCACAGCGTTGTTTCTTGGAGTTAAGTGTATAGCACGTCCGTTACGCTTCCTCCCACTTCCAGACACACACCTCTCTAGGGGACAACGAGTGTGTTGGTGGTCACGTTCGACCCACATTTCTCTTCACAATTCAGCGTGTGGCATTTTCCTTGTGTTTTCACACAAAGTACCGACAGCGCTTCTATCTTCCCGAAACAAGATCTGAGTTGGGAGAAGCTTTCGACACAAGTTCTTTCCCAAGCAGGGCTCTATGGCACAGTAACTTGCGCCTTCACTTTTAACGTGGGACATTTCCTCCGTCTTCTTCCCTGTAGATGGTAGTGGGAAGACTATTGCTCTACCGTTTTGTTTCTTGAGAGGTGAGTGCAAGACCCTCACACACATATCTCAAAAGGCTTCGCGCTTCGCGAACCAAGGGGTTAGCACGAAATCATGTTTGACGCGGCCTCGTTTCTCTGAGTTCAGTGGAAGGCTCTGCTGACGCTAGCTCACGTACATTTGAAGGCCCTTCCAAATTCGTGACCCAAGACTTTGGTGGAGAGAAGCCCTCCACACAACGTGTTCCCCACTGTGGTGTATCTCGCATTCCGTCTCTTTTCTCTCGCCCTAAGCTTTAACACGGCGCTTCCATCCGTAGGGAAAGAGCTGGTCGTCGACGGACGGCAACCCTCTAGATTTGTCCTTAGAGTTAAACACCCGTAGGCAATCTTCCCTATGCTTCCTCACATCATACATTTCCATACTCACCCTTCTTCGTGGAACGACGGGCGGCACATTCGAAACGGACAGCTCACTCTAGGGCACGTCCCTCGTGCCTTCACGCCCACGGCGGAAAACACTTTTATCTTCCTGAAACCATATGATAGCTGAGGGAAGACTTCTTCACAAGGGGTTTGTCAAGCACCGTCCCAGGACACATTCTTTATGCCTTCACACGTTCGCGCCAGAATGCCGCTCATACGTAGGCGTACGGCTTTCCAGGGTTTCCTTCTCAGACTTAAAGGCATGACCTTTTCCCTCTGCTCTCTCTCGTACTCTTGAAAACATTTCTCACGGAACAAGGTTTGAACCGGGAGAGACAATCTCCACTCCTTATTTCCGTGGCGCAGGCATGGGGCACATGCCTTGCGCTGTCACACTTACCTTGGAATAGACTACCATTTTCAGGGAAGAGGTTGGGAGAAACACGGTTTCTCTGCAGTGGTGTTTCTTCAGACCGACGTGCACGCCGCCTGTTTAGGGCTCCACACGTTCATGTTGTGACTAGGTTTTCCCCGTGAAGCCAGATGGAAGCTCGAAGGCGCGGTTTGACACAGACTTGTTTCGCACAGTGTAGTCTGTGGCTTTCCTTTGGCGAACTCACGTACGTTTGAAAACCCTTCTAGCGTCCTGAGCCGTGGTGTTCATTGAGAGAAGCCCTCCATACAAAGTGGTTCCCCGAGTAAGGTATAGCAGGCTTTTCCTCTGCTTCCGTTCACACTCGGCGTCAAGCTGCTTCGATCCTTAGGAAAGGAGGCGGGGAGTCGAAGGACGGCTCCTCCACAGCATTGTCTCTTAGACTTAAGTGTACAGCTCGTTCCTTACGCTTCCTCCCATTTCCAGACACACACCTCCCTAGGGGACAACTTGTTAGTTGGTGGTCGCATTCGACCCACATTTTCCTTCACCATTCAGCCTATGGCATTGTCCTTACGCTTTCACACGAAGTCCTGAAAACGCTTCTCCCTTCCCGAAGCAAGATCTGGGTTGACAGGAGCTTGAGACACAACTCCTCTCTCAAACAGTGGTAGACGGCCCAGCATTTGTGCCTTCACTTTGAACGTCGGAAAGTTCTTCCAACTTCTTCCCCGGAGGCGGTAGTGGAAAGACTAGTTCCCTACAGTTTGGTTTCGTGAGAGGTGAGTGTAAGACGCCTACCTTATATAGCAACGCACATGTCTCCAAAGGCTTCTTTCTTCAAGCACCACGATGTTAGCGCGAAAGCCTGTTTGACATGGCCTTGTTTCTCAGAATTCAGTGTCAGGCTACTACTGCTACTGAGGCTAGCCCACGTACATTGCAAGACCCATCCACCTCCATGACACAGGACGTAATGGAGAGAAACCCTCCGCACAACGTGTTCCTCACTGTGCGGTATCGCGCGTTCCATCTCTTTTCGTTCACACGAGGTTTAAGGAGCGGCTTCGCATCCTTACGAGAAGAGATGGTAGTCGAAGGACGGGAACCCTCGAGACTTGTTCTTAGAGTTAAACAAACGCATGCCATCTTCCTTATGCTTCCGCAGTCATCCATTTCCATACACATCCTTCTTCGTGTAACGACGGCAGGCACCTTCGAAGCGGAGAGCGAAGTCTCGTCTACGTCCCTTATGCCTTCACACCCACTACGGAAAACAGTTTCCTCCTACGGAAACGATACGGCAGTTGAGGGAAGCCTTCTTCACAAGTGGTTTCTCGAGCACCGTCACAGGGCACATTCTAGATGCCTTCACCATGTCACGCGAAAGTGCTTCCCCGACTTACGTGTATGGCTTTCCTGACGGGTCTCCTTCTCACGCTTCAAACCATGACCTTTTCCATCTGCTCTCTCTCATACTCTTGGAAACGCTTCTCACGGAACAGGATTCCAATCGCGACAGACATTGACACTAGTTACTTCCGTGGCACAGGCACGGGGCACATTCCTTGCGATTTCCCACTTCCATTGCAAAAGTCTACCAGTTTCAGGGAAGGTGATAGTAGACGCACGGTTTCTCTGCAGTGGTGTTTCTGCAGTAGGATACCACACAGACATTATGTGACTATGGGTTCCTCGGGAACCCAGATGGAAGCTCGAAGTCGCGATCGACACAGACGTGGTTCGCCGAGATTCGTGTATGCCTTTCCTTTGGCGAAGTCACATACTTTCGCAAACCCTTCTATCTTCGTGACACATGGTGTTCGTTGAGAAAAGCCCTCCATCAGAAGTTGTGCCGCGAGTGAGGCATATCACCCTTCCTTGCCCTCCGTTTCCTTTCACACTTGGCTTCAAGCCGCTTCGTTCCTTAGCAAAGAAGAAGGGCAGTCGAAGGACCGCACCTCCACAGCGTTGTTTCTTGGAGTTAAGTGTATAGCACGTCCGTTACGCTTCCTCCCACTTCCAGACACACACCTCTCTAGGGGACAACGAGTGTGTTGGTGGTCACGTTCGACCCACATTTCTCTTCACAATTCAGCGTGTGGCATTTTCCTTGTGTTTTCACACAAAGTACCGACAGCGCTTCTATCTTCCCGAAACAAGATCTGAGTTGGGAGAAGCTTTCGACACAAGTTCTTTCCCAAGCAGGGCTCTATGGCACAGTAACTTGCGCCTTCACTTTTAACGTGGGACATTTCCTCCGTCTTCTTCCCTGTAGATGGTAGTGGGAAGACTATTGCTCTACCGTTTTGTTTCTTGAGAGGTGAGTGCAAGACCCTCACACACATATCTCAAAAGGCTTCGCGCTTCGCGAACCAAGGGGTTAGCACGAAATCATGTTTGACGCGGCCTCGTTTCTCTGAGTTCAGTGGAAGGCTCTGCTGACGCTAGCTCACGTACATTTGAAGGCCCTTCCAAATTCGTGACCCAAGACTTTGGTGGAGAGAAGCCCTCCACACAACGTGTTCCCCACTGTGGTGTATCTCGCATTCCGTCTCTTTTCTCTCGCCCTAAGCTTTAACACGGCGCTTCCATCCGTAGGGAAAGAGCTGGTCGTCGACGGACGGCAACCCTCTAGATTTGTCCTTAGAGTTAAACACCCGTAGGCAATCTTCCCTATGCTTCCTCACATCATACATTTCCATACTCACCCTTCTTCGTGGAACGACGGGCGGCACATTCGAAACGGACAGCTCACTCTAGGGCACGTCCCTCGTGCCTTCACGCCCACGGCGGAAAACACTTTTATCTTCCTGAAACCATATGATAGCTGAGGGAAGACTTCTTCACAAGGGGTTTGTCAAGCACCGTCCCAGGACACATTCTTTATGCCTTCACACGTTCGCGCCAGAATGCCGCTCATACGTAGGCGTACGGCTTTCCAGGGTTTCCTTCTCAGACTTAAAGGCGTGACCTTTTCCCTCTGCTCTCTCTCGTACTCTTGAAAACATTTCTCACGGAACAAGGTTTGAACCGGGAGAGACAATCTCCACTCCTTATTTCCGTGGCGCAGGCATGGGGCACATGCCTTGCGCTGTCACACTTACCTTGGAATGGACTACCATTTTCAGGGAAGAGGTTGGGAGAAACACGGTTTCTCTGCAGTGGTGTTTCTTCAGACCGACGTGCACGCCGCCTGTTTAGGGCTCCACACGTTCATGTTGTGACTAGGTTTTCCCCGTGAAGCCAGATGGAAGCTCGAAGGCGCGGTTTGACACAGACTTGTTTCGCACAGTGTAGTCTGTGGCTTTCCTTTGGCGAACTCACGTACGTTTGAAAACCCTTCTAGCGTCGTGAGCCGTGGTGTTCATTGAGAGAAGCCCTCCATACAAAGTGGTTCCACGAGTAAGGTATAGCAGGCTTTTCCTCTGCTTCCGTTCACACTCGGCGTCAAGCTGCTTCGATCCTTAGGAAAGGAGGCGGGGAGTCGAAGGACGGCTCCTCCACAGCATTGTCTCTTAGACTTAAGTGTACAGCTCGTTCCTTACGCTTCCTCCCATTTCCAGACACACACCTCCCTAGGGGACAACTTGTTAGTTGGTGGTCGCATTCGACCCACATTTTCCTTCACCATTCAGCCTATGGCATTGTCCTTACGCTTTCACACGAAGTCCTGAAAACGCTTCTCCCTTCCCGAAGCAAGATCTGGGTTGACAGGAGCTTGAGACACAACTCCTCTCTCAAACAGTGGTAGACGGCCCAGCATTTGTGCCTTCACTTTGAACGTCGGAAAGTTCTTCCAACTTCTTCCCCGGAGGCGGTAGTGGAAAGACTAGTTCCCTACAGTTTGGTTTCGTGAGAGGTGAGTGTAAGACGCCTACCTTATATAGCAACGCACATGTCTCCAAAGGCTTCTTTCTTCAAGCACCACGATGTTAGCGCGAAAGCCTGTTTGACATGGCCTTGTTTCTCAGAATTCAGTGTCAGGCTACTACTGCTACTGAGGCTAGCCCACGTACATTGCAAGACCCATCCACCTCCATGACACAGGACGTAATGGAGAGAAACCCTCCGCACAACGTGTTCCTCACTGTGCGGTATCGCGCGTTCCATCTCTTTTCGTTCACACGAGGTTTAAGGAGCGGCTTCGCATCCTTACGAGAAGAGATGGTAGTCGAAGGACGGGAACCCTCGAGACTTGTTCTTAGAGTTAAACAAACGCATGCCATCTTCCTTATGCTTCCGCAGTCATCCATTTCCATACACATCCTTCTTCGTGTAACGACGGCAGGCACCTTCGAAGCGGAGAGCGAAGTCTCGTCTACGTCCCTTATGCCTTCACACCCACTACGGAAAACAGTTTCCTCCTACGGAAACGATACGGCAGTTGAGGGAAGCCTTCTTCACAAGTGGTTTCTCGAGCACCGTCACAGGGCACATTCTAGATGCCTTCACCATGTCACGCGAAAGTGCTTCCCCGACTTACGTGTATGGCTTTCCTGACGGGTCTCCTTCTCACGCTTCAAACCATGACCTTTTCCATCTGCTCTCTCTCATACTCTTGGAAACGCTTCTCACGGAACAGGATTCCAATCGCGACAGACATTGACACTAGTTACTTCCGTGGCACAGGCACGGGGCACATTCCTTGCGATTTCCCACTTCCATTGCAAAAGTCTACCAGTTTCAGGGAAGGTGATAGTAGACGCACGGTTTCTCTGCAGTGGTGTTTCTGCAGTAGGATACCACACAGACATTATGTGACTATGGGTTCCTCGGGAACCCAGATGGAAGCTCGAAGTCGCGATCGACACAGACGTGGTTCGCCGAGATTCGTGTATGCCTTTCCTTTGGCGAAGTCACATACTTTCGCAAACCCTTCTATCTTCGTGACACATGGTGTTCGTTGAGAAAAGCCCTCCATCAGAAGTTGTGCCGCGAGTGAGGCATATCACCCTTCCTTGCCCTCCGTTTCCTTTCACACTTGGCTTCAAGCCGCTTCGTTCCTTAGCAAAGAAGAAGGGCAGTCGAAGGACCGCACCTCCACAGCGTTGTTTCTTGGAGTTAAGTGTATAGCACGTCCGTTACGCTTCCTCCCACTTCCAGACACACACCTCTCTAGGGGACAACGAGTGTGTTGGTGGTCACGTTCGACCCACATTTCTCTTCACAATTCAGCGTGTGGCATTTTCCTTGTGTTTTCACACAAAGTACCGACAGCGCTTCTATCTTCCCGAAACAAGATCTGAGTTGGGAGAAGCTTTCGACACAAGTTCTTTCCCAAGCAGGGCTCTATGGCACAGTAACTTGCGCCTTCACTTTTAACGTGGGACATTTCCTCCGTCTTCTTCCCTGTAGATGGTAGTGGGAAGACTATTGCTCTACCGTTTTGTTTCTTGAGAGGTGAGTGCAAGACCCTCACACACATATCTCAAAAGGCTTCGCGCTTCGCGAACCAAGGGGTTAGCACGAAATCATGTTTGACGCGGCCTCGTTTCTCTGAGTTCAGTGGAAGGCTCTGCTGACGCTAGCTCACGTACATTTGAAGGCCCTTCCAAATTCGTGACCCAAGACTTTGGTGGAGAGAAGCCCTCCACACAACGTGTTCCCCACTGTGGTGTATCTCGCATTCCGTCTCTTTTCTCTCGCCCTAAGCTTTAACACGGCGCTTCCATCCGTAGGGAAAGAGCTGGTCGTCGACGGACGGCAACCCTCTAGATTTGTCCTTAGAGTTAAACACCCGTAGGCAATCTTCCCTATGCTTCCTCACATCATACATTTCCATACTCACCCTTCTTCGTGGAACGACGGGCGGCACATTCGAAACGGACAGCTCACTCTAGGGCACGTCCCTCGTGCCTTCACGCCCACGGCGGAAAGCACTTTTATCTTCCTGAAACCATATGATAGCTGAGGGAAGACTTCTTCACAAGGGGTTTGTCAAGCACCGTCCCAGGACACATTCTTTATGCCTTCACACGTTCGCGCCAGAATGCCGCTCATACGTAGGCGTACGGCTTTCCAGGGTTTCCTTCTCAGACTTAAAGGCGTGACCTTTTCCCTCTGCTCTCTCTCGTACTCTTGAAAACATTTCTCACGGAACAAGGTTTGAACCGGGAGAGACAATCTCCACTCCTTATTTCCGTGGCGCAGGCATGGGGCACATGCCTTGCGCTGTCACACTTACCTTGGAATGGACTACCATTTTCAGGGAAGAGGTTGGGAGAAACACGGTTTCTCTGCAGTGGTGTTTCTTCAGACCGACGTGCACGCCGCCTGTTTAGGGCTCCACACGTTCATGTTGTGACTAGGTTTTCCCCGTGAAGCCAGATGGAAGCTCGAAGGCGCGGTTTGACACAGACTTGTTTCGCACAGTGTAGTCTGTGGCTTTCCTTTGGCGAACTCACGTACGTTTGAAAACCCTTCTAGCGTCGTGAGCCGTGGTGTTCATTGAGAGAAGCCCTCCATACAAAGTGGTTCCCCGAGTAAGGTATAGCAGGCTTTTCCTCTGCTTCCGTTCACACTCGGCGTCAAGCTGCTTCGATCCTTAGGAAAGGAGGCGGGGAGTCGAAGGACGGCTCCTCCACAGCATTGTCTCTTAGACTTAAGTGTACAGCTCGTTCCTTACGCTTCCTCCCATTTCCAGACACACACCTCCCTAGGGGACAACTTGTTAGTTGGTGGTCGCATTCGACCCACATTTTCCTTCACCATTCAGCCTATGGCATTGTCCTTACGCTTTCACACGAAGTCCTGAAAACGCTTCTCCCTTCCCGAAGCAAGATCTGGGTTGACAGGAGCTTGAGACACAACTCCTCTCTCAAACAGTGGTAGACGGCCCAGCATTTGTGCCTTCACTTTGAACGTCGGAAAGTTCTTCCAACTTCTTCCCCGGAGGCGGTAGTGGAAAGACTAGTTCCCTACAGTTTGGTTTCGTGAGAGGTGAGTGTAAGACGCCTACCTTATATAGCAACGCACATGTCTCCAAAGGCTTCTTTCTTCAAGCACCACGATGTTAGCGCGAAAGCCTGTTTGACATGGCCTTGTTTCTCAGAATTCAGTGTCAGGCTACTACTGCTACTGAGGCTAGCCCACGTACATTGCAAGACCCATCCACCTCCATGACACAGGACGTAATGGAGAGAAACCCTCCGCACAACGTGTTCCTCACTGTGCGGTATCGCGCGTTCCATCTCTTTTCGTTCACACGAGGTTTAAGGAGCGGCTTCGCATCCTTACGAGAAGAGATGGTAGTCGAAGGACGGGAACCCTCGAGACTTGTTCTTAGAGTTAAACAAACGCATGCCATCTTCCTTATGCTTCCGCAGTCATCCATTTCCATACACATCCTTCTTCGTGTAACGACGGCAGGCACCTTCGAAGCGGAGAGCGAAGTCTCGTCTACGTCCCTTATGCCTTCACACCCACTACGGAAAACAGTTTCCTCCTACGGAAACGATACGGCAGTTGAGGGAAGCCTTCTTCACAAGTGGTTTCTCGAGCACCGTCACAGGGCACATTCTAGATGCCTTCACCATGTCACGCGAAAGTGCTTCCCCGACTTACGTGTATGGCTTTCCTGACGGGTCTCCTTCTCACGCTTCAAACCATGACCTTTTCCATCTGCTCTCTCTCATACTCTTGGAAACGCTTCTCACGGAACAGGATTCCAATCGCGACAGACATTTACACTAGTTACTTCCGTGGCACAGGCACGGGGCACATTCCTTGCGATTTCCCACTTCCATTGCAAAAGTCTACCAGTTTCAGGGAAGGTGATAGTAGACGCACGGTTTCTCTGCAGTGGTGTTTCTGCAGTAGGATACCACACAGACATTATGTGACTATGGGTTCCTCGGGAACCCAGATGGAAGCTCGAAGTCGCGATCGACACAGACGTGGTTCGCCGAGATTCGTGTATGCCTTTCCTTTGGCGAAGTCACATACTTTCGCAAACCCTTCTATCTTCGTGACACATGGTGTTCGTTGAGAAAAGCCCTCCATCAGAAGTTGTGCCGCGAGTGAGGTATATCACCCTTCCTTGCCCTCCGTTTCCTTTCACACTTGGCTTCAAGCCGCTTCGTTCCTTAGCAAAGAAGAAGGGCAGTCGAAGGACCGCACCTCCACAGCGTTGTTTCTTGGAGTTAAGTGTATAGCACGTCCGTTACGCTTCCTCCCACTTCCAGACACACACCTCTCTAGGGGACAACGAGTGTGTTGGTGGTCACGTTCGACCCACATTTCTCTTCACAATTCAGCGTGTGGCATTTTCCTTGTGTTTTCACACAAAGTACCGACAGCGCTTCTATCTTCCCGAAACAAGATCTGAGTTGGGAGAAGCTTTCGACACAAGTTCTTTCCCAAGCAGGGCTCTATGGCACAGTAACTTGCGCCTTCACTTTTAACGTGGGACATTTCCTCCGTCTTCTTCCCTGTAGATGGTAGTGGGAAGACTATTGCTCTACCGTTTTGTTTCTTGAGAGGTGAGTGCAAGACCCTCACACACATATCTCAAAAGGCTTCGCGCTTCGCGAACCAAGGGGTTAGCACGAAATCATGTTTGACGCGGCCTCGTTTCTCTGAGTTCAGTGGAAGGCTCTGCTGACGCTAGCTCACGTACATTTGAAGGCCCTTCCAAATTCGTGACCCAAGACTTTGGTGGAGAGAAGCCCTCCACACAACGTGTTCCCCACTGTGGTGTATCTCGCATTCCGTCTCTTTTCTCTCGCCCTAAGCTTTAACACGGCGCTTCCATCCGTAGGGAAAGAGCTGGTCGTCGACGGACGGCAACCCTCTAGATTTGTCCTTAGAGTTAAACACCCGTAGGCAATCTTCCCTATGCTTCCTCACATCATACATTTCCATACTCACCCTTCTTCGTGGAACGACGGGCGGCACATTCGAAACGGACAGCTCACTCTAGGGCACGTCCCTCGTGCCTTCACGCCCACGGCGGAAAACACTTTTATCTTCCTGAAACCATATGATAGCTGAGGGAAGACTTCTTCACAAGGGGTTTGTCAAGCACCGTCCCAGGACACATTCTTTATGCCTTCACACGTTCGCGCCAGAATGCCGCTCATACGTAGGCGTACGGCTTTCCAGGGTTTCCTTCTCAGACTTAAAGGCATGACCTTTTCCCTCTGCTCTCTCTCGTACTCTTGAAAACATTTCTCACGGAACAAGGTTTGAACCGGGAGAGACAATCTCCACTCCTTATTTCCGTGGCGCAGGCATGGGGCACATGCCTTGCACTGTCACACTTACCTTGGAATAGACTACCATTTTCAGGGAAGAGGTTGGGAGAAACACGGTTTCTCTGCAGTGGTGTTTCTTCAGACCGACGTGCACGCCGCCTGTTTAGGGCTCCACACGTTCATGTTGTGACTAGGTTTTCCCCGTGAAGCCAGATGGAAGCTCGAAGGCGCGGTTTGACACAGACTTGTTTCGCACAGTGTAGTCTGTGGCTTTCCTTTGGCGAACTCACGTACGTTTGAAAACCCTTCTAGCGTCGTGAGCCGTGGTGTTCATTGAGAGAAGCCCTCCATACAAAGTGGTTCCCCGAGTAAGGTATAGCAGGCTTTTCCTCTGCTTCCGTTCACACTCGGCGTCAAGCTGCTTCGATCCTTAGGAAAGGAGGCGGGGAGTCGAAGGACGGCTCCTCCACAGCATTGTCTCTTAGACTTAAGTGTACAGCTCGTTCCTTACGCTTCCTCCCATTTCCAGACACACACCTCCCTAGGGGACAACTTGTTAGTTGGTGGTCGCATTCGACCCACATTTTCCTTCACCATTCAGCCTATGGCATTGTCCTTACGCTTTCACACGAAGTCCTGAAAACGCTTCTCCCTTCCCGAAGCAAGATCTGGGTTGACAGGAGCTTGAGACACAACTCCTCTCTCAAACAGTGGTAGACGGCCCAGCATTTGTGCCTTCACTTTGAACGTCGGAAAGTTCTTCCAACTTCTTCCCCGGAGGCGGTAGTGGAAAGACTAGTTCCCTACAGTTTGGTTTCGTGAGAGGTGAGTGTAAGACGCCTACCTTATATAGCAACGCACATGTCTCCAAAGGCTTCTTTCTTCAAGCACCACGATGTTAGCGCGAAAGCCTGTTTGACATGGCCTTGTTTCTCAGAATTCAGTGTCAGGCTACTACTGCTACTGAGGCTAGCCCACGTACATTGCAAGACCCATCCACCTCCATGACACAGGACGTAATGGAGAGAAACCCTCCGCACAACGTGTTCCTCACTGTGCGGTATCGCGCGTTCCATCTCTTTTCGTTCACACGAGGTTTAAGGAGCGGCTTCGCATCCTTACGAGAAGAGATGGTAGTCGAAGGACGGGAACCCTCGAGACTTGTTCTTAGAGTTAAACAAACGCATGCCATCTTCCTTATGCTTCCGCAGTCATCCATTTCCATACACATCCTTCTTCGTGTAACGACGGCAGGCACCTTCGAAGCGGAGAGCGAAGTCTCGTCTACGTCCCTTATGCCTTCACACCCACTACGGAAAACAGTTTCCTCCTACGGAAACGATACGGCAGTTGAGGGAAGCCTTCTTCACAAGTGGTTTCTCGAGCACCGTCACAGGGCACATTCTAGATGCCTTCACCATGTCACGCGAAAGTGCTTCCCCGACTTACGTGTATGGCTTTCCTGACGGGTCTCCTTCTCACGCTTCAAACCATGACCTTTTCCATCTGCTCTCTCTCATACTCTTGGAAACGCTTCTCACGGAACAGGATTCCAATCGCGACAGACATTTACACTAGTTACTTCCGTGGCACAGGCACGGGGCACATTCCTTGCGATTTCCCACTTCCATTGCAAAAGTCTACCAGTTTCAGGGAAGGTGATAGTAGACGCACGGTTTCTCTGCAGTGGTGTTTCTGCAGTAGGATACCACACAGACATTATGTGACTATGGGTTCCTCGGGAACCCAGATGGAAGCTCGAAGTCGCGATCGACACAGACGTGGTTCGCCGAGATTCGTGTATGCCTTTCCTTTGGCGAAGTCACATACTTTCGCAAACCCTTCTATCTTCGTGACACATGGTGTTCGTTGAGAAAAGCCCTCCATCAGAAGTTGTGCCGCGAGTGAGGCATATCACCCTTCCTTGCCCTCCGTTTCCTTTCACACTTGGCTTCAAGCCGCTTCGTTCCTTAGCAAAGAAGAAGGGCAGTCGAAGGACCGCACCTCCACAGCGTTGTTTCTTGGAGTTAAGTGTATAGCACGTCCGTTACGCTTCCTCCCACTTCCAGACACACACCTCTCTAGGGGACAACGAGTGTGTTGGTGGTCACGTTCGACCCACATTTCTCTTCACAATTCAGCGTGTGGCATTTTCCTTGTGTTTTCACACAAAGTACCGACAGCGCTTCTATCTTCCCGAAACAAGATCTGAGTTGGGAGAAGCTTTCGACACAAGTTCTTTCCCAAGCAGGGCTCTATGGCACAGTAACTTGCGCCTTCACTTTTAACGTGGGACATTTCCTCCGTCTTCTTCCCTGTAGATGGTAGTGGGAAGACTATTGCTCTACCGTTTTGTTTCTTGAGAGGTGAGTGCAAGACCCTCACACACATATCTCAAAAGGCTTCGCGCTTCGCGAACCAAGGGGTTAGCACGAAATCATGTTTGACGCGGCCTCGTTTCTCTGAGTTCAGTGGAAGGCTCTGCTGACGCTAGCTCACGTACATTTGAAGGCCCTTCCAAATTCGTGACCCAAGACTTTGGTGGAGAGAAGCCCTCCACACAACGTGTTCCCCACTGTGGTGTATCTCGCATTCCGTCTCTTTTCTCTCGCCCTAAGCTTTAACACGGCGCTTCCATCCGTAGGGAAAGAGCTGGTCGTCGACGGACGGCAACCCTCTAGATTTGTCCTTAGAGTTAAACACCCGTAGGCAATCTTCCCTATGCTTCCTCACATCATACATTTCCATACTCACCCTTCTTCGTGGAACGACGGGCGGCACATTCGAAACGGACAGCTCACTCTAGGGCACGTCCCTCGTGCCTTCACGCCCACGGCGGAAAACACTTTTATCTTCCTGAAACCATATGATAGCTGAGGGAAGACTTCTTCACAAGGGGTTTGTCAAGCACCGTCCCAGGACACATTCTTTATGCCTTCACACGTTCGCGCCAGAATGCCGCTCATACGTAGGCGTACGGCTTTCCAGGGTTTCCTTCTCAGACTTAAAGGCGTGACCTTTTCCCTCTGCTCTCTCTCGTACTCTTGAAAACATTTCTCACGGAACAAGGTTTGAACCGGGAGAGACAATCTCCACTCCTTATTTCCGTGGCGCAGGCATGGGGCACATGCCTTGCGCTGTCACACTTACCTTGGAATAGACTACCATTTTCAGGGAAGAGGTTGGGAGAAACACGGTTTCTCTGCAGTGGTGTTTCTTCAGACCGACGTGCACGCCGCCTGTTTAGGGCTCCACACGTTCATGTTGTGACTAGGTTTTCCCCGTGAAGCCAGATGGAAGCTCGAAGGCGCGGTTTGACACAGACTTGTTTCGCACAGTGTAGTCTGTGGCTTTCCTTTGGCGAACTCACGTACGTTTGAAAACCCTTCTAGCGTCGTGAGCCGTGGTGTTCATTGAGAGAAGCCCTCCATACAAAGTGGTTCCACGAGTAAGGTATAGCAGGCTTTTCCTCTGCTTCCGTTCACACTCGGCGTCAAGCTGCTTCGATCCTTAGGAAAGGAGGCGGGGAGTCGAAGGACGGCTCCTCCACAGCATTGTCTCTTAGACTTAAGTGTACAGCTCGTTCCTTACGCTTCCTCCCATTTCCAGACACACACCTCCCTAGGGGACAACTTGTTAGTTGGTGGTCGCATTCGACCCACATTTTCCTTCACCATTCAGCCTATGGCATTGTCCTTACGCTTTCACACGAAGTCCTGAAAACGCTTCTCCCTTCCCGAAGCAAGATCTGGGTTGACAGGAGCTTGAGACACAACTCCTCTCTCAAACAGTGGTAGACGGCCCAGCATTTGTGCCTTCACTTTGAACGTCGGAAAGTTCTTCCAACTTCTTCCCCGGAGGCGGTAGTGGAAAGACTAGTTCCCTACAGTTTGGTTTCGTGAGAGGTGAGTGTAAGACGCCTACCTTATATAGCAACGCACATGTCTCCAAAGGCTTCTTTCTTCAAGCACCACGATGTTAGCGCGAAAGCCTGTTTGACATGGCCTTGTTTCTCAGAATTCAGTGTCAGGCTACTACTGCTACTGAGGCTAGCCCACGTACATTGCAAGACCCATCCACCTCCATGACACAGGACGTAATGGAGAGAAACCCTCCGCACAACGTGTTCCTCACTGTGCGGTATCGCGCGTTCCATCTCTTTTCGTTCACACGAGGTTTAAGGAGCGGCTTCGCATCCTTACGAGAAGAGATGGTAGTCGAAGGACGGGAACCCTCGAGACTTGTTCTTAGAGTTAAACAAACGCATGCCATCTTCCTTATGCTTCCGCAGTCATCCATTTCCATACACATCCTTCTTCGTGTAACGACGGCAGGCACCTTCGAAGCGGAGAGCGAAGTCTCGTCTACGTCCCTTATGCCTTCACACCCACTACGGAAAACAGTTTCCTCCTACGGAAACGATACGGCAGTTGAGGGAAGCCTTCTTCACAAGTGGTTTCTCGAGCACCGTCACAGGGCACATTCTAGATGCCTTCACCATGTCACGCGAAAGTGCTTCCCCGACTTACGTGTATGGCTTTCCTGACGGGTCTCCTTCTCACGCTTCAAACCATGACCTTTTCCATCTGCTCTCTCTCATACTCTTGGAAACGCTTCTCACGGAACAGGATTCCAATCGCGACAGACATTTACACTAGTTACTTCCGTGGCACAGGCACGGGGCACATTCCTTGCGATTTCCCACTTCCATTGCAAAAGTCTACCAGTTTCAGGGAAGGTGATAGTAGACGCACGGTTTCTCTGCAGTGGTGTTTCTGCAGTAGGATACCACACAGACATTATGTGACTATGGGTTCCTCGGGAACCCAGATGGAAGCTCGAAGTCGCGATCGACACAGACGTGGTTCGCCGAGATTCGTGTATGCCTTTCCTTTGGCGAAGTCACATACTTTCGCAAACCCTTCTATCTTCGTGACACATGGTGTTCGTTGAGAAAAGCCCTCCATCAGAAGTTGTGCCGCGAGTGAGGTATATCACCCTTCCTTGCCCTCCGTTTCCTTTCACACTTGGCTTCAAGCCGCTTCGTTCCTTAGCAAAGAAGAAGGGCAGTCGAAGGACCGCACCTCCACAGCGTTGTTTATTGGAGTTAAGTGTATAGCACGTCCGTTACGCTTCCTCCCACTTCCAGACACACACCTCTCTAGGGGACAACGAGTGTGTTGGTGGTCACGTTCGACCCACATTTCTCTTCACAATTCAGCGTGTGGCATTTTCCTTGTGTTTTCACACAAAGTACCGACAGCGCTTCTATCTTCCCGAAACAAGATCTGAGTTGGGAGAAGCTTTCGACACAAGTTCTTTCCCAAGCAGGGCTCTATGGCACAGTAACTTGCGCCTTCACTTTTAACGTGGGACATTTCCTCCGTCTTCTTCCCTGTAGATGGTAGTGGGAAGACTATTGCTCTACCGTTTTGTTTCTTGAGAGGTGAGTGCAAGACCCTCACACACATATCTCAAAAGGCTTCGCGCTTCGCGAACCAAGGGGTTAGCACGAAATCATGTTTGACGCGGCCTCGTTTCTCTGAGTTCAGTGGAAGGCTCTGCTGACGCTAGCTCACGTACATTTGAAGGCCCTTCCAAATTCGTGACCCAAGACTTTGGTGGAGAGAAGCCCTCCACACAACGTGTTCCCCACTGTGGTGTATCTCGCATTCCGTCTCTTTTCTCTCGCCCTAAGCTTTAACACGGCGCTTCCATCCGTAGGGAAAGAGCTGGTCGTCGACGGACGGCAACCCTCTAGATTTGTCCTTAGAGTTAAACACCCGTAGGCAATCTTCCCTATGCTTCCTCACATCATACATTTCCATACTCACCCTTCTTCGTGGAACGACGGGCGGCACATTCGAAACGGACAGCTCACTCTAGGGCACGTCCCTCGTGCCTTCGCGCCCACGGCGGAAAACACTTTTATCTTCCTGAAACCATATGATAGCTGAGGGAAGACTTCTTCACAAGGGGTTTGTCAAGCACCGTCCCAGGACACATTCTTTATGCCTTCACACGTTCGCGCCAGAATGCCGCTCATACGTAGGCGTACGGCTTTCCAGGGTTTCCTTCTCAGACTTAAAGGCATGACCTTTTCCCTCTGCTCTCTCTCGTACTCTTGAAAACATTTCTCACGGAACAAGGTTTGAACCGGGAGAGACAATCTCCACTCCTTATTTCCGTGGCGCAGGCATGGGGCACATGCCTTGCGCTGTCACACTTACCTTGGAATAGACTACCATTTTCAGGGAAGAGGTTGGGAGAAACACGGTTTCTCTGCAGTGGTGTTTCTTCAGACCGACGTGCACGCCGCCTGTTTAGGGCTCCACACGTTCATGTTGTGACTAGGTTTTCCCCGTGAAGCCAGATGGAAGCTCGAAGGCGCGGTTTGACACAGACTTGTTTCGCACAGTGTAGTCTGTGGCTTTCCTTTGGCGAACTCACGTACGTTTGAAAACCCTTCTAGCGTCGTGAGCCGTGGTGTTCATTGAGAGAAGCCCTCCATACAAAGTGGTTCCCCGAGTAAGGTATAGCAGGCTTTTCCTCTGCTTCCGTTCACACTCGGCGTCAAGCTGCTTCGATCCTTAGGAAAGGAGGCGGGGAGTCGAAGGACGGCTCCTCCACAGCATTGTCTCTTAGACTTAAGTGTACAGCTCGTTCCTTACGCTTCCTCCCATTTCCAGACACACACCTCCCTAGGGGACAACTTGTTAGTTGGTGGTCGCATTCGACCCACATTTTCCTTCACCATTCAGCCTATGGCATTGTCCTTACGCTTTCACACGAAGTCCTGAAAACGCTTCTCCCTTCCCGAAGCAAGATCTGGGTTGACAGGAGCTTGAGACACAACTCCTCTCTCAAACAGTGGTAGACGGCCCAGCATTTGTGCCTTCACTTTGAACGTCGGAAAGTTCTTCCAACTTCTTCCCCGGAGGCGGTAGTGGAAAGACTAGTTCCCTACAGTTTGGTTTCGTGAGAGGTGAGTGTAAGACGCCTACCTTATATAGCAACGCACATGTCTCCAAAGGCTTCTTTCTTCAAGCACCACGATGTTAGCGCGAAAGCCTGTTTGACATGGCCTTGTTTCTCAGAATTCAGTGTCAGGCTACTACTGCTACTGAGGCTAGCCCACGTACATTGCAAGACCCATCCACCTCCATGACACAGGACGTAATGGAGAGAAACCCTCCGCACAACGTGTTCCTCACTGTGCGGTATCGCGCGTTCCATCTCTTTTCGTTCACACGAGGTTTAAGGAGCGGCTTCGCATCCTTACGAGAAGAGATGGTAGTCGAAGGACGGGAACCCTCGAGACTTGTTCTTAGAGTTAAACAAACGCATGCCATCTTCCTTATGCTTCCGCAGTCATCCATTTCCATACACATCCTTCTTCGTGTAACGACGGCAGGCACCTTCGAAGCGGAGAGCGAAGTCTCGTCTACGTCCCTTATGCCTTCACACCCACTACGGAAAACAGTTTCCTCCTACGGAAACGATACGGCAGTTGAGGGAAGCCTTCTTCACAAGTGGTTTCTCGAGCACCGTCACAGGGCACATTCTAGATGCCTTCACCATGTCACGCGAAAGTGCTTCCCCGACTTACGTGTATGGCTTTCCTGACGGGTCTCCTTCTCACGCTTCAAACCATGACCTTTTCCATCTGCTCTCTCTCATACTCTTGGAAACGCTTCTCACGGAACAGGATTCCAATCGCGACAGACATTTACACTAGTTACTTCCGTGGCACAGGCACGGGGCACATTCCTTGCGATTTCCCACTTCCATTGCAAAAGTCTACCAGTTTCAGGGAAGGTGATAGTAGACGCACGGTTTCTCTGCAGTGGTGTTTCTGCAGTAGGATACCACACAGACATTATGTGACTATGGGTTCCTCGGGAACCCAGATGGAAGCTCGAAGTCGCGATCGACACAGACGTGGTTCGCCGAGATTCGTGTATGCCTTTCCTTTGGCGAAGTCACATACTTTCGCAAACCCTTCTATCTTCGTGACACATGGTGTTCGTTGAGAAAAGCCCTCCATCAGAAGTTGTGCCGCGAGTGAGGTATATCACCCTTCCTTGCCCTCCGTTTCCTTTCACACTTGGCTTCAAGCCGCTTCGTTCCTTAGCAAAGAAGAAGGGCAGTCGAAGGACCGCACCTCCACAGCGTTGTTTCTTGGAGTTAAGTGTATAGCACGTCCGTTACGCTTCCTCCCACTTCCAGACACACACCTCTCTAGGGGACAACGAGTGTGTTGGTGGTCACGTTCGACCCACATTTCTCTTCACAATTCAGCGTGTGGCATTTTCCTTGTGTTTTCACACAAAGTACCGACAGCGCTTCTATCTTCCCGAAACAAGATCTGAGTTGGGAGAAGCTTTCGACACAAGTTCTTTCCCAAGCAGGGCTCTATGGCACAGTAACTTGCGCCTTCACTTTTAACGTGGGACATTTCCTCCGTCTTCTTCCCTGTAGATGGTAGTGGGAAGACTATTGCTCTACCGTTTTGTTTCTTGAGAGGTGAGTGCAAGACCCTCACACACATATCTCAAAAGGCTTCGCGCTTCGCGAACCAAGGGGTTAGCACGAAATCATGTTTGACGCGGCCTCGTTTCTCTGAGTTCAGTGGAAGGCTCTGCTGACGCTAGCTCACGTACATTTGAAGGCCCTTCCAAATTCGTGACCCAAGACTTTGGTGGAGAGAAGCCCTCCACACAACGTGTTCCCCACTGTGGTGTATCTCGCATTCCGTCTCTTTTCTCTCGCCCTAAGCTTTAACACGGCGCTTCCATCCGTAGGGAAAGAGCTGGTCGTCGACGGACGGCAACCCTCTAGATTTGTCCTTAGAGTTAAACACCCGTAGGCAATCTTCCCTATGCTTCCTCACATCATACATTTCCATACTCACCCTTCTTCGTGGAACGACGGGCGGCACATTCGAAACGGACAGCTCACTCTAGGGCACGTCCCTCGTGCCTTCACGCCCACGGCGGAAAACACTTTTATCTTCCTGAAACCATATGATAGCTGAGGGAAGACTTCTTCACAAGGGGTTTGTCAAGCACCGTCCCAGGACACATTCTTTATGCCTTCACACGTTCGCGCCAGAATGCCGCTCATACGTAGGCGTACGGCTTTCCAGGGTTTCCTTCTCAGACTTAAAGGCATGACCTTTTCCCTCTGCTCTCTCTCGTACTCTTGAAAACATTTCTCACGGAACAAGGTTTGAACCGGGAGAGACAATCTCCACTCCTTATTTCCGTGGCGCAGGCATGGGGCACATGCCTTGCGCTGTCACACTTACCTTGGAATAGACTACCATTTTCAGGGAAGAGGTTGGGAGAAACACGGTTTCTCTGCAGTGGTGTTTCTTCAGACCGACGTGCACGCCGCCTGTTTAGGGCTCCACACGTTCATGTTGTGACTAGGTTTTCCCCGTGAAGCCAGATGGAAGCTCGAAGGCGCGGTTTGACACAGACTTGTTTCGCACAGTGTAGTCTGTGGCTTTCCTTTGGCGAACTCACGTACGTTTGAAAACCCTTCTAGCGTCGTGAGCCGTGGTGTTCATTGAGAGAAGCCCTCCATACAAAGTGGTTCCCCGAGTAAGGTATAGCAGGCTTTTCCTCTGCTTCCGTTCACACTCGGCGTCAAGCTGCTTCGATCCTTAGGAAAGGAGGCGGGGAGTCGAAGGACGGCTCCTCCACAGCATTGTCTCTTAGACTTAAGTGTACAGCTCGTTCCTTACGCTTCCTCCCATTTCCAGACACACACCTCCCTAGGGGACAACTTGTTAGTTGGTGGTCGCATTCGACCCACATTTTCCTTCACCATTCAGCCTATGGCATTGTCCTTACGCTTTCACACGAAGTCCTGAAAACGCTTCTCCCTTCCCGAAGCAAGATCTGGGTTGACAGGAGCTTGAGACACAACTCCTCTCTCAAACAGTGGTAGACGGCCCAGCATTTGTGCCTTCACTTTGAACGTCGGAAAGTTCTTCCAACTTCTTCCCCGGAGGCGGTAGTGGAAAGACTAGTTCCCTACAGTTTGGTTTCGTGAGAGGTGAGTGTAAGACGCCTACCTTATATAGCAACGCACATGTCTCCAAAGGCTTCTTTCTTCAAGCACCACGATGTTAGCGCGAAAGCCTGTTTGACATGGCCTTGTTTCTCAGAATTCAGTGTCAGGCTACTACTGCTACTGAGGCTAGCCCACGTACATTGCAAGACCCATCCACCTCCATGACACAGGACGTAATGGAGAGAAACCCTCCGCACAACGTGTTCCTCACTGTGCGGTATCGCGCGTTCCATCTCTTTTCGTTCACACGAGGTTTAAGGAGCGGCTTCGCATCCTTACGAGAAGAGATGGTAGTCGAAGGACGGGAACCCTCGAGACTTGTTCTTAGAGTTAAACAAACGCATGCCATCTTCCTTATGCTTCCGCAGTCATCCATTTCCATACACATCCTTCTTCGTGTAACGACGGCAGGCACCTTCGAAGCGGAGAGCGAAGTCTCGTCTACGTCCCTTATGCCTTCACACCCACTACGGAAAACAGTTTCCTCCTACGGAAACGATACGGCAGTTGAGGGAAGCCTTCTTCACAAGTGGTTTCTCGAGCACCGTCACAGGGCACATTCTAGATGCCTTCACCATGTCACGCGAAAGTGCTTCCCCGACTTACGTGTATGGCTTTCCTGACGGGTCTCCTTCTCACGCTTCAAACCATGACCTTTTCCATCTGCTCTCTCTCATACTCTTGGAAACGCTTCTCACGGAACAGGATTCCAATCGCGACAGACATTTACACTAGTTACTTCCGTGGCACAGGCACGGGGCACATTCCTTGCGATTTCCCACTTCCATTGCAAAAGTCTACCAGTTTCAGGGAAGGTGATAGTAGACGCACGGTTTCTCTGCAGTGGTGTTTCTGCAGTAGGATACCACACAGACATTATGTGACTATGGGTTCCTCGGGAACCCAGATGGAAGCTCGAAGTCGCGATCGACACAGACGTGGTTCGCCGAGATTCGTGTATGCCTTTCCTTTGGCGAAGTCACATACTTTCGCAAACCCTTCTATCTTCGTGACACATGGTGTTCGTTGAGAAAAGCCCTCCATCAGAAGTTGTGCCGCGAGTGAGGCATATCACCCTTCCTTGCCCTCCGTTTCCTTTCACACTTGGCTTCAAGCCGCTTCGTTCCTTAGCAAAGAAGAAGGGCAGTCGAAGGACCGCACCTCCACAGCGTTGTTTCTTGGAGTTAAGTGTATAGCACGTCCGTTACGCTTCCTCCCACTTCCAGACACACACCTCTCTAGGGGACAACGAGTGTGTTGGTGGTCACGTTCGACCCACATTTCTCTTCACAATTCAGCGTGTGGCATTTTCCTTGTGTTTTCACACAAAGTACCGACAGCGCTTCTATCTTCCCGAAACAAGATCTGAGTTGGGAGAAGCTTTCGACACAAGTTCTTTCCCAAGCAGGGCTCTATGGCACAGTAACTTGCGCCTTCACTTTTAACGTGGGACATTTCCTCCGTCTTCTTCCCTGTAGATGGTAGTGGGAAGACTATTGCTCTACCGTTTTGTTTCTTGAGAGGTGAGTGCAAGACCCTCACACACATATCTCAAAAGGCTTCGCGCTTCGCGAACCAAGGGGTTAGCACGAAATCATGTTTGACGCGGCCTCGTTTCTCTGAGTTCAGTGGAAGGCTCTGCTGACGCTAGCTCACGTACATTTGAAGGCCCTTCCAAATTCGTGACCCAAGACTTTGGTGGAGAGAAGCCCTCCACACAACGTGTTCCCCACTGTGGTGTATCTCGCATTCCGTCTCTTTTCTCTCGCCCTAAGCTTTAACACGGCGCTTCCATCCGTAGGGAAAGAGCTGGTCGTCGACGGACGGCAACCCTCTAGATTTGTCCTTAGAGTTAAACACCCGTAGGCAATCTTCCCTATGCTTCCTCACATCATACATTTCCATACTCACCCTTCTTCGTGGAACGACGGGCGGCACATTCGAAACGGACAGCTCACTCTAGGGCACGTCCCTCGTGCCTTCACGCCCACGGCGGAAAACACTTTTATCTTCCTGAAACCATATGATAGCTGAGGGAAGACTTCTTCACAAGGGGTTTGTCAAGCACCGTCCCAGGACACATTCTTTATGCCTTCACACGTTCGCGCCAGAATGCCGCTCATACGTAGGCGTACGGCTTTCCAGGGTTTCCTTCTCAGACTTAAAGGCATGACCTTTTCCCTCTGCTCTCTCTCGTACTCTTGAAAACATTTCTCACGGAACAAGGTTTGAACCGGGAGAGACAATCTCCACTCCTTATTTCCGTGGCGCAGGCATGGGGCACATGCCTTGCGCTGTCACACTTACCTTGGAATAGACTACCATTTTCAGGGAAGAGGTTGGGAGAAACACGGTTTCTCTGCAGTGGTGTTTCTTCAGACCGACGTGCACGCCGCCTGTTTAGGGCTCCACACGTTCATGTTGTGACTAGGTTTTCCCCGTGAAGCCAGATGGAAGCTCGAAGGCGCGGTTTGACACAGACTTGTTTCGCACAGTGTAGTCTGTGGCTTTCCTTTGGCGAACTCACGTACGTTTGAAAACCCTTCTAGCGTCGTGAGCCGTGGTGTTCATTGAGAGAAGCCCTCCATACAAAGTGGTTCCCCGAGTAAGGTATAGCAGGCTTTTCCTCTGCTTCCGTTCACACTCGGCGTCAAGCTGCTTCGATCCTTAGGAAAGGAGGCGGGGAGTCGAAGGACCGCTCCTCCACAGCATTGTCTCTTAGACTTAAGTGTACAGCTCGTTCCTTACGCTTCCTCCCATTTCCAGACACACACCTCCCTAGGGGACAACTTGTTAGTTGGTGGTCGCATTCGACCCACATTTTCCTTCACCATTCAGCCTATGGCATTGTCCTTACGCTTTCACACGAAGTCCTGAAAACGCTTCTCTCTTCCCGAAGCAAGATCTGGGTTGACAGGAGCTTGAGACACAACTCCTCTCTCAAACAGTGGTAGACGGCCCAGCATTTGTGCCTTCACTTTGAACGTCGGAAAGTTCTTCCAACTTCTTCCCCGGAGGCGGTAGTGGAAAGACTAGTTCCCTACAGTTTGGTTTCGTGAGAGGTGAGTGTAAGACGCCTACCTTATATAGCAACGCACATGTCTCCAAAGGCTTCTTTCTTCAAGCACCACGATGTTAGCGCGAAAGCCTGTTTGACATGGCCTTGTTTCTCAGAATTCAGTGTCAGGCTACTACTGCTACTGAGGCTAGCCCACGTACATTGCAAGACCCATCCACCTCCATGACACAGGACGTAATGGAGAGAAACCCTCCGCACAACGTGTTCCTCACTGTGCGGTATCGCGCGTTCCATCTCTTTTCGTTCACACGAGGTTTAAGGAGCGGCTTCGCATCCTTACGAGAAGAGATGGTAGTCGAAGGACGGGAACCCTCGAGACTTGTTCTTAGAGTTAAACAAACGCATGCCATCTTCCTTATGCTTCCGCAGTCATCCATTTCCATACACATCCTTCTTCGTGTAACGACGGCAGGCACCTTCGAAGCGGAGAGCGAAGTCTCGTCTACGTCCCTTATGCCTTCACACCCACTACGGAAAACAGTTTCCTCCTACGGAAACGATACGGCAGTTGAGGGAAGCCTTCTTCACAAGTGGTTTCTCGAGCACCGTCACAGGGCACATTCTAGATGCCTTCACCATGTCACGCGAAAGTGCTTCCCCGACTTACGTGTATGGCTTTCCTGACGGGTCTCCTTCTCACGCTTCAAACCATGACCTTTTCCATCTGCTCTCTCTCATACTCTTGGAAACGCTTCTCACGGAACAGGATTCCAATCGCGACAGACATTTACACTAGTTACTTCCGTGGCACAGGCACGGGGCACATTCCTTGCGATTTCCCACTTCCATTGCAAAAGTCTACCAGTTTCAGGGAAGGTGATAGTAGACGCACGGTTTCTCTGCAGTGGTGTTTCTGCAGTAGGATACAACACATACATTATGTGACTATGGGTTCCTCGGGAACCCAGATGGAAGCTCGAAGTCGCGATCGACACAGACGTGGTTCGCCGAGATTCGTGTATGCCTTTCCTTTGGCGAAGTCACATACTTTCGCAAACCCTTCTATCTTCGTGACACATGGTGTTCGTTGAGAAAAGCCCTCCATCAGAAGTTGTGCCGCGAGTGAGGCATATCACCCTTCCTTGCCCTCCGTTTCCTTTCACACTTGGCTTCAAGCCGCTTCGTTCCTTAGCAAAGAAGAAGGGCAGTCGAAGGACCGCACCTCCACAGCGTTGTTTCTTGGAGTTAAGTGTATAGCACGTCCGTTACGCTTCCTCCCACTTCCAGACACACACCTCTCTAGGGGACAACGAGTGTGTTGGTGGTCACGTTCGACCCACATTTCTCTTCACAATTCAGCGTGTGGCATTTTCCTTGTGTTTTCACACAAAGTACCGACAGCGCTTCTATCTTCCCGAAACAAGATCTGAGTTGGGAGAAGCTTTCGACACAAGTTCTTTCCCAAGCAGGGCTCTATGGCACAGTAACTTGCGCCTTCACTTTTAACGTGGGACATTTCCTCCGTCTTCTTCCCTGTAGATGGTAGTGGGAAGACTATTGCTCTACCGTTTTGTTTCTTGAGAGGTGAGTGCAAGACCCTCACACACATATCTCAAAAGGCTTCGCGCTTCGCGAACCAAGGGGTTAGCACGAAATCATGTTTGACGCGGCCTCGTTTCTCTGAGTTCAGTGGAAGGCTCTGCTGACGCTAGCTCACGTACATTTGAAGGCCCTTCCAAATTCGTGACCCAAGACTTTGGTGGAGAGAAGCCCTCCACACAACGTGTTCCCCACTGTGGTGTATCTCGCATTCCGTCTCTTTTCTCTCGCCCTAAGCTTTAACACGGCGCTTCCATCCGTAGGGAAAGAGCTGGTCGTCGACGGACGGCAACCCTCTAGATTTGTCCTTAGAGTTAAACACCCGTAGGCAATCTTCCCTATGCTTCCTCACATCATACATTTCCATACTCACCCTTCTTCGTGGAACGACGGGCGGCACATTCGAAACGGACAGCTCACTCTAGGGCACGTCCCTCGTGCCTTCACGCCCACGGCGGAAAACACTTTTATCTTCCTGAAACCATATGATAGCTGAGGGAAGACTTCTTCACAAGGGGTTTGTCAAGCACCGTCCCAGGACACATTCTTTATGCCTTCACACGTTCGCGCCAGAATGCCGCTCATACGTAGGCGTACGGCTTTCCAGGGTTTCCTTCTCAGACTTAAAGGCATGACCTTTTCCCTCTGCTCTCTCTCGTACTCTTGAAAACATTTCTCACGGAACAAGGTTTGAACCGGGAGAGACAATCTCCACTCCTTATTTCCGTGGCGCAGGCATGGGGCACATGCCTTGCGCTGTCACACTTACCTTGGAATAGACTACCATTTTCAGGGAAGAGGTTGGGAGAAACACGGTTTCTCTGCAGTGGTGTTTCTTCAGACCGACGTGCACGCCGCCTGTTTAGGGCTCCACACGTTCATGTTGTGACTAGGTTTTCCCCGTGAAGCCAGATGGAAGCTCGAAGGCGCGGTTTGACACAGACTTGTTTCGCACAGTGTAGTCTGTGGCTTTCCTTTGGCGAACTCACGTACGTTTGAAAACCCTTCTAGCGTCGTGAGCCGTGGTGTTCATTGAGAGAAGCCCTCCATACAAAGTGGTTCCCCGAGTAAGGTATAGCAGGCTTTTCCTCTGCTTCCGTTCACACTCGGCGTCAAGCTGCTTCGATCCTTAGGAAAGGAGGCGGGGAGTCGAAGGACCGCTCCTCCACAGCATTGTCTCTTAGACTTAAGTGTACAGCTCGTTCCTTACGCTTCCTCCCATTTCCAGACACACACCTCCCTAGGGGACAACTTGTTAGTTGGTGGTCGCATTCGACCCACATTTTCCTTCACCATTCAGCCTATGGCATTGTCCTTACGCTTTCACACGAAGTCCTGAAAACGCTTCTCCCTTCCCGAAGCAAGATCTGGGTTGACAGGAGCTTGAGACACAACTCCTCTCTCAAACAGTGGTAGACGGCCCAGCATTTGTGCCTTCACTTTGAACGTCGGAAAGTTCTTCCAACTTCTTCCCCGGAGGCGGTAGTGGAAAGACTAGTTCCCTACAGTTTGGTTTCGTGAGAGGTGAGTGTAAGACGCCTACCTTATATAGCAACGCACATGTCTCCAAAGGCTTCTTTCTTCAAGCACCACGATGTTAGCGCGAAAGCCTGTTTGACATGGCCTTGTTTCTCAGAATTCAGTGTCAGGCTACTACTGCTACTGAGGCTAGCCCACGTACATTGCAAGACCCATCCACCTCCATGACACAGGACGTAATGGAGAGAAACCCTCCGCACAACGTGTTCCTCACTGTGCGGTATCGCGCGTTCCATCTCTTTTCGTTCACACGAGGTTTAAGGAGCGGCTTCGCATCCTTACGAGAAGAGATGGTAGTCGAAGGACGGGAACCCTCGAGACTTGTTCTTAGAGTTAAACAAACGCATGCCATCTTCCTTATGCTTCCGCAGTCATCCATTTCCATACACATCCTTCTTCGTGTAACGACGGCAGGCACCTTCGAAGCGGAGAGCGAAGTCTCGTCTACGTCCCTTATGCCTTCACACCCACTACGGAAAACAGTTTCCTCCTACGGAAACGATACGGCAGTTGAGGGAAGCCTTCTTCACAAGTGGTTTCTCGAGCACCGTCACAGGGCACATTCTAGATGCCTTCACCATGTCACGCGAAAGTGCTTCCCCGACTTACGTGTATGGCTTTCCTGACGGGTCTCCTTCTCACGCTTCAAACCATGACCTTTTCCATCTGCTCTCTCTCATACTCTTGGAAACGCTTCTCACGGAACAGGATTCCAATCGCGACAGACATTTACACTAGTTACTTCCGTGGCACAGGCACGGGGCACATTCCTTGCGATTTCCCACTTCCATTGCAAAAGTCTACCAGTTTCAGGGAAGGTGATAGTAGACGCACGGTTTCTCTGCAGTGGTGTTTCTGCAGTAGGATACAACACAGACATTATGTGACTATGGGTTCCTCGGGAACCCAGATGGAAGCTCGAAGTCGCGATCGACACAGACGTGGTTCGCCGAGATTCGTGTATGCCTTTCCTTTGGCGAAGTCACATACTTTCGCAAACCCTTCTATCTTCGTGACACATGGTGTTCGTTGAGAAAAGCCCTCCATCAGAAGTTGTGCCGCGAGTGAGGCATATCACCCTTCCTTGCCCTCCGTTTCCTTTCACACTTGGCTTCAAGCCGCTTCGTTCCTTAGCAAAGAAGAAGGGCAGTCGAAGGACCGCACCTCCACAGCGTTGTTTCTTGGAGTTAAGTGTATAGCACGTCCGTTACGCTTCCTCCCACTTCCAGACACACACCTCTCTAGGGGACAACGAGTGTGTTGGTGGTCACGTTCGACCCACATTTCTCTTCACAATTCAGCGTGTGGCATTTTCCTTGTGTTTTCACACAAAGTACCGACAGCGCTTCTATCTTCCCGAAACAAGATCTGAGTTGGGAGAAGCTTTCGACACAAGTTCTTTCCCAAGCAGGGCTCTATGGCACAGTAACTTGCGCCTTCACTTTTAACGTGGGACATTTCCTCCGTCTTCTTCCCTGTAGATGGTAGTGGGAAGACTATTGCTCTACCGTTTTGTTTCTTGAGAGGTGAGTGCAAGACCCTCACACACATATCTCAAAAGGCTTCGCGCTTCGCGAACCAAGGGGTTAGCACGAAATCATGTTTGACGCGGCCTCGTTTCTCTGAGTTCAGTGGAAGGCTCTGCTGACGCTAGCTCACGTACATTTGAAGGCCCTTCCAAATTCGTGACCCAAGACTTTGGTGGAGAGAAGCCCTCCACACAACGTGTTCCCCACTGTGGTGTATCTCGCATTCCGTCTCTTTTCTCTCGCCCTAAGCTTTAACACGGCGCTTCCATCCGTAGGGAAAGAGCTGGTCGTCGACGGACGGCAACCCTCTAGATTTGTCCTTAGAGTTAAACACCCGTAGGCAATCTTCCCTATGCTTCCTCACATCATACATTTCCATACTCACCCTTCTTCGTGGAACGACGGGCGGCACATTCGAAACGGACAGCTCACTCTAGGGCACGTCCCTCGTGCCTTCACGCCCACGGCGGAAAACACTTTTATCTTCCTGAAACCATATGATAGCTGAGGGAAGACTTCTTCACAAGGGGTTTGTCAAGCACCGTCCCAGGACACATTCTTTATGCCTTCACACGTTCGCGCCAGAATGCCGCTCATACGTAGGCGTACGGCTTTCCAGGGTTTCCTTCTCAGACTTAAAGGCATGACCTTTTCCCTCTGCTCTCTCTCGTACTCTTGAAAACATTTCTCACGGAACAAGGTTTGAACCGGGAGAGACAATCTCCACTCCTTATTTCCGTGGCGCAGGCATGGGGCACATGCCTTGCGCTGTCACACTTACCTTGGAATAGACTACCATTTTCAGGGAAGAGGTTGGGAGAAACACGGTTTCTCTGCAGTGGTGTTTCTTCAGACCGACGTGCACGCCGCCTGTTTAGGGCTCCACACGTTCATGTTGTGACTAGGTTTTCCCCGTGAAGCCAGATGGAAGCTCGAAGGCGCGGTTTGGCACAGACTTGTTTCGCACAGTGTAGTCTGTGGCTTTCCTTTGGCGAACTCACGTACGTTTGAAAACCCTTCTAGCGTCGTGAGCCGTGGTGTTCATTGAGAGAAGCCCTCCATACAAAGTGGTTCCCCGAGTAAGGTATAGCAGGCTTTTCCTCTGCTTCCGTTCACACTCGGCGTCAAGCTGCTTCGATCCTTAGGAAAGGAGGCGGGGAGTCGAAGGACCGCTCCTCCACAGCATTGTCTCTTAGACTTAAGTGTACAGCTCGTTCCTTACGCTTCCTCCCATTTCCAGACACACACCTCCCTAGGGGACAACTTGTTAGTTGGTGGTCGCATTCGACCCACATTTTCCTTCACCATTCAGCCTATGGCATTGTCCTTACGCTTTCACACGAAGTCCTGAAAACGCTTCTCCCTTCCCGAAGCAAGATCTGGGTTGACAGGAGCTTGAGACACAACTCCTCTCTCAAACAGTGGTAGACGGCCCAGCATTTGTGCCTTCACTTTGAACGTCGGAAAGTTCTTCCAACTTCTTCCCCGGAGGCGGTAGTGGAAAGACTAGTTCCCTACAGTTTGGTTTCGTGAGAGGTGAGTGTAAGACGCCTACCTTATATAGCAACGCACATGTCTCCAAAGGCTTCTTTCTTCAAGCACCACGATGTTAGCGCGAAAGCCTGTTTGACATGGCCTTGTTTCTCAGAATTCAGTGTCAGGCTACTACTGCTACTGAGGCTAGCCCACGTACATTGCAAGACCCATCCACCTCCATGACACAGGACGTAATGGAGAGAAACCCTCCGCACAACGTGTTCCTCACTGTGCGGTATCGCGCGTTCCATCTCTTTTCGTTCACACGAGGTTTAAGGAGCGGCTTCGCATCCTTACGAGAAGAGATGGTAGTCGAAGGACGGGAACCCTCGAGACTTGTTCTTAGAGTTAAACAAACGCATGCCATCTTCCTTATGCTTCCGCAGTCATCCATTTCCATACACATCCTTCTTCGTGTAACGACGGCAGGCACCTTCGAAGCGGAGAGCGAAGTCTCGTCTACGTCCCTTATGCCTTCACACCCACTACGGAAAACAGTTTCCTCCTACGGAAACGATACGGCAGTTGAGGGAAGCCTTCTTCACAAGTGGTTTCTCGAGCACCGTCACAGGGCACATTCTAGATGCCTTCACCATGTCACGCGAAAGTGCTTCCCCGACTTACGTGTATGGCTTTCCTGACGGGTCTCCTTCTCACGCTTCAAACCATGACCTTTTCCATCTGCTCTCTCTCATACTCTTGGAAACGCTTCTCACGGAACAGGATTCCAATCGCGACAGACATTTACACTAGTTACTTCCGTGGCACAGGCACGGGGCACATTCCTTGCGATTTCCCACTTCCATTGCAAAAGTCTACCAGTTTCAGGGAAGGTGATAGTAGACGCACGGTTTCTCTGCAGTGGTGTTTCTGCAGTAGGATACAACACATACATTATGTGACTATGGGTTCCTCGGGAACCCAGATGGAAGCTCGAAGTCGCGATCGACACAGACGTGGTTCGCCGAGATTCGTGTATGCCTTTCCTTTGGCGAAGTCACATACTTTCGCAAACCCTTCTATCTTCGTGACACATGGTGTTCGTTGAGAAAAGCCCTCCATCAGAAGTTGTGCCGCGAGTGAGGCATATCACCCTTCCTTGCCCTCCGTTTCCTTTCACACTTGGCTTCAAGCCGCTTCGTTCCTTAGCAAAGAAGAAGGGCAGTCGAAGGACCGCACCTCCACAGCGTTGTTTCTTGGAGTTAAGTGTATAGCACGTCCGTTACGCTTCCTCCCACTTCCAGACACACACCTCTCTAGGGGACAACGAGTGTGTTGGTGGTCACGTTCGACCCACATTTCTCTTCACAATTCAGCGTGTGGCATTTTCCTTGTGTTTTCACACAAAGTACCGACAGCGCTTCTATCTTCCCGAAACAAGATCTGAGTTGGGAGAAGCTATCGACACAAGTTCTTTCCCAAGCAGGGCTCTATGGCACAGTAACTTGCGCCTTCACTTTTAACGTGGGACATTTCCTCCGTCTTCTTCCCTGTAGATGGTAGTGGGAAGACTATTGCTCTACCGTTTTGTTTCTTGAGAGGTGAGTGCAAGACCCTCACACACATATCTCAAAAGGCTTCGCGCTTCGCGAACCAAGGGGTTAGCACGAAATCATGTTTGACGCGGCCTCGTTTCTCTGAGTTCAGTGGAAGGCTCTGCTGACGCTAGCTCACGTACATTTGAAGGCCCTTCCAAATTCGTGACCCAAGACTTTGGTGGAGAGAAGCCCTCCACACAACGTGTTCCCCACTGTGGTGTATCTCGCATTCCGTCTCTTTTCTCTCGCCCTAAGCTTTAACACGGCGCTTCCATCCGTAGGGAAAGAGCTGGTCGTCGACGGACGGCAACCCTCTAGATTTGTCCTTAGAGTTAAACACCCGTAGGCAATCTTCCCTATGCTTCCTCACATCATACATTTCCATACTCACCCTTCTTCGTGGAACGACGGGCGGCACATTCGAAACGGACAGCTCACTCTAGGGCACGTCCCTCGTGCCTTCACGCCCACGGCGGAAAACACTTTTATCTTCCTGAAACCATATGATAGCTGAGGGAAGACTTCTTCACAAGGGGTTTGTCAAGCACCGTCCCAGGACACATTCTTTATGCCTTCACACGTTCGCGCCAGAATGCCGCTCATACGTAGGCGTACGGCTTTCCAGGGTTTCCTTCTCAGACTTAAAGGCATGACCTTTTCCCTCTGCTCTCTCTCGTACTCTTGAAAACATTTCTCACGGAACAAGGTTTGAACCGGGAGAGACAATCTCCACTCCTTATTTCCGTGGCGCAGGCATGGGGCACATGCCTTGCGCTGTCACACTTACCTTGGAATAGACTACCATTTTCAGGGAAGAGGTTGGGAGAAACACGGTTTCTCTGCAGTGGTGTTTCTTCAGACCGACGTGCACGCCGCCTGTTTAGGGCTCCACACGTTCATGTTGTGACTAGGTTTTCCCCGTGAAGCCAGATGGAAGCTCGAAGGCGCGGTTTGACACAGACTTGTTTCGCACAGTGTAGTCTGTGGCTTTCCTTTGGCGAACTCACGTACGTTTGAAAACCCTTCTAGCGTCGTGAGCCGTGGTGTTCATTGAGAGAAGCCCTCCATACAAAGTGGTTCCCCGAGTAAGGTATAGCAGGCTTTTCCTCTGCTTCCGTTCACACTCGGCGTCAAGCTGCTTCGATCCTTAGGAAAGGAGGCGGGGAGTCGAAGGACGGCTCCTCCACAGCATTGTCTCTTAGACTTAAGTGTACAGCTCGTTCCTTACGCTTCCTCCCATTTCCAGACACACACCTCCCTAGGGGACAACTTGTTAGTTGGTGGTCGCATTCGACCCACATTTTCCTTCACCATTCAGCCTATGGCATTGTCCTTACGCTTTCACACGAAGTCCTGAAAACGCTTCTCTCTTCCCGAAGCAAGATCTGGGTTGACAGGAGCTTGAGACACAACTCCTCTCTCAAACAGTGGTAGACGGCCCAGCATTTGTGCCTTCACTTTGAACGTCGGAAAGTTCTTCCAACTTCTTCCCCGGAGGCGGTAGTGGAAAGACTAGTTCCCTACAGTTTGGTTTCGTGAGAGGTGAGTGTAAGACGCCTACCTTATATAGCAACGCACATGTCTCCAAAGGCTTCTTTCTTCAAGCACCACGATGTTAGCGCGAAAGCCTGTTTGACATGGCCTTGTTTCTCAGAATTCAGTGTCAGGCTACTACTGCTACTGAGGCTAGCCCACGTACATTGCAAGACCCATCCACCTCCATGACACAGGACGTAATGGAGAGAAACCCTCCGCACAACGTGTTCCTCACTGTGCGGTATCGCGCGTTCCATCTCTTTTCGTTCACACGAGGTTTAAGGAGCGGCTTCGCATCCTTACGAGAAGAGATGGTAGTCGAAGGACGGGAACCCTCGAGACTTGTTCTTAGAGTTAAACAAACGCATGCCATCTTCCTTATGCTTCCGCAGTCATCCATTTCCATACACATCCTTCTTCGTGTAACGACGGCAGGCACCTTCGAAGCGGAGAGCGAAGTCTCGTCTACGTCCCTTATGCCTTCACACCCACTACGGAAAACAGTTTCCTCCTACGGAAACGATACGGCAGTTGAGGGAAGCCTTCTTCACAAGTGGTTTCTCGAGCACCGTCACAGGGCACATTCTAGATGCCTTCACCATGTCACGCGAAAGTGCTTCCCCGACTTACGTGTATGGCTTTCCTGACGGGTCTCCTTCTCACGCTTCAAACCATGACCTTTTCCATCTGCTCTCTCTCATACTCTTGGAAACGCTTCTCACGGAACAGGATTCCAATCGCGACAGACATTTACACTAGTTACTTCCGTGGCACAGGCACGGGGCACATTCCTTGCGATTTCCCACTTCCATTGCAAAAGTCTACCAGTTTCAGGGAAGGTGATAGTAGACGCACGGTTTCTCTGCAGTGGTGTTTCTGCAGTAGGATACAACACATACATTATGTGACTATGGGTTCCTCGGGAACCCAGATGGAAGCTCGAAGTCGCGATCGACACAGACGTGGTTCGCCGAGATTCGTGTATGCCTTTCCTTTGGCGAAGTCACATACTTTCGCAAACCCTTCTATCTTCGTGACACATGGTGTTCGTTGAGAAAAGCCCTCCATCAGAAGTTGTGCCGCGAGTGAGGCATATCACCCTTCCTTGCCCTCCGTTTCCTTTCACACTTGGCTTCAAGCCGCTTCGTTCCTTAGCAAAGAAGAAGGGCAGTCGAAGGACCGCACCTCCACAGCGTTGTTTCTTGGAGTTAAGTGTATAGCACGTCCGTTACGCTTCCTCCCACTTCCAGACACACACCTCTCTAGGGGACAACGAGTGTGTTGGTGGTCACGTTCGACCCACATTTCTCTTCACAATTCAGCGTGTGGCATTTTCCTTGTGTTTTCACACAAAGTACCGACAGCGCTTCTATCTTCCCGAAACAAGATCTGAGTTGGGAGAAGCTTTCGACACAAGTTCTTTCCCAAGCAGGGCTCTATGGCACAGTAACTTGCGCCTTCACTTTTAACGTGGGACATTTCCTCCGTCTTCTTCCCTGTAGATGGTAGTGGGAAGACTATTGCTCTACCGTTTTGTTTCTTGAGAGGTGAGTGCAAGACCCTCACACACATATCTCAAAAGGCTTCGCGCTTCGCGAACCAAGGGGTTAGCACGAAATCATGTTTGACGCGGCCTCGTTTCTCTGAGTTCAGTGGAAGGCTCTGCTGACGCTAGCTCACGTACATTTGAAGGCCCTTCCAAATTCGTGACCCAAGACTTTGGTGGAGAGAAGCCCTCCACACAACGTGTTCCCCACTGTGGTGTATCTCGCATTCCGTCTCTTTTCTCTCGCCCTAAGCTTTAACACGGCGCTTCCATCCGTAGGGAAAGAGCTGGTCGTCGACGGACGGCAACCCTCTAGATTTGTCCTTAGAGTTAAACACCCGTAGGCAATCTTCCCTATGCTTCCTCACATCATACATTTCCATACTCACCCTTCTTCGTGGAACGACGGGCGGCACATTCGAAACGGACAGCTCACTCTAGGGCACGTCCCTCGTGCCTTCACGCCCACGGCGGAAAACACTTTTATCTTCCTGAAACCATATGATAGCTGAGGGAAGACTTCTTCACAAGGGGTTTGTCAAGCACCGTCCCAGGACACATTCTTTATGCCTTCACACGTTCGCGCCAGAATGCCGCTCATACGTAGGCGTACGGCTTTCCAGGGTTTCCTTCTCAGACTTAAAGGCATGACCTTTTCCCTCTGCTCTCTCTCGTACTCTTGAAAACATTTCTCACGGAACAAGGTTTGAACCGGGAGAGACAATCTCCACTCCTTATTTCCGTGGCGCAGGCATGGGGCACATGCCTTGCGCTGTCACACTTACCTTGGAATAGACTACCATTTTCAGGGAAGAGGTTGGGAGAAACACGGTTTCTCTGCAGTGGTGTTTCTTCAGACCGACGTGCACGCCGCCTGTTTAGGGCTCCACACGTTCATGTTGTGACTAGGTTTTCCCCGTGAAGCCAGATGGAAGCTCGAAGGCGCGGTTTGACACAGACTTGTTTCGCACAGTGTAGTCTGTGGCTTTCCTTTGGCGAACTCACGTACGTTTGAAAACCCTTCTAGCGTCGTGAGCCGTGGTGTTCATTGAGAGAAGCCCTCCATACAAAGTGGTTCCCCGAGTAAGGTATAGCAGGCTTTTCCTCTGCTTCCGTTCACACTCGGCGTCAAGCTGCTTCGATCCTTAGGAAAGGAGGCGGGGAGTCGAAGGACCGCTCCTCCACAGCATTGTCTCTTAGACTTAAGTGTACAGCTCGTTCCTTACGCTTCCTCCCATTTCCAGACACACACCTCCCTAGGGGACAACTTGTTAGTTGGTGGTCGCATTCGACCCACATTTTCCTTCACCATTCAGCCTATGGCATTGTCCTTACGCTTTCACACGAAGTCCTGAAAACGCTTCTCCCTTCCCGAAGCAAGATCTGGGTTGACAGGAGCTTGAGACACAACTCCTCTCTCAAACAGTGGTAGACGGCCCAGCATTTGTGCCTTCACTTTGAACGTCGGAAAGTTCTTCCAACTTCTTCCCCGGAGGCGGTAGTGGAAAGACTAGTTCCCTACAGTTTGGTTTCGTGAGAGGTGAGTGTAAGACGCCTACCTTATATAGCAACGCACATGTCTCCAAAGGCTTCTTTCTTCAAGCACCACGATGTTAGCGCGAAAGCCTGTTTGACATGGCCTTGTTTCTCAGAATTCAGTGTCAGGCTACTACTGCTACTGAGGCTAGCCCACGTACATTGCAAGACCCATCCACCTCCATGACACAGGACGTAATGGAGAGAAACCCTCCGCACAACGTGTTCCTCACTGTGCGGTATCGCGCGTTCCATCTCTTTTCGTTCACACGAGGTTTAAGGAGCGGCTTCGCATCCTTACGAGAAGAGATGGTAGTCGAAGGACGGGAACCCTCGAGACTTGTTCTTAGAGTTAAACAAACGCATGCCATCTTCCTTATGCTTCCGCAGTCATCCATTTCCATACACATCCTTCTTCGTGTAACGACGGCAGGCACCTTCGAAGCGGAGAGCGAAGTCTCGTCTACGTCCCTTATGCCTTCACACCCACTACGGAAAACAGTTTCCTCCTACGGAAACGATACGGCAGTTGAGGGAAGCCTTCTTCACAAGTGGTTTCTCGAGCACCGTCACAGGGCACATTCTAGATGCCTTCACCATGTCACGCGAAAGTGCTTCCCCGACTTACGTGTATGGCTTTCCTGACGGGTCTCCTTCTCACGCTTCAAACCATGACCTTTTCCATCTGCTCTCTCTCATACTCTTGGAAACGCTTCTCACGGAACAGGATTCCAATCGCGACAGACATTTACACTAGTTACTTCCGTGGCACAGGCACGGGGCACATTCCTTGCGATTTCCCACTTCCATTGCAAAAGTCTACCAGTTTCAGGGAAGGTGATAGTAGACGCACGGTTTCTCTGCAGTGGTGTTTCTGCAGTAGGATACAACACAGACATTATGTGACTATGGGTTCCTCGGGAACCCAGATGGA
Organism: Eumetopias jubatus; assembly: GCF_037043125.1. Taxonomy (NCBI): domain Eukaryota; kingdom Metazoa; phylum Chordata; class Mammalia; order Carnivora; family Otariidae; genus Eumetopias; species Eumetopias jubatus. The sequence continues at coordinate 122,123 of NW_028274940.1, read as the reverse complement.
AGCTCGAAGTCGCGATCGACACAGACGTGGTTCGCCGAGATTCGTGTATGCCTTTCCTTTGGCGAAGTCACATACTTTCGCAAACCCTTCTATCTTCGTGACACATGGTGTTCGTTGAGAAAAGCCCTCCATCAGAAGTTGTGCCGCGAGTGAGGCATATCACCCTTCCTTGCCCTCCGTTTCCTTTCACACTTGGCTTCAAGCCGCTTCGTTCCTTAGCAAAGAAGAAGGGCAGTCGAAGGACCGCACCTCCACAGCGTTGTTTCTTGGAGTTAAGTGTATAGCACGTCCGTTACGCTTCCTCCCACTTCCAGACACACACCTCTCTAGGGGACAACGAGTGTGTTGGTGGTCACGTTCGACCCACATTTCTCTTCACAATTCAGCGTGTGGCATTTTCCTTGTGTTTTCACACAAAGTACCGACAGCGCTTCTATCTTCCCGAAACAAGATCTGAGTTGGGAGAAGCTATCGACACAAGTTCTTTCCCAAGCAGGGCTCTATGGCACAGTAACTTGCGCCTTCACTTTTAACGTGGGACATTTCCTCCGTCTTCTTCCCTGTAGATGGTAGTGGGAAGACTATTGCTCTACCGTTTTGTTTCTTGAGAGGTGAGTGCAAGACCCTCACACACATATCTCAAAAGGCTTCGCGCTTCGCGAACCAAGGGGTTAGCACGAAATCATGTTTGACGCGGCCTCGTTTCTCTGAGTTCAGTGGAAGGCTCTGCTGACGCTAGCTCACGTACATTTGAAGGCCCTTCCAAATTCGTGACCCAAGACTTTGGTGGAGAGAAGCCCTCCACACAACGTGTTCCCCACTGTGGTGTATCTCGCATTCCGTCTCTTTTCTCTCGCCCTAAGCTTTAACACGGCGCTTCCATCCGTAGGGAAAGAGCTGGTCGTCGACGGACGGCAACCCTCTAGATTTGTCCTTAGAGTTAAACACCCGTAGGCAATCTTCCCTATGCTTCCTCACATCATACATTTCCATACTCACCCTTCTTCGTGGAACGACGGGCGGCACATTCGAAACGGACAGCTCACTCTAGGGCACGTCCCTCGTGCCTTCGCGCCCACGGCGGAAAACACTTTTATCTTCCTGAAACCATATGATAGCTGAGGGAAGACTTCTTCACAAGGGGTTTGTCAAGCACCGTCCCAGGACACATTCTTTATGCCTTCACACGTTCGCGCCAGAATGCCGCTCATACGTAGGCGTACGGCTTTCCAGGGTTTCCTTCTCAGACTTAAAGGCATGACCTTTTCCCTCTGCTCTCTCTCGTACTCTTGAAAACATTTCTCACGGAACAAGGTTTGAACCGGGAGAGACAATCTCCACTCCTTATTTCCGTGGCGCAGGCATGGGGCACATGCCTTGCGCTGTCACACTTACCTTGGAATAGACTACCATTTTCAGGGAAGAGGTTGGGAGAAACACGGTTTCTCTGCAGTGGTGTTTCTTCAGACCGACGTGCACGCCGCCTGTTTAGGGCTCCACACGTTCATGTTGTGACTAGGTTTTCCCCGTGAAGCCAGATGGAAGCTCGAAGGCGCGGTTTGACACAGACTTGTTTCGCACAGTGTAGTCTGTGGCTTTCCTTTGGCGAACTCACGTACGTTTGAAAACCCTTCTAGCGTCGTGAGCCGTGGTGTTCATTGAGAGAAGCCCTCCATACAAAGTGGTTCCCCGAGTAAGGTATAGCAGGCTTTTCCTCTGCTTCCGTTCACACTCGGCGTCAAGCTGCTTCGATCCTTAGGAAAGGAGGCGGGGAGTCGAAGGACCGCTCCTCCACAGCATTGTCTCTTAGACTTAAGTGTACAGCTCGTTCCTTACGCTTCCTCCCATTTCCAGACACACACCTCCCTAGGGGACAACTTGTTAGTTGGTGGTCGCATTCGACCCACATTTTCCTTCACCATTCAGCCTATGGCATTGTCCTTACGCTTTCACACGAAGTCCTGAAAACGCTTCTCCCTTCCCGAAGCAAGATCTGGGTTGACAGGAGCTTGAGACACAACTCCTCTCTCAAACAGTGTTAGACGGCCCAGCATTTGTGCCTTCACTTTGAACGTCGGAAAGTTCTTCCAACTTCTTCCCCGGAGGCGGTAGTGGAAAGACTAGTTCCCTACAGTTTGGTTTCGTGAGAGGTGAGTGTAAGACGCCTACCTTATATAGCAACGCACATGTCTCCAAAGGCTTCTTTCTTCAAGCACCACGATGTTAGCGCGAAAGCCTGTTTGACATGGCCTTGTTTCTCAGAATTCAGTGTCAGGCTACTACTGCTACTGAGGCTAGCCCACGTACATTGCAAGACCCATCCACCTCCATGACACAGGACGTAATGGAGAGAAACCCTCCGCACAACGTGTTCCTCACTGTGCGGTATCGCGCGTTCCATCTCTTTTCGTTCACACGAGGTTTAAGGAGCGGCTTCGCATCCTTACGAGAAGAGATGGTAGTCGAAGGACGGGAACCCTCGAGACTTGTTCTTAGAGTTAAACAAACGCATGCCATCTTCCTTATGCTTCCGCAGTCATCCATTTCCATACACATCCTTCTTCGTGTAACGACGGCAGGCACCTTCGAAGCGGAGAGCGAAGTCTCGTCTACGTCCCTTATGCCTTCACACCCACTACGGAAAACAGTTTCCTCCTACGGAAACGATACGGCAGTTGAGGGAAGCCTTCTTCACAAGTGGTTTCTCGAGCACCGTCACAGGGCACATTCTAGATGCCTTCACCATGTCACGCGAAAGTGCTTCCCCGACTTACGTGTATGGCTTTCCTGACGGGTCTCCTTCTCACGCTTCAAACCATGACCTTTTCCATCTGCTCTCTCTCATACTCTTGGAAACGCTTCTCACGGAACAGGATTCCAATCGCGACAGACATTTACACTAGTTACTTCCGTGGCACAGGCACGGGGCACATTCCTTGCGATTTCCCACTTCCATTGCAAAAGTCTACCAGTTTCAGGGAAGGTGATAGTAGACGCACGGTTTCTCTGCAGTGGTGTTTCTGCAGTAGGATACAACACATACATTATGTGACTATGGGTTCCTCGGGAACCCAGATGGAAGCTCGAAGTCGCGATCGACACAGACGTGGTTCGCCGAGATTCGTGTATGCCTTTCCTTTGGCGAAGTCACATACTTTCGCAAACCCTTCTATCTTCGTGACACATGGTGTTCGTTGAGAAAAGCCCTCCATCAGAAGTTGTGCCGCGAGTGAGGCATATCACCCTTCCTTGCCCTCCGTTTCCTTTCACACTTGGCTTCAAGCCGCTTCGTTCCTTAGCAAAGAAGAAGGGCAGTCGAAGGACCGCACCTCCACAGCGTTGTTTCTTGGAGTTAAGTGTATAGCACGTCCGTTACGCTTCCTCCCACTTCCAGACACACACCTCCCTAGGGGACAACGAGTGTGTTGGTGGTCACGTTCGACCCACATTTCTCTTCACAATTCAGCGTGTGGCATTTTCCTTGTGTTTTCACACAAAGTACCGACAGCGCTTCTATCTTCCCGAAACAAGATCTGAGTTGGGAGAAGCTATCGACACAAGTTCTTTCCCAAGCAGGGCTCTATGGCACAGTAACTTGCGCCTTCACTTTTAACGTGGGACATTTCCTCCGTCTTCTTCCCTGTAGATGGTAGTGGGAAGACTATTGCTCTACCGTTTTGTTTCTTGAGAGGTGAGTGCAAGACCCTCACACACATATCTCAAAAGGCTTCGCGCTTCGCGAACCAAGGGGTTAGCACGAAATCATGTTTGACGCGGCCTCGTTTCTCTGAGTTCAGTGGAAGGCTCTGCTGACGCTAGCTCACGTACATTTGAAGGCCCTTCCAAATTCGTGACCCAAGACTTTGGTGGAGAGAAGCCCTCCACACAACGTGTTCCCCACTGTGGTGTATCTCGCATTCCGTCTCTTTTCTCTCGCCCTAAGCTTTAACACGGCGCTTCCATCCGTAGGGAAAGAGCTGGTCGTCGACGGACGGCAACCCTCTAGATTTGTCCTTAGAGTTAAACACCCGTAGGCAATCTTCCCTATGCTTCCTCACATCATACATTTCCATACTCACCCTTCTTCGTGGAACGACGGGCGGCACATTCGAAACGGACAGCTCACTCTAGGGCACGTCCCTCGTGCCTTCGCGCCCACGGCGGAAAACACTTTTATCTTCCTGAAACCATATGATAGCTGAGGGAAGACTTCTTCACAAGGGGTTTGTCAAGCACCGTCCCAGGACACATTCTTTATGCCTTCACACGTTCGCGCCAGAATGCCGCTCATACGTAGGCGTACGGCTTTCCAGGGTTTCCTTCTCAGACTTAAAGGCATGACCTTTTCCCTCTGCTCTCTCTCGTACTCTTGAAAACATTTCTCACGGAACAAGGTTTGAACCGGGAGAGACAATCTCCACTCCTTATTTCCGTGGCGCAGGCATGGGGCACATGCCTTGCGCTGTCACACTTACCTTGGAATAGACTACCATTTTCAGGGAAGAGGTTGGGAGAAACACGGTTTCTCTGCAGTGGTGTTTCTTCAGACCGACGTGCACGCCGCCTGTTTAGGGCTCCACACGTTCATGTTGTGACTAGGTTTTCCCCGTGAAGCCAGATGGAAGCTCGAAGGCGCGGTTTGACACAGACTTGTTTCGCACAGTGTAGTCTGTGGCTTTCCTTTGGCGAACTCACGTACGTTTGAAAACCCTTCTAGCGTCGTGAGCCGTGGTGTTCATTGAGAGAAGCCCTCCATACAAAGTGGTTCCCCGAGTAAGGTATAGCAGGCTTTTCCTCTGCTTCCGTTCACACTCGGCGTCAAGCTGCTTCGATCCTTAGGAAAGGAGGCGGGGAGTCGAAGGACGGCTCCTCCACAGCATTGTCTCTTAGACTTAAGTGTACAGCTCGTTCCTTACGCTTCCTCCCATTTCCAGACACACACCTCCCTAGGGGACAACTTGTTAGTTGGTGGTCGCATTCGACCCACATTTTCCTTCACCATTCAGCCTATGGCATTGTCCTTACGCTTTCACACGAAGTCCTGAAAACGCTTCTCCCTTCCCGAAGCAAGATCTGGGTTGACAGGAGCTTGAGACACAACTCCTCTCTCAAACAGTGGTAGACGGCCCAGCATTTGTGCCTTCACTTTGAACGTCGGAAAGTTCTTCCAACTTCTTCCCCGGAGGCGGTAGTGGAAAGACTAGTTCCCTACAGTTTGGTTTCGTGAGAGGTGAGTGTAAGACGCCTACCTTATATAGCAACGCACATGTCTCCAAAGGCTTCTTTCTTCAAGCACCACGATGTTAGCGCGAAAGCCTGTTTGACATGGCCTTGTTTCTCAGAATTCAGTGTCAGGCTACTACTGCTACTGAGGCTAGCCCACGTACATTGCAAGACCCATCCACCTCCATGACACAGGACGTAATGGAGAGAAACCCTCCGCACAACGTGTTCCTCACTGTGCGGTATCGCGCGTTCCATCTCTTTTCGTTCACACGAGGTTTAAGGAGCGGCTTCGCATCCTTACGAGAAGAGATGGTAGTCGAAGGACGGGAACCCTCGAGACTTGTTCTTAGAGTTAAACAAACGCATGCCATCTTCCTTATGCTTCCGCAGTCATCCATTTCCATACACATCCTTCTTCGTGTAACGACGGCAGGCACCTTCGAAGCGGAGAGCGAAGTCTCGTCTACGTCCCTTATGCCTTCACACCCACTACGGAAAACAGTTTCCTCCTACGGAAACGATACGGCAGTTGAGGGAAGCCTTCTTCACAAGTGGTTTCTCGAGCACCGTCACAGGGCACATTCTAGATGCCTTCACCATGTCACGCGAAAGTGCTTCCCCGACTTACGTGTATGGCTTTCCTGACGGGTCTCCTTCTCACGCTTCAAACCATGACCTTTTCCATCTGCTCTCTCTCATACTCTTGGAAACGCTTCTCACGGAACAGGATTCCAATCGCGACAGACATTTACACTAGTTACTTCCGTGGCACAGGCACGGGGCACATTCCTTGCGATTTCCCACTTCCATTGCAAAAGTCTACCAGTTTCAGGGAAGGTGATAGTAGACGCACGGTTTCTCTGCAGTGGTGTTTCTGCAGTAGGATACAACACATACATTATGTGACTATGGGTTCCTCGGGAACCCAGATGGAAGCTCGAAGTCGCGATCGACACAGACGTGGTTCGCCGAGATTCGTGTATGCCTTTCCTTTGGCGAAGTCACATACTTTCGCAAACCCTTCTATCTTCGTGACACATGGTGTTCGTTGAGAAAAGCCCTCCATCAGAAGTTGTGCCGCGAGTGAGGCATATCACCCTTCCTTGCCCTCCGTTTCCTTTCACACTTGGCTTCAAGCCGCTTCGTTCCTTAGCAAAGAAGAAGGGCAGTCGAAGGACCGCACCTCCACAGCGTTGTTTCTTGGAGTTAAGTGTATAGCACGTCCGTTACGCTTCCTCCCACTTCCAGACACACACCTCCCTAGGGGACAACGAGTGTGTTGGTGGTCACGTTCGACCCACATTTCTCTTCACAATTCAGCGTGTGGCATTTTCCTTGTGTTTTCACACAAAGTACCGACAGCGCTTCTATCTTCCCGAAACAAGATCTGAGTTGGGAGAAGCTATCGACACAAGTTCTTTCCCAAGCAGGGCTCTATGGCACAGTAACTTGCGCCTTCACTTTTAACGTGGGACATTTCCTCCGTCTTCTTCCCTGTAGATGGTAGTGGGAAGACTATTGCTCTACCGTTTTGTTTCTTGAGAGGTGAGTGCAAGACCCTCACACACATATCTCAAAAGGCTTCGCGCTTCGCGAACCAAGGGGTTAGCACGAAATCATGTTTGACGCGGCCTCGTTTCTCTGAGTTCAGTGGAAGGCTCTGCTGACGCTAGCTCACGTACATTTGAAGGCCCTTCCAAATTCGTGACCCAAGACTTTGGTGGAGAGAAGCCCTCCACACAACGTGTTCCCCACTGTGGTGTATCTCGCATTCCGTCTCTTTTCTCTCGCCCTAAGCTTTAACACGGCGCTTCCATCCGTAGGGAAAGAGCTGGTCGTCGACGGACGGCAACCCTCTAGATTTGTCCTTAGAGTTAAACACCCGTAGGCAATCTTCCCTATGCTTCCTCACATCATACATTTCCATACTCACCCTTCTTCGTGGAACGACGGGCGGCACATTCGAAACGGACAGCTCACTCTAGGGCACGTCCCTCGTGCCTTCACGCCCACGGCGGAAAACACTTTTATCTTCCTGAAACCATATGATAGCTGAGGGAAGACTTCTTCACAAGGGGTTTGTCAAGCACCGTCCCAGGACACATTCTTTATGCCTTCACACGTTCGCGCCAGAATGCCGCTCATACGTAGGCGTACGGCTTTCCAGGGTTTCCTTCTCAGACTTAAAGGCATGACCTTTTCCCTCTGCTCTCTCTCGTACTCTTGAAAACATTTCTCACGGAACAAGGTTTGAACCGGGAGAGACAATCTCCACTCCTTATTTCCGTGGCGCAGGCATGGGGCACATGCCTTGCGCTGTCACACTTACCTTGGAATAGACTACCATTTTCAGGGAAGAGGTTGGGAGAAACACGGTTTCTCTGCAGTGGTGTTTCTTCAGACCGACGTGCACGCCGCCTGTTTAGGGCTCCACACGTTCATGTTGTGACTAGGTTTTCCCCGTGAAGCCAGATGGAAGCTCGAAGGCGCGGTTTGACACAGACTTGTTTCGCACAGTGTAGTCTGTGGCTTTCCTTTGGCGAACTCACGTACGTTTGAAAACCCTTCTAGCGTCGTGAGCCGTGGTGTTCATTGAGAGAAGCCCTCCATACAAAGTGGTTCCCCGAGTAAGGTATAGCAGGCTTTTCCTCTGCTTCCGTTCACACTCGGCGTCAAGCTGCTTCGATCCTTAGGAAAGGAGGCGGGGAGTCGAAGGACGGCTCCTCCACAGCATTGTCTCTTAGACTTAAGTGTACAGCTCGTTCCTTACGCTTCCTCCCATTTCCAGACACACACCTCCCTAGGGGACAACTTGTTAGTTGGTGGTCGCATTCGACCCACATTTTCCTTCACCATTCAGCCTATGGCATTGTCCTTACGCTTTCACACGAAGTCCTGAAAACGCTTCTCTCTTCCCGAAGCAAGATCTGGGTTGACAGGAGCTTGAGACACAACTCCTCTCTCAAACAGTGGTAGACGGCCCAGCATTTGTGCCTTCACTTTGAACGTCGGAAAGTTCTTCCAACTTCTTCCCCGGAGGCGGTAGTGGAAAGACTAGTTCCCTACAGTTTGGTTTCGTGAGAGGTGAGTGTAAGACGCCTACCTTATATAGCAACGCACATGTCTCCAAAGGCTTCTTTCTTCAAGCACCACGATGTTAGCGCGAAAGCCTGTTTGACATGGCCTTGTTTCTCAGAATTCAGTGTCAGGCTACTACTGCTACTGAGGCTAGCCCACGTACATTGCAAGACCCATCCACCTCCATGACACAGGACGTAATGGAGAGAAACCCTCCGCACAACGTGTTCCTCACTGTGCGGTATCGCGCGTTCCATCTCTTTTCGTTCACACGAGGTTTAAGGAGCGGCTTCGCATCCTTACGAGAAGAGATGGTAGTCGAAGGACGGGAACCCTCGAGACTTGTTCTTAGAGTTAAACAAACGCATGCCATCTTCCTTATGCTTCCGCAGTCATCCATTTCCATACACATCCTTCTTCGTGTAACGACGGCAGGCACCTTCGAAGCGGAGAGCGAAGTCTCGTCTACGTCCCTTATGCCTTCACACCCACTACGGAAAACAGTTTCCTCCTACGGAAACGATACGGCAGTTGAGGGAAGCCTTCTTCACAAGTGGTTTCTCGAGCACCGTCACAGGGCACATTCTAGATGCCTTCACCATGTCACGCGAAAGTGCTTCCCCGACTTACGTGTATGGCTTTCCTGACGGGTCTCCTTCTCACGCTTCAAACCATGACCTTTTCCATCTGCTCTCTCTCATACTCTTGGAAACGCTTCTCACGGAACAGGATTCCAATCGCGACAGACATTGACACTAGTTACTTCCGTGGCACAGGCACGGGGCACATTCCTTGCGATTTCCCACTTCCATTGCAAAAGTCTACCAGTTTCAGGGAAGGTGATAGTAGACGCACGGTTTCTCTGCAGTGGTGTTTCTGCAGTAGGATACAACACATACATTATGTGACTATGGGTTCCTCGGGAACCCAGATGGAAGCTCGAAGTCGCGATCGACACAGACGTGGTTCGCCGAGATTCGTGTATGCCTTTCCTTTGGCGAAGTCACATACTTTCGCAAACCCTTCTATCTTCGTGACACATGGTGTTCGTTGAGAAAAGCCCTCCATCAGAAGTTGTGCCGCGAGTGAGGCATATCACCCTTCCTTGCCCTCCGTTTCCTTTCACACTTGGCTTCAAGCCGCTTCGTTCCTTAGCAAAGAAGAAGGGCAGTCGAAGGACCGCACCTCCACAGCGTTGTTTCTTGGAGTTAAGTGTATAGCACGTCCGTTACGCTTCCTCCCACTTCCAGACACACACCTCTCTAGGGGACAACGAGTGTGTTGGTGGTCACGTTCGACCCACATTTCTCTTCACAATTCAGCGTGTGGCATTTTCCTTGTGTTTTCACACAAAGTACCGACAGCGCTTCTATCTTCCCGAAACAAGATCTGAGTTGGGAGAAGCTTTCGACACAAGTTCTTTCCCAAGCAGGGCTCTATGGCACAGTAACTTGCGCCTTCACTTTTAACGTGGGACATTTCCTCCGTCTTCTTCCCTGTAGATGGTAGTGGGAAGACTATTGCTCTACCGTTTTGTTTCTTGAGAGGTGAGTGCAAGACCCTCACACACATATCTCAAAAGGCTTCGCGCTTCGCGAACCAAGGGGTTAGCACGAAATCATGTTTGACGCGGCCTCGTTTCTCTGAGTTCAGTGGAAGGCTCTGCTGACGCTAGCTCACGTACATTTGAAGGCCCTTCCAAATTCGTGACCCAAGACTTTGGTGGAGAGAAGCCCTCCACACAACGTGTTCCCCACTGTGGTGTATCTCGCATTCCGTCTCTTTTCTCTCGCCCTAAGCTTTAACACGGCGCTTCCATCCGTAGGGAAAGAGCTGGTCGTCGACGGACGGCAACCCTCTAGATTTGTCCTTAGAGTTAAACACCCGTAGGCAATCTTCCCTATGCTTCCTCACATCATACATTTCCATACTCACCCTTCTTCGTGGAACGACGGGCGGCACATTCGAAACGGACAGCTCACTCTAGGGCACGTCCCTCGTGCCTTCGCGCCCACGGCGGAAAACACTTTTATCTTCCTGAAACCATATGATAGCTGAGGGAAGACTTCTTCACAAGGGGTTTGTCAAGCACCGTCCCAGGACACATTCTTTATGCCTTCACACGTTCGCGCCAGAATGCCGCTCATACGTAGGCGTACGGCTTTCCAGGGTTTCCTTCTCAGACTTAAAGGCATGACCTTTTCCCTCTGCTCTCTCTCGTACTCTTGAAAACATTTCTCACGGAACAAGGTTTGAACCGGGAGAGACAATCTCCACTCCTTATTTCCGTGGCGCAGGCATGGGGCACATGCCTTGCGCTGTCACACTTACCTTGGAATAGACTACCATTTTCAGGGAAGAGGTTGGGAGAAACACGGTTTCTCTGCAGTGGTGTTTCTTCAGACCGACGTGCACGCCGCCTGTTTAGGGCTCCACACGTTCATGTTGTGACTAGGTTTTCCCCGTGAAGCCAGATGGAAGCTCGAAGGCGCGGTTTGACACAGACTTGTTTCGCACAGTGTAGTCTGTGGCTTTCCTTTGGCGAACTCACGTACGTTTGAAAACCCTTCTAGCGTCGTGAGCCGTGGTGTTCATTGAGAGAAGCCCTCCATACAAAGTGGTTCCCCGAGTAAGGTATAGCAGGCTTTTCCTCTGCTTCCGTTCACACTCGGCGTCAAGCTGCTTCGATCCTTAGGAAAGGAGGCGGGGAGTCGAAGGACCGCTCCTCCACAGCATTGTCTCTTAGACTTAAGTGTACAGCTCGTTCCTTACGCTTCCTCCCATTTCCAGACACACACCTCCCTAGGGGACAACTTGTTAGTTGGTGGTCGCATTCGACCCACATTTTCCTTCACCATTCAGCCTATGGCATTGTCCTTACGCTTTCACACGAAGTCCTGAAAACGCTTCTCCCTTCCCGAAGCAAGATCTGGGTTGACAGGAGCTTGAGACACAACTCCTCTCTCAAACAGTGTTAGACGGCCCAGCATTTGTGCCTTCACTTTGAACGTCGGAAAGTTCTTCCAACTTCTTCCCCGGAGGCGGTAGTGGAAAGACTAGTTCCCTACAGTTTGGTTTCGTGAGAGGTGAGTGTAAGACGCCTACCTTATATAGCAACGCACATGTCTCCAAAGGCTTCTTTCTTCAAGCACCACGATGTTAGCGCGAAAGCCTGTTTGACATGGCCTTGTTTCTCAGAATTCAGTGTCAGGCTACTACTGCTACTGAGGCTAGCCCACGTACATTGCAAGACCCATCCACCTCCATGACACAGGACGTAATGGAGAGAAACCCTCCGCACAACGTGTTCCTCACTGTGCGGTATCGCGCGTTCCATCTCTTTTCGTTCACACGAGGTTTAAGGAGCGGCTTCGCATCCTTACGAGAAGAGATGGTAGTCGAAGGACGGGAACCCTCGAGACTTGTTCTTAGAGTTAAACAAACGCATGCCATCTTCCTTATGCTTCCGCAGTCATCCATTTCCATACACATCCTTCTTCGTGTAACGACGGCAGGCACCTTCGAAGCGGAGAGCGAAGTCTCGTCTACGTCCCTTATGCCTTCACACCCACTACGGAAAACAGTTTCCTCCTACGGAAACGATACGGCAGTTGAGGGAAGCCTTCTTCACAAGTGGTTTCTCGAGCACCGTCACAGGGCACATTCTAGATGCCTTCACCATGTCACGCGAAAGTGCTTCCCCGACTTACGTGTATGGCTTTCCTGACGGGTCTCCTTCTCACGCTTCAAACCATGACCTTTTCCATCTGCTCTCTCTCATACTCTTGGAAACGCTTCTCACGGAACAGGATTCCAATCGCGACAGACATTTACACTAGTTACTTCCGTGGCACAGGCACGGGGCACATTCCTTGCGATTTCCCACTTCCATTGCAAAAGTCTACCAGTTTCAGGGAAGGTGATAGTAGACGCACGGTTTCTCTGCAGTGGTGTTTCTGCAGTAGGATACAACACATACATTATGTGACTATGGGTTCCTCGGGAACCCAGATGGAAGCTCGAAGTCGCGATCGACACAGACGTGGTTCGCCGAGATTCGTGTATGCCTTTCCTTTGGCGAAGTCACATACTTTCGCAAACCCTTCTATCTTCGTGACACATGGTGTTCGTTGAGAAAAGCCCTCCATCAGAAGTTGTGCCGCGAGTGAGGCATATCACCCTTCCTTGCCCTCCGTTTCCTTTCACACTTGGCTTCAAGCCGCTTCGTTCCTTAGCAAAGAAGAAGGGCAGTCGAAGGACCGCACCTCCACAGCGTTGTTTCTTGGAGTTAAGTGTATAGCACGTCCGTTACGCTTCCTCCCACTTCCAGACACACACCTCCCTAGGGGACAACGAGTGTGTTGGTGGTCACGTTCGACCCACATTTCTCTTCACAATTCAGCGTGTGGCATTTTCCTTGTGTTTTCACACAAAGTACCGACAGCGCTTCTATCTTCCCGAAACAAGATCTGAGTTGGGAGAAGCTATCGACACAAGTTCTTTCCCAAGCAGGGCTCTATGGCACAGTAACTTGCGCCTTCACTTTTAACGTGGGACATTTCCTCCGTCTTCTTCCCTGTAGATGGTAGTGGGAAGACTATTGCTCTACCGTTTTGTTTCTTGAGAGGTGAGTGCAAGACCCTCACACACATATCTCAAAAGGCTTCGCGCTTCGCGAACCAAGGGGTTAGCACGAAATCATGTTTGACGCGGCCTCGTTTCTCTGAGTTCAGTGGAAGGCTCTGCTGACGCTAGCTCACGTACATTTGAAGGCCCTTCCAAATTCGTGACCCAAGACTTTGGTGGAGAGAAGCCCTCCACACAACGTGTTCCCCACTGTGGTGTATCTCGCATTCCGTCTCTTTTCTCTCGCCCTAAGCTTTAACACGGCGCTTCCATCCGTAGGGAAAGAGCTGGTCGTCGACGGACGGCAACCCTCTAGATTTGTCCTTAGAGTTAAACACCCGTAGGCAATCTTCCCTATGCTTCCTCACATCATACATTTCCATACTCACCCTTCTTCGTGGAACGACGGGCGGCACATTCGAAACGGACAGCTCACTCTAGGGCACGTCCCTCGTGCCTTCGCGCCCACGGCGGAAAACACTTTTATCTTCCTGAAACCATATGATAGCTGAGGGAAGACTTCTTCACAAGGGGTTTGTCAAGCACCGTCCCAGGACACATTCTTTATGCCTTCACACGTTCGCGCCAGAATGCCGCTCATACGTAGGCGTACGGCTTTCCAGGGTTTCCTTCTCAGACTTAAAGGCATGACCTTTTCCCTCTGCTCTCTCTCGTACTCTTGAAAACATTTCTCACGGAACAAGGTTTGAACCGGGAGAGACAATCTCCACTCCTTATTTCCGTGGCGCAGGCATGGGGCACATGCCTTGCGCTGTCACACTTACCTTGGAATAGACTACCATTTTCAGGGAAGAGGTTGGGAGAAACACGGTTTCTCTGCAGTGGTGTTTCTTCAGACCGACGTGCACGCCGCCTGTTTAGGGCTCCACACGTTCATGTTGTGACTAGGTTTTCCCCGTGAAGCCAGATGGAAGCTCGAAGGCGCGGTTTGACACAGACTTGTTTCGCACAGTGTAGTCTGTGGCTTTCCTTTGGCGAACTCACGTACGTTTGAAAACCCTTCTAGCGTCGTGAGCCGTGGTGTTCATTGAGAGAAGCCCTCCATACAAAGTGGTTCCCCGAGTAAGGTATAGCAGGCTTTTCCTCTGCTTCCGTTCACACTCGGCGTCAAGCTGCTTCGATCCTTAGGAAAGGAGGCGGGGAGTCGAAGGACGGCTCCTCCACAGCATTGTCTCTTAGACTTAAGTGTACAGCTCGTTCCTTACGCTTCCTCCCATTTCCAGACACACACCTCCCTAGGGGACAACTTGTTAGTTGGTGGTCGCATTCGACCCACATTTTCCTTCACCATTCAGCCTATGGCATTGTCCTTACGCTTTCACACGAAGTCCTGAAAACGCTTCTCCCTTCCCGAAGCAAGATCTGGGTTGACAGGAGCTTGAGACACAACTCCTCTCTCAAACAGTGGTAGACGGCCCAGCATTTGTGCCTTCACTTTGAACGTCGGAAAGTTCTTCCAACTTCTTCCCCGGAGGCGGTAGTGGAAAGACTAGTTCCCTACAGTTTGGTTTCGTGAGAGGTGAGTGTAAGACGCCTACCTTATATAGCAACGCACATGTCTCCAAAGGCTTCTTTCTTCAAGCACCACGATGTTAGCGCGAAAGCCTGTTTGACATGGCCTTGTTTCTCAGAATTCAGTGTCAGGCTACTACTGCTACTGAGGCTAGCCCACGTACATTGCAAGACCCATCCACCTCCATGACACAGGACGTAATGGAGAGAAACCCTCCGCACAACGTGTTCCTCACTGTGCGGTATCGCGCGTTCCATCTCTTTTCGTTCACACGAGGTTTAAGGAGCGGCTTCGCATCCTTACGAGAAGAGATGGTAGTCGAAGGACGGGAACCCTCGAGACTTGTTCTTAGAGTTAAACAAACGCATGCCATCTTCCTTATGCTTCCGCAGTCATCCATTTCCATACACATCCTTCTTCGTGTAACGACGGCAGGCACCTTCGAAGCGGAGAGCGAAGTCTCGTCTACGTCCCTTATGCCTTCACACCCACTACGGAAAACAGTTTCCTCCTACGGAAACGATACGGCAGTTGAGGGAAGCCTTCTTCACAAGTGGTTTCTCGAGCACCGTCACAGGGCACATTCTAGATGCCTTCACCATGTCACGCGAAAGTGCTTCCCCGACTTACGTGTATGGCTTTCCTGACGGGTCTCCTTCTCACGCTTCAAACCATGACCTTTTCCATCTGCTCTCTCTCATACTCTTGGAAACGCTTCTCACGGAACAGGATTCCAATCGCGACAGACATTTACACTAGTTACTTCCGTGGCACAGGCACGGGGCACATTCCTTGCGATTTCCCACTTCCATTGCAAAAGTCTACCAGTTTCAGGGAAGGTGATAGTAGACGCACGGTTTCTCTGCAGTGGTGTTTCTGCAGTAGGATACAACACATACATTATGTGACTATGGGTTCCTCGGGAACCCAGATGGAAGCTCGAAGTCGCGATCGACACAGACGTGGTTCGCCGAGATTCGTGTATGCCTTTCCTTTGGCGAAGTCACATACTTTCGCAAACCCTTCTATCTTCGTGACACATGGTGTTCGTTGAGAAAAGCCCTCCATCAGAAGTTGTGCCGCGAGTGAGGCATATCACCCTTCCTTGCCCTCCGTTTCCTTTCACACTTGGCTTCAAGCCGCTTCGTTCCTTAGCAAAGAAGAAGGGCAGTCGAAGGACCGCACCTCCACAGCGTTGTTTCTTGGAGTTAAGTGTATAGCACGTCCGTTACGCTTCCTCCCACTTCCAGACACACACCTCCCTAGGGGACAACGAGTGTGTTGGTGGTCACGTTCGACCCACATTTCTCTTCACAATTCAGCGTGTGGCATTTTCCTTGTGTTTTCACACAAAGTACCGACAGCGCTTCTATCTTCCCGAAACAAGATCTGAGTTGGGAGAAGCTATCGACACAAGTTCTTTCCCAAGCAGGGCTCTATGGCACAGTAACTTGCGCCTTCACTTTTAACGTGGGACATTTCCTCCGTCTTCTTCCCTGTAGATGGTAGTGGGAAGACTATTGCTCTACCGTTTTGTTTCTTGAGAGGTGAGTGCAAGACCCTCACACACATATCTCAAAAGGCTTCGCGCTTCGCGAACCAAGGGGTTAGCACGAAATCATGTTTGACGCGGCCTCGTTTCTCTGAGTTCAGTGGAAGGCTCTGCTGACGCTAGCTCACGTACATTTGAAGGCCCTTCCAAATTCGTGACCCAAGACTTTGGTGGAGAGAAGCCCTCCACACAACGTGTTCCCCACTGTGGTGTATCTCGCATTCCGTCTCTTTTCTCTCGCCCTAAGCTTTAACACGGCGCTTCCATCCGTAGGGAAAGAGCTGGTCGTCGACGGACGGCAACCCTCTAGATTTGTCCTTAGAGTTAAACACCCGTAGGCAATCTTCCCTATGCTTCCTCACATCATACATTTCCATACTCACCCTTCTTCGTGGAACGACGGGGGGCACATTCGAAACGGACAGCTCACTCTAGGGCACGTCCCTCGTGCCTTCACGCCCACGGCGGAAAACACTTTTATCTTCCTGAAACCATATGATAGCTGAGGGAAGACTTCTTCACAAGGGGTTTGTCAAGCACCGTCCCAGGACACATTCTTTATGCCTTCACACGTTCGCGCCAGAATGCCGCTCATACGTAGGCGTACGGCTTTCCAGGGTTTCCTTCTCAGACTTAAAGGCATGACCTTTTCCCTCTGCTCTCTCTCGTACTCTTGAAAACATTTCTCACGGAACAAGGTTTGAACCGGGAGAGACAATCTCCACTCCTTATTTCCGTGGCGCAGGCATGGGGCACATGCCTTGCGCTGTCACACTTACCTTGGAATAGACTACCATTTTCAGGGAAGAGGTTGGGAGAAACACGGTTTCTCTGCAGTGGTGTTTCTTCAGACCGACGTGCACGCCGCCTGTTTAGGGCTCCACACGTTCATGTTGTGACTAGGTTTTCCCCGTGAAGCCAGATGGAAGCTCGAAGGCGCGGTTTGACACAGACTTGTTTCGCACAGTGTAGTCTGTGGCTTTCCTTTGGCGAACTCACGTACGTTTGAAAACCCTTCTAGCGTCGTGAGCCGTGGTGTTCATTGAGAGAAGCCCTCCATACAAAGTGGTTCCCCGAGTAAGGTATAGCAGGCTTTTCCTCTGCTTCCGTTCACACTCGGCGTCAAGCTGCTTCGATCCTTAGGAAAGGAGGCGGGGAGTCGAAGGACCGCTCCTCCACAGCATTGTCTCTTAGACTTAAGTGTACAGCTCGTTCCTTACGCTTCCTCCCATTTCCAGACACACACCTCCCTAGGGGACAACTTGTTAGTTGGTGGTCGCATTCGACCCACATTTTCCTTCACCATTCAGCCTATGGCATTGTCCTTACGCTTTCACACGAAGTCCTGAAAACGCTTCTCTCTTCCCGAAGCAAGATCTGGGTTGACAGGAGCTTGAGACACAACTCCTCTCTCAAACAGTGGTAGACGGCCCAGCATTTGTGCCTTCACTTTGAACGTCGGAAAGTTCTTCCAACTTCTTCCCCGGAGGCGGTAGTGGAAAGACTAGTTCCCTACAGTTTGGTTTCGTGAGAGGTGAGTGTAAGACGCCTACCTTATATAGCAACGCACATGTCTCCAAAGGCTTCTTTCTTCAAGCACCACGATGTTAGCGCGAAAGCCTGTTTGACATGGCCTTGTTTCTCAGAATTCAGTGTCAGGCTACTACTGCTACTGAGGCTAGCCCACGTACATTGCAAGACCCATCCACCTCCATGACACAGGACGTAATGGAGAGAAACCCTCCGCACAACGTGTTCCTCACTGTGCGGTATCGCGCGTTCCATCTCTTTTCGTTCACACGAGGTTTAAGGAGCGGCTTCGCATCCTTACGAGAAGAGATGGTAGTCGAAGGACGGGAACCCTCGAGACTTGTTCTTAGAGTTAAACAAACGCATGCCATCTTCCTTATGCTTCCGCAGTCATCCATTTCCATACACATCCTTCTTCGTGTAACGACGGCAGGCACCTTCGAAGCGGAGAGCGAAGTCTCGTCTACGTCCCTTATGCCTTCACACCCACTACGGAAAACAGTTTCCTCCTACGGAAACGATACGGCAGTTGAGGGAAGCCTTCTTCACAAGTGGTTTCTCGAGCACCGTCACAGGGCACATTCTAGATGCCTTCACCATGTCACGCGAAAGTGCTTCCCCGACTTACGTGTATGGCTTTCCTGACGGGTCTCCTTCTCACGCTTCAAACCATGACCTTTTCCATCTGCTCTCTCTCATACTCTTGGAAACGCTTCTCACGGAACAGGATTCCAATCGCGACAGACATTGACACTAGTTACTTCCGTGGCACAGGCACGGGGCACATTCCTTGCGATTTCCCACTTCCATTGCAAAAGTCTACCAGTTTCAGGGAAGGTGATAGTAGACGCACGGTTTCTCTGCAGTGGTGTTTCTGCAGTAGGATACAACACATACATTATGTGACTATGGGTTCCTCGGGAACCCAGATGGAAGCTCGAAGTCGCGATCGACACAGACGTGGTTCGCCGAGATTCGTGTATGCCTTTCCTTTGGCGAAGTCACATACTTTCGCAAACCCTTCTATCTTCGTGACACATGGTGTTCGTTGAGAAAAGCCCTCCATCAGAAGTTGTGCCGCGAGTGAGGCATATCACCCTTCCTTGCCCTCCGTTTCCTTTCACACTTGGCTTCAAGCCGCTTCGTTCCTTAGCAAAGAAGAAGGGCAGTCGAAGGACCGCACCTCCACAGCGTTGTTTCTTGGAGTTAAGTGTATAGCACGTCCGTTACGCTTCCTCCCACTTCCAGACACACACCTCTCTAGGGGACAACGAGTGTGTTGGTGGTCACGTTCGACCCACATTTCTCTTCACAATTCAGCGTGTGGCATTTTCCTTGTGTTTTCACACAAAGTACCGACAGCGCTTCTATCTTCCCGAAACAAGATCTGAGTTGGGAGAAGCTTTCGACACAAGTTCTTTCCCAAGCAGGGCTCTATGGCACAGTAACTTGCGCCTTCACTTTTAACGTGGGACATTTCCTCCGTCTTCTTCCCTGTAGATGGTAGTGGGAAGACTATTGCTCTACCGTTTTGTTTCTTGAGAGGTGAGTGCAAGACCCTCACACACATATCTCAAAAGGCTTCGCGCTTCGCGAACCAAGGGGTTAGCACGAAATCATGTTTGACGCGGCCTCGTTTCTCTGAGTTCAGTGGAAGGCTCTGCTGACGCTAGCTCACGTACATTTGAAGGCCCTTCCAAATTCGTGACCCAAGACTTTGGTGGAGAGAAGCCCTCCACACAACGTGTTCCCCACTGTGGTGTATCTCGCATTCCGTCTCTTTTCTCTCGCCCTAAGCTTTAACACGGCGCTTCCATCCGTAGGGAAAGAGCTGGTCGTCGACGGACGGCAACCCTCTAGATTTGTCCTTAGAGTTAAACACCCGTAGGCAATCTTCCCTATGCTTCCTCACATCATACATTTCCATACTCACCCTTCTTCGTGGAACGACGGGCGGCACATTCGAAACGGACAGCTCACTCTAGGGCACGTCCCTCGTGCCTTCGCGCCCACGGCGGAAAACACTTTTATCTTCCTGAAACCATATGATAGCTGAGGGAAGACTTCTTCACAAGGGGTTTGTCAAGCACCGTCCCAGGACACATTCTTTATGCCTTCACACGTTCGCGCCAGAATGCCGCTCATACGTAGGCGTACGGCTTTCCAGGGTTTCCTTCTCAGACTTAAAGGCATGACCTTTTCCCTCTGCTCTCTCTCGTACTCTTGAAAACATTTCTCACGGAACAAGGTTTGAACCGGGAGAGACAATCTCCACTCCTTATTTCCGTGGCGCAGGCATGGGGCACATGCCTTGCGCTGTCACACTTACCTTGGAATAGACTACCATTTTCAGGGAAGAGGTTGGGAGAAACACGGTTTCTCTGCAGTGGTGTTTCTTCAGACCGACGTGCACGCCGCCTGTTTAGGGCTCCACACGTTCATGTTGTGACTAGGTTTTCCCCGTGAAGCCAGATGGAAGCTCGAAGGCGCGGTTTGACACAGACTTGTTTCGCACAGTGTAGTCTGTGGCTTTCCTTTGGCGAACTCACGTACGTTTGAAAACCCTTCTAGCGTCGTGAGCCGTGGTGTTCATTGAGAGAAGCCCTCCATACAAAGTGGTTCCCCGAGTAAGGTATAGCAGGCTTTTCCTCTGCTTCCGTTCACACTCGGCGTCAAGCTGCTTCGATCCTTAGGAAAGGAGGCGGGGAGTCGAAGGACGGCTCCTCCACAGCATTGTCTCTTAGACTTAAGTGTACAGCTCGTTCCTTACGCTTCCTCCCATTTCCAGACACACACCTCCCTAGGGGACAACTTGTTAGTTGGTGGTCGCATTCGACCCACATTTTCCTTCACCATTCAGCCTATGGCATTGTCCTTACGCTTTCACACGAAGTCCTGAAAACGCTTCTCTCTTCCCGAAGCAAGATCTGGGTTGACAGGAGCTTGAGACACAACTCCTCTCTCAAACAGTGGTAGACGGCCCAGCATTTGTGCCTTCACTTTGAACGTCGGAAAGTTCTTCCAACTTCTTCCCCGGAGGCGGTAGTGGAAAGACTAGTTCCCTACAGTTTGGTTTCGTGAGAGGTGAGTGTAAGACGCCTACCTTATATAGCAACGCACATGTCTCCAAAGGCTTCTTTCTTCAAGCACCACGATGTTAGCGCGAAAGCCTGTTTGACATGGCCTTGTTTCTCAGAATTCAGTGTCAGGCTACTACTGCTACTGAGGCTAGCCCACGTACATTGCAAAACCCATCCACCTCCATGACACAGGACGTAATGGAGAGAAACCCTCCGCACAACGTGTTCCTCACTGTGCGGTATCGCGCGTTCCATCTCTTTTCGTTCACACGAGGTTTAAGGAGCGGCTTCGCATCCTTACGAGAAGAGATGGTAGTCGAAGGACGGGAACCCTCGAGACTTGTTCTTAGAGTTAAACAAACGCATGCCATCTTCCTTATGCTTCCGCAGTCATCCATTTCCATACACATCCTTCTTCGTGTAACGACGGCAGGCACCTTCGAAGCGGAGAGCGAAGTCTCGTCTACGTCCCTTATGCCTTCACACCCACTACGGAAAACAGTTTCCTCCTACGGAAACGATACGGCAGTTGAGGGAAGCCTTCTTCACAAGTGGTTTCTCGAGCACCGTCACAGGGCACATTCTAGATGCCTTCACCATGTCACGCGAAAGTGCTTCCCCGACTTACGTGTATGGCTTTCCTGACGGGTCTCCTTCTCACGCTTCAAACCATGACCTTTTCCATCTGCTCTCTCTCATACTCTTGGAAACGCTTCTCACGGAACAGGATTCCAATCGCGACAGACATTGACACTAGTTACTTCCGTGGCACAGGCACGGGGCACATTCCTTGCGATTTCCCACTTCCATTGCAAAAGTCTACCAGTTTCAGGGAAGGTGATAGTAGACGCACGGTTTCTCTGCAGTGGTGTTTCTGCAGTAGGATACAACACATACATTATGTGACTATGGGTTCCTCGGGAACCCAGATGGAAGCTCGAAGTCGCGATCGACACAGACGTGGTTCGCCGAGATTCGTGTATGCCTTTCCTTTGGCGAAGTCACATACTTTCGCAAACCCTTCTATCTTCGTGACACATGGTGTTCGTTGAGAAAAGCCCTCCATCAGAAGTTGTGCCGCGAGTGAGGCATATCACCCTTCCTTGCCCTCCGTTTCCTTTCACACTTGGCTTCAAGCCGCTTCGTTCCTTAGCAAAGAAGAAGGGCAGTCGAAGGACCGCACCTCCACAGCGTTGTTTCTTGGAGTTAAGTGTATAGCACGTCCGTTACGCTTCCTCCCACTTCCAGACACACACCTCTCTAGGGGACAACGAGTGTGTTGGTGGTCACGTTCGACCCACATTTCTCTTCACAATTCAGCGTGTGGCATTTTCCTTGTGTTTTCACACAAAGTACCGACAGCGCTTCTATCTTCCCGAAACAAGATCTGAGTTGGGAGAAGCTTTCGACACAAGTTCTTTCCCAAGCAGGGCTCTATGGCACAGTAACTTGCGCCTTCACTTTTAACGTGGGACATTTCCTCCGTCTTCTTCCCTGTAGATGGTAGTGGGAAGACTATTGCTCTACCGTTTTGTTTCTTGAGAGGTGAGTGCAAGACCCTCACACACATATCTCAAAAGGCTTCGCGCTTCGCGAACCAAGGGGTTAGCACGAAATCATGTTTGACGCGGCCTCGTTTCTCTGAGTTCAGTGGAAGGCTCTGCTGACGCTAGCTCACGTACATTTGAAGGCCCTTCCAAATTCGTGACCCAAGACTTTGGTGGAGAGAAGCCCTCCACACAACGTGTTCCCCACTGTGGTGTATCTCGCATTCCGTCTCTTTTCTCTCGCCCTAAGCTTTAACACGGCGCTTCCATCTGTAGGGAAAGAGCTGGTCGTCGACGGACGGCAACCCTCTAGATTTGTCCTTAGAGTTAAACACCCGTAGGCAATCTTCCCTATGCTTCCTCACATCATACATTTCCATACTCACCCTTCTTCGTGGAACGACGGGCGGCACATTCGAAACGGACAGCTCACTCTAGGGCACGTCCCTCGTGCCTTCGCGCCCACGGCGGAAAACACTTTTATCTTCCTGAAACCATATGATAGCTGAGGGAAGACTTCTTCACAAGGGGTTTGTCAAGCACCGTCCCAGGACACATTCTTTATGCCTTCACACGTTCGCGCCAGAATGCCGCTCATACGTAGGCGTACGGCTTTCCAGGGTTTCCTTCTCAGACTTAAAGGCATGACCTTTTCCCTCTGCTCTCTCTCGTACTCTTGAAAACATTTCTCACGGAACAAGGTTTGAACCGGGAGAGACAATCTCCACTCCTTATTTCCGTGGCGCAGGCATGGGGCACATGCCTTGCGCTGTCACACTTACCTTGGAATAGACTACCATTTTCAGGGAAGAGGTTGGGAGAAACACGGTTTCTCTGCAGTGGTGTTTCTTCAGACCGACGTGCACGCCGCCTGTTTAGGGCTCCACACGTTCATGTTGTGACTAGGTTTTCCCCGTGAAGCCAGATGGAAGCTCGAAGGCGCGGTTTGACACAGACTTGTTTCGCACAGTGTAGTCTGTGGCTTTCCTTTGGCGAACTCACGTACGTTTGAAAACCCTTCTAGCGTCGTGAGCCGTGGTGTTCATTGAGAGAAGCCCTCCATACAAAGTGGTTCCCCGAGTAAGGTATAGCAGGCTTTTCCTCTGCTTCCGTTCACACTCGGCGTCAAGCTGCTTCGATCCTTAGGAAAGGAGGCGGGGAGTCGAAGGACGGCTCCTCCACAGCATTGTCTCTTAGACTTAAGTGTACAGCTCGTTCCTTACGCTTCCTCCCATTTCCAGACACACACCTCCCTAGGGGACAACTTGTTAGTTGGTGGTCGCATTCGACCCACATTTTCCTTCACCATTCAGCCTATGGCATTGTCCTTACGCTTTCACACGAAGTCCTGAAAACGCTTCTCTCTTCCCGAAGCAAGATCTGGGTTGACAGGAGCTTGAGACACAACTCCTCTCTCAAACAGTGGTAGACGGCCCAGCATTTGTGCCTTCACTTTGAACGTCGGAAAGTTCTTCCAACTTCTTCCCCGGAGGCGGTAGTGGAAAGACTAGTTCCCTACAGTTTGGTTTCGTGAGAGGTGAGTGTAAGACGCCTACCTTATATAGCAACGCACATGTCTCCAAAGGCTTCTTTCTTCAAGCACCACGATGTTAGCGCGAAAGCCTGTTTGACATGGCCTTGTTTCTCAGAATTCAGTGTCAGGCTACTACTGCTACTGAGGCTAGCCCACGTACATTGCAAGACCCATCCACCTCCATGACACAGGACGTAATGGAGAGAAACCCTCCGCACAACGTGTTCCTCACTGTGCGGTATCGCGCGTTCCATCTCTTTTCGTTCACACGAGGTTTAAGGAGCGGCTTCGCATCCTTACGAGAAGAGATGGTAGTCGAAGGACGGGAACCCTCGAGACTTGTTCTTAGAGTTAAACAAACGCATGCCATCTTCCTTATGCTTCCGCAGTCATCCATTTCCATACACATCCTTCTTCGTGTAACGACGGCAGGCACCTTCGAAGCGGAGAGCGAAGTCTCGTCTACGTCCCTTATGCCTTCACACCCACTACGGAAAACAGTTTCCTCCTACGGAAACGATACGGCAGTTGAGGGAAGCCTTCTTCACAAGTGGTTTCTCGAGCACCGTCACAGCGCACATTCTAGATGCCTTCACCATGTCACGCGAAAGTGCTTCCCCGACTTACGTGTATGGCTTTCCTGACGGGTCTCCTTCTCACGCTTCAAACCATGACCTTTTCCATCTGCTCTCTCTCATACTCTTGGAAACGCTTCTCACGGAACAGGATTCCAATCGCGACAGACATTGACACTAGTTACTTCCGTGGCACAGGCACGGGGCACATTCCTTGCGATTTCCCACTTCCATTGCAAAAGTCTACCAGTTTCAGGGAAGGTGATAGTAGACGCACGGTTTCTCTGCAGTGGTGTTTCTGCAGTAGGATACAACACATACATTATGTGACTATGGGTTCCTCGGGAACCCAGATGGAAGCTCGAAGTCGCGATCGACACAGACGTGGTTCGCCGAGATTCGTGTATGCCTTTCCTTTGGCGAAGTCACATACTTTCGCAAACCCTTCTATCTTCGTGACACATGGTGTTCGTTGAGAAAAGCCCTCCATCAGAAGTTGTGCCGCGAGTGAGGTATATCACCCTTCCTTGCCCTCCGTTTCCTTTCACACTTGGCTTCAAGCCGCTTCGTTCCTTAGCAAAGAAGAAGGGCAGTCGAAGGACCGCACCTCCACAGCGTTGTTTCTTGGAGTTAAGTGTATAGCACGTCCGTTACGCTTCCTCCCACTTCCAGACACACACCTCTCTAGGGGACAACGAGTGTGTTGGTGGTCACGTTCGACCCACATTTCTCTTCACAATTCAGCGTGTGGCATTTTCCTTGTGTTTTCACACAAAGTACCGACAGCGCTTCTATCTTCCCGAAACAAGATCTGAGTTGGGAGAAGCTTTCGACACAAGTTCTTTCCCAAGCAGGGCTCTATGGCACAGTAACTTGCGCCTTCACTTTTAACGTGGGACATTTCCTCCGTCTTCTTCCCTGTAGATGGTAGTGGGAAGGCTATTGCTCTACCGTTTTGTTTCTTGAGAGGTGAGTGCAAGACCCTCACACACATATCTCAAAAGGCTTCGCGCTTCGCGAACCAAGGGGTTAGCACGAAATCATGTTTGACGCGGCCTCGTTTCTCTGAGTTCAGTGGAAGGCTCTGCTGACGCTAGCTCACGTACATTTGAAGGCCCTTCCAAATTCGTGACCCAAGACTTTGGTGGAGAGAAGCCCTCCACACAACGTGTTCCCCACTGTGGTGTATCTCGCATTCCGTCTCTTTTCTCTCGCCCTAAGCTTTAACACGGCGCTTCCATCCGTAGGGAAAGAGCTGGTCGTCGACGGACGGCAACCCTCTAGATTTGTCCTTAGAGTTAAACACCCGTAGGCAATCTTCCCTATGCTTCCTCACATCATACATTTCCATACTCACCCTTCTTCGTGGAACGACGGGCGGCACATTCGAAACGGACAGCTCACTCTAGGGCACGTCCCTCGTGCCTTCGCGCCCACGGCGGAAAACACTTTTATCTTCCTGAAACCATATGATAGCTGAGGGAAGACTTCTTCACAAGGGGTTTGTCAAGCACCGTCCCAGGACACATTCTTTATGCCTTCACACGTTCGCGCCAGAATGCCGCTCATACGTAGGCGTACGGCTTTCCAGGGTTTCCTTCTCAGACTTAAAGGCATGACCTTTTCCCTCTGCTCTCTCTCGTACTCTTGAAAACATTTCTCACGGAACAAGGTTTGAACCGGGAGAGACAATCTCCACTCCTTATTTCCGTGGCGCAGGCATGGGGCACATGCCTTGCGCTGTCACACTTACCTTGGAATAGACTACCATTTTCAGGGAAGAGGTTGGGAGAAACACGGTTTCTCTGCAGTGGTGTTTCTTCAGACCGACGTGCACGCCGCCTGTTTAGGGCTCCACACGTTCATGTTGTGACTAGGTTTTCCCCGTGAAGCCAGATGGAAGCTCGAAGGCGCGGTTTGACACAGACTTGTTTCGCACAGTGTAGTCTGTGGCTTTCCTTTGGCGAACTCACGTACGTTTGAAAACCCTTCTAGCGTCGTGAGCCGTGGTGTTCATTGAGAGAAGCCCTCCATACAAAGTGGTTCCCCGAGTAAGGTATAGCAGGCTTTTCCTCTGCTTCCGTTCACACTCGGCGTCAAGCTGCTTCGATCCTTAGGAAAGGAGGCGGGGAGTCGAAGGACGGCTCCTCCACAGCATTGTCTCTTAGACTTAAGTGTACAGCTCGTTCCTTACGCTTCCTCCCATTTCCAGACACACACCTCCCTAGGGGACAACTTGTTAGTTGGTGGTCGCATTCGACCCACATTTTCCTTCACCATTCAGCCTATGGCATTGTCCTTACGCTTTCACACGAAGTCCTGAAAACGCTTCTCCCTTCCCGAAGCAAGATCTGGGTTGACAGGAGCTTGAGACACAACTCCTCTCTCAAACAGTGGTAGACGGCCCAGCATTTGTGCCTTCACTTTGAACGTCGGAAAGTTCTTCCAACTTCTTCCCCGGAGGCGGTAGTGGAAAGACTAGTTCCCTACAGTTTGGTTTCGTGAGAGGTGAGTGTAAGACGCCTACCTTATATAGCAACGCACATGTCTCCAAAGGCTTCTTTCTTCAAGCACCACGATGTTAGCGCGAAAGCCTGTTTGACATGGCCTTGTTTCTCAGAATTCAGTGTCAGGCTACTACTGCTACTGAGGCTAGCCCACGTACATTGCAAGACCCATCCACCTCCATGACACAGGACGTAATGGAGAGAAACCCTCCGCACAACGTGTTCCTCACTGTGCGGTATCGCGCGTTCCATCTCTTTTCGTTCACACGAGGTTTAAGGAGCGGCTTCGCATCCTTACGAGAAGAGATGGTAGTCGAAGGACGGGAACCCTCGAGACTTGTTCTTAGAGTTAAACAAACGCATGCCATCTTCCTTATGCTTCCGCAGTCATCCATTTCCATACACATCCTTCTTCGTGTAACGACGGCAGGCACCTTCGAAGCGGAGAGCGAAGTCTCGTCTACGTCCCTTATGCCTTCACACCCACTACGGAAAACAGTTTCCTCCTACGGAAACGATACGGCAGTTGAGGGAAGCCTTCTTCACAAGTGGTTTCTCGAGCACCGTCACAGGGCACATTCTAGATGCCTTCACCATGTCACGCGAAAGTGCTTCCCCGACTTACGTGTATGGCTTTCCTGACGGGTCTCCTTCTCACGCTTCAAACCATGACCTTTTCCATCTGCTCTCTCTCATACTCTTGGAAACGCTTCTCACGGAACAGGATTCCAATCGCGACAGACATTTACACTAGTTACTTCCGTGGCACAGGCACGGGGCACATTCCTTGCGATTTCCCACTTCCATTGCAAAAGTCTACCAGTTTCAGGGAAGGTGATAGTAGACGCACGGTTTCTCTGCAGTGGTGTTTCTGCAGTAGGATACAACACATACATTATGTGACTATGGGTTCCTCGGGAACCCAGATGGAAGCTCGAAGTCGCGATCGACACAGACGTGGTTCGCCGAGATTCGTGTATGCCTTTCCTTTGGCGAAGTCACATACTTTCGCAAACCCTTCTATCTTCGTGACACATGGTGTTCGTTGAGAAAAGCCCTCCATCAGAAGTTGTGCCGCGAGTGAGGCATATCACCCTTCCTTGCCCTCCGTTTCCTTTCACACTTGGCTTCAAGCCGCTTCGTTCCTTAGCAAAGAAGAAGGGCAGTCGAAGGACCGCACCTCCACAGCGTTGTTTCTTGGAGTTAAGTGTATAGCACGTCCGTTACGCTTCCTCCCACTTCCAGACACACACCTCTCTAGGGGACAACGAGTGTGTTGGTGGTCACGTTCGACCCACATTTCTCTTCACAATTCAGCGTGTGGCATTTTCCTTGTGTTTTCACACAAAGTACCGACAGCGCTTCTATCTTCCCGAAACAAGATCTGAGTTGGGAGAAGCTTTCGACACAAGTTCTTTCCCAAGCAGGGCTCTATGGCACAGTAACTTGCGCCTTCACTTTTAACGTGGGACATTTCCTCCGTCTTCTTCCCTGTAGATGGTAGTGGGAAGGCTATTGCTCTACCGTTTTGTTTCTTGAGAGGTGAGTGCAAGACCCTCACACACATATCTCAAAAGGCTTCGCGCTTCGCGAACCAAGGGGTTAGCACGAAATCATGTTTGACGCGGCCTCGTTTCTCTGAGTTCAGTGGAAGGCTCTGCTGACGCTAGCTCACGTACATTTGAAGGCCCTTCCAAATTCGTGACCCAAGACTTTGGTGGAGAGAAGCCCTCCACACAACGTGTTCCCCACTGTGGTGTATCTCGCATTCCGTCTCTTTTCTCTCGCCCTAAGCTTTAACACGGCGCTTCCATCCGTAGGGAAAGAGCTGGTCGTCGACGGACGGCAACCCTCTAGATTTGTCCTTAGAGTTAAACACCCGTAGGCAATCTTCCCTATGCTTCCTCACATCATACATTTCCATACTCACCCTTCTTCGTGGAACGACGGGCGGCACATTCGAAACGGACAGCTCACTCTAGGGCACGTCCCTCGTGCCTTCGCGCCCACGGCGGAAAACACTTTTATCTTCCTGAAACCATATGATAGCTGAGGGAAGACTTCTTCACAAGGGGTTTGTCAAGCACCGTCCCAGGACACATTCTTTATGCCTTCACACGTTCGCGCCAGAATGCCGCTCATACGTAGGCGTACGGCTTTCCAGGGTTTCCTTCTCAGACTTAAAGGCATGACCTTTTCCCTCTGCTCTCTCTCGTACTCTTGAAAACATTTCTCACGGAACAAGGTTTGAACCGGGAGAGACAATCTCCACTCCTTATTTCCGTGGCGCAGGCATGGGGCACATGCCTTGCGCTGTCACACTTACCTTGGAATAGACTACCATTTTCAGGGAAGAGGTTGGGAGAAACACGGTTTCTCTGCAGTGGTGTTTCTTCAGACCGACGTGCACGCCGCCTGTTTAGGGCTCCACACGTTCATGTTGTGACTAGGTTTTCCCCGTGAAGCCAGATGGAAGCTCGAAGGCGCGGTTTGACACAGACTTGTTTCGCACAGTGTAGTCTGTGGCTTTCCTTTGGCGAACTCACGTACGTTTGAAAACCCTTCTAGCGTCGTGAGCCGTGGTGTTCATTGAGAGAAGCCCTCCATACAAAGTGGTTCCCCGAGTAAGGTATAGCAGGCTTTTCCTCTGCTTCCGTTCACACTCGGCGTCAAGCTGCTTCGATCCTTAGGAAAGGAGGCGGGGAGTCGAAGGACCGCTCCTCCACAGCATTGTCTCTTAGACTTAAGTGTACAGCTCGTTCCTTACGCTTCCTCCCATTTCCAGACACACACCTCCCTAGGGGACAACTTGTTAGTTGGTGGTCGCATTCGACCCACATTTTCCTTCACCATTCAGCCTATGGCATTGTCCTTACGCTTTCACACGAAGTCCTGAAAACGCTTCTCTCTTCCCGAAGCAAGATCTGGGTTGACAGGAGCTTGAGACACAACTCCTCTCTCAAACAGTGGTAGACGGCCCAGCATTTGTGCCTTCACTTTGAACGTCGGAAAGTTCTTCCAACTTCTTCCCCGGAGGCGGTAGTGGAAAGACTAGTTCCCTACAGTTTGGTTTCGTGAGAGGTGAGTGTAAGACGCCTACCTTATATAGCAACGCACATGTCTCCAAAGGCTTCTTTCTTCAAGCACCACGATGTTAGCGCGAAAGCCTGTTTGACATGGCCTTGTTTCTCAGAATTCAGTGTCAGGCTACTACTGCTACTGAGGCTAGCCCACGTACATTGCAAGACCCATCCACCTCCATGACACAGGACGTAATGGAGAGAAACCCTCCGCACAACGTGTTCCTCACTGTGCGGTATCGCGCGTTCCATCTCTTTTCGTTCACACGAGGTTTAAGGAGCGGCTTCGCATCCTTACGAGAAGAGATGGTAGTCGAAGGACGGGAACCCTCGAGACTTGTTCTTAGAGTTAAACAAACGCATGCCATCTTCCTTATGCTTCCGCAGTCATCCATTTCCATACACATCCTTCTTCGTGTAACGACGGCAGGCACCTTCGAAGCGGAGAGCGAAGTCTCGTCTACGTCCCTTATGCCTTCACACCCACTACGGAAAACAGTTTCCTCCTACGGAAACGATACGGCAGTTGAGGGAAGCCTTCTTCACAAGTGGTTTCTCGAGCACCGTCACAGGGCACATTCTAGATGCCTTCACCATGTCACGCGAAAGTGCTTCCCCGACTTACGTGTATGGCTTTCCTGACGGGTCTCCTTCTCACGCTTCAAACCATGACCTTTTCCATCTGCTCTCTCTCATACTCTTGGAAACGCTTCTCACGGAACAGGATTCCAATCGCGACAGACATTTACACTAGTTACTTCCGTGGCACAGGCACGGGGCACATTCCTTGCGATTTCCCACTTCCATTGCAAAAGTCTACCAGTTTCAGGGAAGGTGATAGTAGACGCACGGTTTCTCTGCAGTGGTGTTTCTGCAGTAGGATACAACACATACATTATGTGACTATGGGTTCCTCGGGAACCCAGATGGAAGCTCGAAGTCGCGATCGACACAGACGTGGTTCGCCGAGATTCGTGTATGCCTTTCCTTTGGCGAAGTCACATACTTTCGCAAACCCTTCTATCTTCGTGACACATGGTGTTCGTTGAGAAAAGCCCTCCATCAGAAGTTGTGCCGCGAGTGAGGCATATCACCCTTCCTTGCCCTCCGTTTCCTTTCACACTTGGCTTCAAGCCGCTTCGTTCCTTAGCAAAGAAGAAGGGCAGTCGAAGGACCGCACCTCCACAGCGTTGTTTCTTGGAGTTAAGTGTATAGCACGTCCGTTACGCTTCCTCCCACTTCCAGACACACACCTCTCTAGGGGACAACGAGTGTGTTGGTGGTCAGGTTCGACCCACATTTCTCTTCACAATTCAGCGTGTGGCATTTTCCTTGTGTTTTCACACAAAGTACCGACAGCGCTTCTATCTTCCCGAAACAAGATCTGAGTTGGGAGAAGCTTTCGACACAAGTTCTTTCCCAAGCAGGGCTCTATGGCACAGTAACTTGCGCCTTCACTTTTAACGTGGGACATTTCCTCCGTCTTCTTCCCTGTAGATGGTAGTGGGAAGACTATTGCTCTACCGTTTTGTTTCTTGAGAGGTGAGTGCAAGACCCTCACACACATATCTCAAAAGGCTTCGCGCTTCGCGAACCAAGGGGTTAGCACGAAATCATGTTTGACGCGGCCTCGTTTCTCTGAGTTCAGTGGAAGGCTCTGCTGACGCTAGCTCACGTACATTTGAAGGCCCTTCCAAATTCGTGACCCAAGACTTTGGTGGAGAGAAGCCCTCCACACAACGTGTTCCCCACTGTGGTGTATCTCGCATTCCGTCTCTTTTCTCTCGCCCTAAGCTTTAACACGGCGCTTCCATCCGTAGGGAAAGAGCTGGTCGTCGACGGACGGCAACCCTCTAGATTTGTCCTTAGAGTTAAACACCCGTAGGCAATCTTCCCTATGCTTCCTCACATCATACATTTCCATACTCACCCTTCTTCGTGGAACGACGGGCGGCACATTCGAAACGGACAGCTCACTCTAGGGCACGTCCCTCGTGCCTTCGCGCCCACGGCGGAAAACACTTTTATCTTCCTGAAACCATATGATAGCTGAGGGAAGACTTCTTCACAAGGGGTTTGTCAAGCACCGTCCCAGGACACATTCTTTATGCCTTCACACGTTCGCGCCAGAATGCCGCTCATACGTAGGCGTACGGCTTTCCAGGGTTTCCTTCTCAGACTTAAAGGCATGACCTTTTCCCTCTGCTCTCTCTCGTACTCTTGAAAACATTTCTCACGGAACAAGGTTTGAACCGGGAGAGACAATCTCCACTCCTTATTTCCGTGGCGCAGGCATGGGGCACATGCCTTGCGCTGTCACACTTACCTTGGAATAGACTACCATTTTCAGGGAAGAGGTTGGGAGAAACACGGTTTCTCTGCAGTGGTGTTTCTTCAGACCGACGTGCACGCCGCCTGTTTAGGGCTCCACACGTTCATGTTGTGACTAGGTTTTCCCCGTGAAGCCAGATGGAAGCTCGAAGGCGCGGTTTGACACAGACTTGTTTCGCACAGTGTAGTCTGTGGCTTTCCTTTGGCGAACTCACGTACGTTTGAAAACCCTTCTAGCGTCGTGAGCCGTGGTGTTCATTGAGAGAAGCCCTCCATACAAAGTGGTTCCCCGAGTAAGGTATAGCAGGCTTTTCCTCTGCTTCCGTTCACACTCGGCGTCAAGCTGCTTCGATCCTTAGGAAAGGAGGCGGGGAGTCGAAGGACGGCTCCTCCACAGCATTGTCTCTTAGACTTAAGTGTACAGCTCGTTCCTTACGCTTCCTCCCATTTCCAGACACACACCTCCCTAGGGGACAACTTGTTAGTTGGTGGTCGCATTCGACCCACATTTTCCTTCACCATTCAGCCTATGGCATTGTCCTTACGCTTTCACACGAAGTCCTGAAAACGCTTCTCTCTTCCCGAAGCAAGATCTGGGTTGACAGGAGCTTGAGACACAACTCCTCTCTCAAACAGTGGTAGACGGCCCAGCATTTGTGCCTTCACTTTGAACGTCGGAAAGTTCTTCCAACTTCTTCCCCGGAGGCGGTAGTGGAAAGACTAGTTCCCTACAGTTTGGTTTCGTGAGAGGTGAGTGTAAGACGCCTACCTTATATAGCAACGCACATGTCTCCAAAGGCTTCTTTCTTCAAGCACCACGATGTTAGCGCGAAAGCCTGTTTGACATGGCCTTGTTTCTCAGAATTCAGTGTCAGGCTACTACTGCTACTGAGGCTAGCCCACGTACATTGCAAGACCCATCCACCTCCATGACACAGGACGTAATGGAGAGAAACCCTCCGCACAACGTGTTCCTCACTGTGCGGTATCGCGCGTTCCATCTCTTTTCGTTCACACGAGGTTTAAGGAGCGGCTTCGCATCCTTACGAGAAGAGATGGTAGTCGAAGGACGGGAACCCTCGAGACTTGTTCTTAGAGTTAAACAAACGCATGCCATCTTCCTTATGCTTCCGCAGTCATCCATTTCCATACACATCCTTCTTCGTGTAACGACGGCAGGCACCTTCGAAGCGGAGAGCGAAGTCTCGTCTACGTCCCTTATGCCTTCACACCCACTACGGAAAACAGTTTCCTCCTACGGAAACGATACGGCAGTTGAGGGAAGCCTTCTTCACAAGTGGTTTCTCGAGCACCGTCACAGGGCACATTCTAGATGCCTTCACCATGTCACGCGAAAGTGCTTCCCCGACTTACGTGTATGGCTTTCCTGACGGGTCTCCTTCTCACGCTTCAAACCATGACCTTTTCCATCTGCTCTCTCTCATACTCTTGGAAACGCTTCTCACGGAACAGGATTCCAATCGCGACAGACATTTACACTAGTTACTTCCGTGGCACAGGCACGGGGCACATTCCTTGCGATTTCCCACTTCCATTGCAAAAGTCTACCAGTTTCAGGGAAGGTGATAGTAGACGCACGGTTTCTCTGCAGTGGTGTTTCTGCAGTAGGATACAACACATACATTATGTGACTATGGGTTCCTCGGGAACCCAGATGGAAGCTCGAAGTCGCGATCGACACAGACGTGGTTCGCCGAGATTCGTGTATGCCTTTCCTTTGGCGAAGTCACATACTTTCGCAAACCCTTCTATCTTCGTGACACATGGTGTTCGTTGAGAAAAGCCCTCCATCAGAAGTTGTGCCGCGAGTGAGGCATATCACCCTTCCTTGCCCTCCGTTTCCTTTCACACTTGGCTTCAAGCCGCTTCGTTCCTTAGCAAAGAAGAAGGGCAGTCGAAGGACCGCACCTCCACAGCGTTGTTTCTTGGAGTTAAGTGTATAGCACGTCCGTTACGCTTCCTCCCACTTCCAGACACACACCTCTCTAGGGGACAACGAGTGTGTTGGTGGTCACGTTCGACCCACATTTCTCTTCACAATTCGGCGTGTGGCATTTTCCTTGTGTTTTCACACAAAGTACCGACAGCGCTTCTATCTTCCCGAAACAAGATCTGAGTTGGGAGAAGCTTTCGACACAAGTTCTTTCCCAAGCAGGGCTCTATGGCACAGTAACTTGCGCCTTCACTTTTAACGTGGGACATTTCCTCCGTCTTCTTCCCTGTAGATGGTAGTGGGAAGACTATTGCTCTACCGTTTTGTTTCTTGAGAGGTGAGTGCAAGACCCTCACACACATATCTCAAAAGGCTTCGCGCTTCGCGAACCAAGGGGTTAGCACGAAATCATGTTTGACGCGGCCTCGTTTCTCTGAGTTCAGTGGAAGGCTCTGCTGACGCTAGCTCACGTACATTTGAAGGCCCTTCCAAATTCGTGACCCAAGACTTTGGTGGAGAGAAGCCCTCCACACAACGTGTTCCCCACTGTGGTGTATCTCGCATTCCGTCTCTTTTCTCTCGCCCTAAGCTTTAACACGGCGCTTCCATCCGTAGGGAAAGAGCTGGTCGTCGACGGACGGCAACCCTCTAGATTTGTCCTTAGAGTTAAACACCCGTAGGCAATCTTCCCTATGCTTCCTCACATCATACATTTCCATACTCACCCTTCTTCGTGGAACGACGGGCGGCACATTCGAAACGGACAGCTCACTCTAGGGCACGTCCCTCGTGCCTTCGCGCCCACGGCGGAAAACACTTTTATCTTCCTGAAACCATATGATAGCTGAGGGAAGACTTCTTCACAAGGGGTTTGTCAAGCACCGTCCCAGGACACATTCTTTATGCCTTCACACGTTCGCGCCAGAATGCCGCTCATACGTAGGCGTACGGCTTTCCAGGGTTTCCTTCTCAGACTTAAAGGCATGACCTTTTCCCTCTGCTCTCTCTCGTACTCTTGAAAACATTTCTCACGGAACAAGGTTTGAACCGGGAGAGACAATCTCCACTCCTTATTTCCGTGGCGCAGGCATGGGGCACATGCCTTGCGCTGTCACACTTACCTTGGAATAGACTACCATTTTCAGGGAAGAGGTTGGGAGAAACACGGTTTCTCTGCAGTGGTGTTTCTTCAGACCGACGTGCACGCCGCCTGTTTAGGGCTCCACACGTTCATGTTGTGACTAGGTTTTCCCCGTGAAGCCAGATGGAAGCTCGAAGGCGCGGTTTGACACAGACTTGTTTCGCACAGTGTAGTCTGTGGCTTTCCTTTGGCGAACTCACGTACGTTTGAAAACCCTTCTAGCGTCGTGAGCCGTGGTGTTCATTGAGAGAAGCCCTCCATACAAAGTGGTTCCCCGAGTAAGGTATAGCAGGCTTTTCCTCTGCTTCCGTTCACACTCGGCGTCAAGCTGCTTCGATCCTTAGGAAAGGAGGCGGGGAGTCGAAGGACGGCTCCTCCACAGCATTGTCTCTTAGACTTAAGTGTACAGCTCGTTCCTTACGCTTCCTCCCATTTCCAGACACACACCTCCCTAGGGGACAACTTGTTAGTTGGTGGTCGCATTCGACCCACATTTTCCTTCACCATTCAGCCTATGGCATTGTCCTTACGCTTTCACACGAAGTCCTGAAAACGCTTCTCTCTTCCCGAAGCAAGATCTGGGTTGACAGGAGCTTGAGACACAACTCCTCTCTCAAACAGTGGTAGACGGCCCAGCATTTGTGCCTTCACTTTGAACGTCGGAAAGTTCTTCCAACTTCTTCCCCGGAGGCGGTAGTGGAAAGACTAGTTCCCTACAGTTTGGTTTCGTGAGAGGTGAGTGTAAGACGCCTACCTTATATAGCAACGCACATGTCTCCAAAGGCTTCTTTCTTCAAGCACCACGATGTTAGCGCGAAAGCCTGTTTGACATGGCCTTGTTTCTCAGAATTCAGTGTCAGGCTACTACTGCTACTGAGGCTAGCCCACGTACATTGCAAGACCCATCCACCTCCATGACACAGGACGTAATGGAGAGAAACCCTCCGCACAACGTGTTCCTCACTGTGCGGTATCGCGCGTTCCATCTCTTTTCGTTCACACGAGGTTTAAGGAGCGGCTTCGCATCCTTACGAGAAGAGATGGTAGTCGAAGGACGGGAACCCTCGAGACTTGTTCTTAGAGTTAAACAAACGCATGCCATCTTCCTTATGCTTCCGCAGTCATCCATTTCCATACACATCCTTCTTCGTGTAACGACGGCAGGCACCTTTGAAGCGGAGAGCGAAGTCTCGTCTACGTCCCTTATGCCTTCACACCCACTACGGAAAACAGTTTCCTCCTACGGAAACGATACGGCAGTTGAGGGAAGCCTTCTTCACAAGTGGTTTCTCGAGCACCGTCACAGGGCACATTCTAGATGCCTTCACCATGTCACGCGAAAGTGCTTCCCCGACTTACGTGTATGGCTTTCCTGACGGGTCTCCTTCTCACGCTTCAAACCATGACCTTTTCCATCTGCTCTCTCTCATACTCTTGGAAACGCTTCTCACGGAACAGGATTCCAATCGCGACAGACATTTACACTAGTTACTTCCGTGGCACAGGCACGGGGCACATTCCTTGCGATTTCCCACTTCCATTGCAAAAGTCTACCAGTTTCAGGGAAGGTGATAGTAGACGCACGGTTTCTCTGCAGTGGTGTTTCTGCAGTAGGATACAACACATACATTATGTGACTATGGGTTCCTCGGGAACCCAGATGGAAGCTCGAAGTCGCGATCGACACAGACGTGGTTCGCCGAGATTCGTGTATGCCTTTCCTTTGGCGAAGTCACATACTTTCGCAAACCCTTCTATCTTCGTGACACATGGTGTTCGTTGAGAAAAGCCCTCCATCAGAAGTTGTGCCGCGAGTGAGGCATATCACCCTTCCTTGCCCTCCGTTTCCTTTCACACTTGGCTTCAAGCCGCTTCGTTCCTTAGCAAAGAAGAAGGGCAGTCGAAGGACCGCACCTCCACAGCGTTGTTTCTTGGAGTTAAGTGTATAGCACGTCCGTTACGCTTCCTCCCACTTCCAGACACACACCTCTCTAGGGGACAACGAGTGTGTTGGTGGTCACGTTCGACCCACATTTCTCTTCACAATTCAGCGTGTGGCATTTTCCTTGTGTTTTCACACAAAGTACCGACAGCGCTTCTATCTTCCCGAAACAAGATCTGAGTTGGGAGAAGCTTTCGACACAAGTTCTTTCCCAAGCAGGGCTCTATGGCACAGTAACTTGCGCCTTCACTTTTAACGTGGGACATTTCCTCCGTCTTCTTCCCTGTAGATGGTAGTGGGAAGACTATTGCTCTACCGTTTTGTTTCTTGAGAGGTGAGTGCAAGACCCTCACACACATATCTCAAAAGGCTTCGCGCTTCGCGAACCAAGGGGTTAGCACGAAATCATGTTTGACGCGGCCTCGTTTCTCTGAGTTCAGTGGAAGGCTCTGCTGACGCTAGCTCACGTACATTTGAAGGCCCTTCCAAATTCGTGACCCAAGACTTTGGTGGAGAGAAGCCCTCCACACAACGTGTTCCCCACTGTGGTGTATCTCGCATTCCGTCTCTTTTCTCTCGCCCTAAGCTTTAACACGGCGCTTCCATCCGTAGGGAAAGAGCTGGTCGTCGACGGACGGCAACCCTCTAGATTTGTCCTTAGAGTTAAACACCCGTAGGCAATCTTCCCTATGCTTCCTCACATCATACATTTCCATACTCACCCTTCTTCGTGGAACGACGGGCGGCACATTCGAAACGGACAGCTCACTCTAGGGCACGTCCCTCGTGCCTTCGCGCCCACGGCGGAAAACACTTTTATCTTCCTGAAACCATATGATAGCTGAGGGAAGACTTCTTCACAAGGGGTTTGTCAAGCACCGTCCCAGGACACATTCTTTATGCCTTCACACGTTCGCGCCAGAATGCCGCTCATACGTAGGCGTACGGCTTTCCAGGGTTTCCTTCTCAGACTTAAAGGCATGACCTTTTCCCTCTGCTCTCTCTCGTACTCTTGAAAACATTTCTCACGGAACAAGGTTTGAACCGGGAGAGACAATCTCCACTCCTTATTTCCGTGGCGCAGGCATGGGGCACATGCCTTGCGCTGTCACACTTACCTTGGAATAGACTACCATTTTCAGGGAAGAGGTTGGGAGAAACACGGTTTCTCTGCAGTGGTGTTTCTTCAGACCGACGTGCACGCCGCCTGTTTAGGGCTCCACACGTTCATGTTGTGACTAGGTTTTCCCCGTGAAGCCAGATGGAAGCTCGAAGGCGCGGTTTGACACAGACTTGTTTCGCACAGTGTAGTCTGTGGCTTTCCTTTGGCGAACTCACGTACGTTTGAAAACCCTTCTAGCGTCGTGAGCCGTGGTGTTCATTGAGAGAAGCCCTCCATACAAAGTGGTTCCCCGAGTAAGGTATAGCAGGCTTTTCCTCTGCTTCCGTTCACACTCGGCGTCAAGCTGCTTCGATCCTTAGGAAAGGAGGCGGGGAGTCGAAGGACCGCTCCTCCACAGCATTGTCTCTTAGACTTAAGTGTACAGCTCGTTCCTTACGCTTCCTCCCATTTCCAGACACACACCTCCCTAGGGGACAACTTGTTAGTTGGTGGTCGCATTCGACCCACATTTTCCTTCACCATTCAGCCTATGGCATTGTCCTTACGCTTTCACACGAAGTCCTGAAAACGCTTCTCTCTTCCCGAAGCAAGATCTGGGTTGACAGGAGCTTGAGACACAACTCCTCTCTCAAACAGTGGTAGACGGCCCAGCATTTGTGCCTTCACTTTGAACGTCGGAAAGTTCTTCCAACTTCTTCCCCGGAGGCGGTAGTGGAAAGACTAGTTCCCTACAGTTTGGTTTCGTGAGAGGTGAGTGTAAGACGCCTACCTTATATAGCAACGCACATGTCTCCAAAGGCTTCTTTCTTCAAGCACCACGATGTTAGCGCGAAAGCCTGTTTGACATGGCCTTGTTTCTCAGAATTCAGTGTCAGGCTACTACTGCTACTGAGGCTAGCCCACGTACATTGCAAGACCCATCCACCTCCATGACACAGGACGTAATGGAGAGAAACCCTCCGCACAACGTGTTCCTCACTGTGCGGTATCGCGCGTTCCATCTCTTTTCGTTCACACGAGGTTTAAGGAGCGGCTTCGCATCCTTACGAGAAGAGATGGTAGTCGAAGGACGGGAACCCTCGAGACTTGTTCTTAGAGTTAAACAAACGCATGCCATCTTCCTTATGCTTCCGCAGTCATCCATTTCCATACACATCCTTCTTCGTGTAACGACGGCAGGCACCTTCGAAGCGGAGAGCGAAGTCTCGTCTACGTCCCTTATGCCTTCACACCCACTACGGAAAACAGTTTCCTCCTACGGAAACGATACGGCAGTTGAGGGAAGCCTTCTTCACAAGTGGTTTCTCGAGCACCGTCACAGGGCACATTCTAGATGCCTTCACCATGTCACGCGAAAGTGCTTCCCCGACTTACGTGTATGGCTTTCCTGACGGGTCTCCTTCTCACGCTTCAAACCATGACCTTCTCCATCTGCTCTCTCTCATACTCTTGGAAACGCTTCTCACGGAACAGGATTCCAATCGCGACAGACATTTACACTAGTTACTTCCGTGGCACAGGCACGGGGCACATTCCTTGCGATTTCCCACTTCCATTGCAAAAGTCTACCAGTTTCAGGGAAGGTGATAGTAGACGCACGGTTTCTCTGCAGTGGTGTTTCTGCAGTAGGATACAACACATACATTATGTGACTATGGGTTCCTCGGGAACCCAGATGGAAGCTCGAAGTCGCGATCGACACAGACGTGGTTCGCCGAGATTCGTGTATGCCTTTCCTTTGGCGAAGTCACATACTTTCGCAAACCCTTCTATCTTCGTGACACATGGTGTTCGTTGAGAAAAGCCCTCCATCAGAAGTTGTGCCGCGAGTGAGGCATATCACCCTTCCTTGCCCTCCGTTTCCTTTCACACTTGGCTTCAAGCCGCTTCGTTCCTTAGCAAAGAAGAAGGGCAGTCGAAGGACCGCACCTCCACAGCGTTGTTTCTTGGAGTTAAGTGTATAGCACGTCCGTTACGCTTCCTCCCACTTCCAGACACACACCTCTCTAGGGGACAACGAGTGTGTTGGTGGTCACGTTCGACCCACATTTCTCTTCACAATTCAGCGTGTGGCATTTTCCTTGTGTTTTCACACAAAGTACCGACAGCGCTTCTATCTTCCCGAAACAAGATCTGAGTTGGGAGAAGCTTTCGACACAAGTTCTTTCCCAAGCAGGGCTCTATGGCACAGTAACTTGCGCCTTCACTTTTAACGTGGGACATTTCCTCCGTCTTCTTCCCTGTAGATGGTAGTGGGAAGACTATTGCTCTACCGTTTTGTTTCTTGAGAGGTGAGTGCAAGACCCTCACACACATATCTCAAAAGGCTTCGCGCTTCGCGAACCAAGGGGTTAGCACGAAATCATGTTTGACGCGGCCTCGTTTCTCTGAGTTCAGTGGAAGGCTCTGCTGACGCTAGCTCACGTACATTTGAAGGCCCTTCCAAATTCGTGACCCAAGACTTTGGTGGAGAGAAGCCCTCCACACAACGTGTTCCCCACTGTGGTGTATCTCGCATTCCGTCTCTTTTCTCTCGCCCTAAGCTTTAACACGGCGCTTCCATCCGTAGGGAAAGAGCTGGTCGTCGACGGACGGCAACCCTCTAGATTTGTCCTTAGAGTTAAACACCCGTAGGCAATCTTCCCTATGCTTCCTCACATCATACATTTCCATACTCACCCTTCTTCGTGGAACGACGGGCGGCACATTCGAAACGGACAGCTCACTCTAGGGCACGTCCCTCGTGCCTTCGCGCCCACGGCGGAAAACACTTTTATCTTCCTGAAACCATATGATAGCTGAGGGAAGACTTCTTCACAAGGGGTTTGTCAAGCACCGTCCCAGGACACATTCTTTATGCCTTCACACGTTCGCGCCAGAATGCCGCTCATACGTAGGCGTACGGCTTTCCAGGGTTTCCTTCTCAGACTTAAAGGCATGACCTTTTCCCTCTGCTCTCTCTCGTACTCTTGAAAACATTTCTCACGGAACAAGGTTTGAACCGGGAGAGACAATCTCCACTCCTTATTTCCGTGGCGCAGGCATGGGGCACATGCCTTGCGCTGTCACACTTACCTTGGAATAGACTACCATTTTCAGGGAAGAGGTTGGGAGAAACACGGTTTCTCTGCAGTGGTGTTTCTTCAGACCGACGTGCACGCCGCCTGTTTAGGGCTCCACACGTTCATGTTGTGACTAGGTTTTCCCCGTGAAGCCAGATGGAAGCTCGAAGGCGCGGTTTGACACAGACTTGTTTCGCACAGTGTAGTCTGTGGCTTTCCTTTGGCGAACTCACGTACGTTTGAAAACCCTTCTAGCGTCGTGAGCCGTGGTGTTCATTGAGAGAAGCCCTCCATACAAAGTGGTTCCCCGAGTAAGGTATAGCAGGCTTTTCCTCTGCTTCCGTTCACACTCGGCGTCAAGCTGCTTCGATCCTTAGGAAAGGAGGCGGGGAGTCGAAGGACCGCTCCTCCACAGCATTGTCTCTTAGACTTAAGTGTACAGCTCGTTCCTTACGCTTCCTCCCATTTCCAGACACACACCTCCCTAGGGGACAACTTGTTAGTTGGTGGTCGCATTCGACCCACATTTTCCTTCACCATTCAGCCTATGGCATTGTCCTTACGCTTTCACACGAAGTCCTGAAAACGCTTCTCTCTTCCCGAAGCAAGATCTGGGTTGACAGGAGCTTGAGACACAACTCCTCTCTCAAACAGTGGTAGACGGCCCAGCATTTGTGCCTTCACTTTGAACGTCGGAAAGTTCTTCCAACTTCTTCCCCGGAGGCGGTAGTGGAAAGACTAGTTCCCTACAGTTTGGTTTCGTGAGAGGTGAGTGTAAGACGCCTACCTTATATAGCAACGCACATGTCTCCAAAGGCTTCTTTCTTCAAGCACCACGATGTTAGCGCGAAAGCCTGTTTGACATGGCCTTGTTTCTCAGAATTCAGTGTCAGGCTACTACTGCTACTGAGGCTAGCCCACGTACATTGCAAGACCCATCCACCTCCATGACACAGGACGTAATGGAGAGAAACCCTCCGCACAACGTGTTCCTCACTGTGCGGTATCGCGCGTTCCATCTCTTTTCGTTCACACGAGGTTTAAGGAGCGGCTTCGCATCCTTACGAGAAGAGATGGTAGTCGAAGGACGGGAACCCTCGAGACTTGTTCTTAGAGTTAAACAAACGCATGCCATCTTCCTTATGCTTCCGCAGTCATCCATTTCCATACACATCCTTCTTCGTGTAACGACGGCAGGCACCTTCGAAGCGGAGAGCGAAGTCTCGTCTACGTCCCTTATGCCTTCACACCCACTACGGAAAACAGTTTCCTCCTACGGAAACGATACGGCAGTTGAGGGAAGCCTTCTTCACAAGTGGTTTCTCGAGCACCGTCACAGGGCACATTCTAGATGCCTTCACCATGTCACGCGAAAGTGCTTCCCCGACTTACGTGTATGGCTTTCCTGACGGGTCTCCTTCTCACGCTTCAAACCATGACCTTTTCCATCTGCTCTCTCTCATACTCTTGGAAACGCTTCTCACGGAACAGGATTCCAATCGCGACAGACATTTACACTAGTTACTTCCGTGGCACAGGCACGGGGCACATTCCTTGCGATTTCCCACTTCCATTGCAAAAGTCTACCAGTTTCAGGGAAGGTGATAGTAGACGCACGGTTTCTCTGCAGTGGTGTTTCTGCAGTAGGATACCACACAGACATTATGTGACTATGGGTTCCTCGGGAACCCAGATGGAAGCTCGAAGTCGCGATCGACACAGACGTGGTTCGCCGAGATTCGTGTATGCCTTTCCTTTGGCGAAGTCACATACTTTCGCAAACCCTTCTATCTTCGTGACACATGGTGTTCGTTGAGAAAAGCCCTCCATCAGAAGTTGTGCCGCGAGTGAGGCATATCACCCTTCCTTGCCCTCCGTTTCCTTTCACACTTGGCTTCAAGCCGCTTCGTTCCTTAGCAAAGAAGAAGGGCAGTCGAAGGACCGCACCTCCACAGCGTTGTTTCTTGGAGTTAAGTGTATAGCACGTCCGTTACGCTTCCTCCCACTTCCAGACACACACCTCTCTAGGGGACAACGAGTGTGTTGGTGGTCACGTTCGACCCACATTTCTCTTCACAATTCAGCGTGTGGCATTTTCCTTGTGTTTTCACACAAAGTACCGACAGCGCTTCTATCTTCCCGAAACAAGATCTGAGTTGGGAGAAGCTTTCGACACAAGTTCTTTCCCAAGCAGGGCTCTATGGCACAGTAACTTGCGCCTTCACTTTTAACGTGGGACATTTCCTCCGTCTTCTTCCCTGTAGATGGTAGTGGGAAGACTATTGCTCTACCGTTTTGTTTCTTGAGAGGTGAGTGCAAGACCCTCACACACATATCTCAAAAGGCTTCGCGCTTCGCGAACCAAGGGGTTAGCACGAAATCATGTTTGACGCGGCCTCGTTTCTCTGAGTTCAGTGGAAGGCTCTGCTGACGCTAGCTCACGTACATTTGAAGGCCCTTCCAAATTCGTGACCCAAGACTTTGGTGGAGAGAAGCCCTCCACACAACGTGTTCCCCACTGTGGTGTATCTCGCATTCCGTCTCTTTTCTCTCGCCCTAAGCTTTAACACGGCGCTTCCATCCGTAGGGAAAGAGCTGGTCGTCGACGGACGGCAACCCTCTAGATTTGTCCTTAGAGTTAAACACCCGTAGGCAATCTTCCCTATGCTTCCTCACATCATACATTTCCATACTCACCCTTCTTCGTGGAACGACGGGCG
This sequence comes from Eumetopias jubatus, assembly GCF_037043125.1. Classification (NCBI taxonomy): domain Eukaryota; kingdom Metazoa; phylum Chordata; class Mammalia; order Carnivora; family Otariidae; genus Eumetopias; species Eumetopias jubatus. Next base: position 77,981 of record NW_028274940.1, on the reverse strand, counting down.
GCACATTCGAAACGGACAGCTCACTCTAGGGCACGTCCCTCGTGCCTTCGCGCCCACGGCGGAAAACACTTTTATCTTCCTGAAACCATATGATAGCTGAGGGAAGACTTCTTCACAAGGGGTTTGTCAAGCACCGTCCCAGGACACATTCTTTATGCCTTCACACGTTCGCGCCAGAATGCCGCTCATACGTAGGCGTACGGCTTTCCAGGGTTTCCTTCTCAGACTTAAAGGCATGACCTTTTCCCTCTGCTCTCTCTCGTACTCTTGAAAACATTTCTCACGGAACAAGGTTTGAACCGGGAGAGACAATCTCCACTCCTTATTTCCGTGGCGCAGGCATGGGGCACATGCCTTGCGCTGTCACACTTACCTTGGAATAGACTACCATTTTCAGGGAAGAGGTTGGGAGAAACACGGTTTCTCTGCAGTGGTGTTTCTTCAGACCGACGTGCACGCCGCCTGTTTAGGGCTCCACACGTTCATGTTGTGACTAGGTTTTCCCCGTGAAGCCAGATGGAAGCTCGAAGGCGCGGTTTGACACAGACTTGTTTCGCACAGTGTAGTCTGTGGCTTTCCTTTGGCGAACTCACGTACGTTTGAAAACCCTTCTAGCGTCGTGAGCCGTGGTGTTCATTGAGAGAAGCCCTCCATACAAAGTGGTTCCCCGAGTAAGGTATAGCAGGCTTTTCCTCTGCTTCCGTTCACACTCGGCGTCAAGCTGCTTCGATCCTTAGGAAAGGAGGCGGGGAGTCGAAGGACCGCTCCTCCACAGCATTGTCTCTTAGACTTAAGTGTACAGCTCGTTCCTTACGCTTCCTCCCATTTCCAGACACACACCTCCCTAGGGGACAACTTGTTAGTTGGTGGTCGCATTCGACCCACATTTTCCTTCACCATTCAGCCTATGGCATTGTCCTTACGCTTTCACACGAAGTCCTGAAAACGCTTCTCTCTTCCCGAAGCAAGATCTGGGTTGACAGGAGCTTGAGACACAACTCCTCTCTCAAACAGTGGTAGACGGCCCAGCATTTGTGCCTTCACTTTGAACGTCGGAAAGTTCTTCCAACTTCTTCCCCGGAGGCGGTAGTGGAAAGACTAGTTCCCTACAGTTTGGTTTCGTGAGAGGTGAGTGTAAGACGCCTACCTTATATAGCAACGCACATGTCTCCAAAGGCTTCTTTCTTCAAGCACCACGATGTTAGCGCGAAAGCCTGTTTGACATGGCCTTGTTTCTCAGAATTCAGTGTCAGGCTACTACTGCTACTGAGGCTAGCCCACGTACATTGCAAGACCCATCCACCTCCATGACACAGGACGTAATGGAGAGAAACCCTCCGCACAACGTGTTCCTCACTGTGCGGTATCGCGCGTTCCATCTCTTTTCGTTCACACGAGGTTTAAGGAGCGGCTTCGCATCCTTACGAGAAGAGATGGTAGTCGAAGGACGGGAACCCTCGAGACTTGTTCTTAGAGTTAAACAAACGCATGCCATCTTCCTTATGCTTCCGCAGTCATCCATTTCCATACACATCCTTCTTCGTGTAACGACGGCAGGCACCTTCGAAGCGGAGAGCGAAGTCTCGTCTACGTCCCTTATGCCTTCACACCCACTACGGAAAACAGTTTCCTCCTACGGAAACGATACGGCAGTTGAGGGAAGCCTTCTTCACAAGTGGTTTCTCGAGCACCGTCACAGGGCACATTCTAGATGCCTTCACCATGTCACGCGAAAGTGCTTCCCCGACTTACGTGTATGGCTTTCCTGACGGGTCTCCTTCTCACGCTTCAAACCATGACCTTTTCCATCTGCTCTCTCTCATACTCTTGGAAACGCTTCTCACGGAACAGGATTCCAATCGCGACAGACATTTACACTAGTTACTTCCGTGGCACAGGCACGGGGCACATTCCTTGCGATTTCCCACTTCCATTGCAAAAGTCTACCAGTTTCAGGGAAGGTGATAGTAGACGCACGGTTTCTCTGCAGTGGTGTTTCTGCAGTAGGATACCACACAGACATTATGTGACTATGGGTTCCTCGGGAACCCAGATGGAAGCTCGAAGTCGCGATCGACACAGACGTGGTTCGCCGAGATTCGTGTATGCCTTTCCTTTGGCGAAGTCACATACTTTCGCAAACCCTTCTATCTTCGTGACACATGGTGTTCGTTGAGAAAAGCCCTCCATCAGAAGTTGTGCCGCGAGTGAGGCATATCACCCTTCCTTGCCCTCCGTTTCCTTTCACACTTGGCTTCAAGCCGCTTCGTTCCTTAGCAAAGAAGAAGGGCAGTCGAAGGACCGCACCTCCACAGCGTTGTTTCTTGGAGTTAAGTGTATAGCACGTCCGTTACGCTTCCTCCCACTTCCAGACACACACCTCTCTAGGGGACAACGAGTGTGTTGGTGGTCACGTTCGACCCACATTTCTCTTCACAATTCAGCGTGTGGCATTTTCCTTGTGTTTTCACACAAAGTACCGACAGCGCTTCTATCTTCCCGAAACAAGATCTGAGTTGGGAGAAGCTTTCGACACAAGTTCTTTCCCAAGCAGGGCTCTATGGCACAGTAACTTGCGCCTTCACTTTTAACGTGGGACATTTCCTCCGTCTTCTTCCCTGTAGATGGTAGTGGGAAGACTATTGCTCTACCGTTTTGTTTCTTGAGAGGTGAGTGCAAGACCCTCACACACATATCTCAAAAGGCTTCGCGCTTCGCGAACCAAGGGGTTAGCACGAAATCATGTTTGACGCGGCCTCGTTTCTCTGAGTTCAGTGGAAGGCTCTGCTGACGCTAGCTCACGTACATTTGAAGGCCCTTCCAAATTCGTGACCCAAGACTTTGGTGGAGAGAAGCCCTCCACACAACGTGTTCCCCACTGTGGTGTATCTCGCATTCCGTCTCTTTTCTCTCGCCCTAAGCTTTAACACGGCGCTTCCATCCGTAGGGAAAGAGCTGGTCGTCGACGGACGGCAACCCTCTAGATTTGTCCTTAGAGTTAAACACCCGTAGGCAATCTTCCCTATGCTTCCTCACATCATACATTTCCATACTCACCCTTCTTCGTGGAACGACGGGCGGCACATTCGAAACGGACAGCTCACTCTAGGGCACGTCCCTCGTGCCTTCGCGCCCACGGCGGAAAACACTTTTATCTTCCTGAAACCATATGATAGCTGAGGGAAGACTTCTTCACAAGGGGTTTGTCAAGCACCGTCCCAGGACACATTCTTTATGCCTTCACACGTTCGCGCCAGAATGCCGCTCATACGTAGGCGTACGGCTTTCCAGGGTTTCCTTCTCAGACTTAAAGGCATGACCTTTTCCCTCTGCTCTCTCTCGTACTCTTGAAAACATTTCTCACGGAACAAGGTTTGAACCGGGAGAGACAATCTCCACTCCTTATTTCCGTGGCGCAGGCATGGGGCACATGCCTTGCGCTGTCACACTTACCTTGGAATAGACTACCATTTTCAGGGAAGAGGTTGGGAGAAACACGGTTTCTCTGCAGTGGTGTTTCTTCAGACCGACGTGCACGCCGCCTGTTTAGGGCTCCACACGTTCATGTTGTGACTAGGTTTTCCCCGTGAAGCCAGATGGAAGCTCGAAGGCGCGGTTTGACACAGACTTGTTTCGCACAGTGTAGTCTGTGGCTTTCCTTTGGCGAACTCACGTACGTTTGAAAACCCTTCTAGCGTCGTGAGCCGTGGTGTTCATTGAGAGAAGCCCTCCATACAAAGTGGTTCCCCGAGTAAGGTATAGCAGGCTTTTCCTCTGCTTCCGTTCACACTCGGCGTCAAGCTGCTTCGATCCTTAGGAAAGGAGGCGGGGAGTCGAAGGACGGCTCCTCCACAGCATTGTCTCTTAGACTTAAGTGTACAGCTCGTTCCTTACGCTTCCTCCCATTTCCAGACACACACCTCCCTAGGGGACAACTTGTTAGTTGGTGGTCGCATTCGACCCACATTTTCCTTCACCATTCAGCCTATGGCATTGTCCTTACGCTTTCACACGAAGTCCTGAAAACGCTTCTCTCTTCCCGAAGCAAGATCTGGGTTGACAGGAGCTTGAGACACAACTCCTCTCTCAAACAGTGGTAGACGGCCCAGCATTTGTGCCTTCACTTTGAACGTCGGAAAGTTCTTCCAACTTCTTCCCCGGAGGCGGTAGTGGAAAGACTAGTTCCCTACAGTTTGGTTTCGTGAGAGGTGAGTCTAAGACGCCTACCTTATATAGCAACGCACATGTCTCCAAAGGCTTCTTTCTTCAAGCACCACGATGTTAGCGCGAAAGCCTGTTTGACATGGCCTTGTTTCTCAGAATTCAGTGTCAGGCTACTACTGCTACTGAGGCTAGCCCACGTACATTGCAAGACCCATCCACCTCCATGACACAGGACGTAATGGAGAGAAACCCTCCGCACAACGTGTTCCTCACTGTGCGGTATCGCGCGTTCCATCTCTTTTCGTTCACACGAGGTTTAAGGAGCGGCTTCGCATCCTTACGAGAAGAGATGGTAGTCGAAGGACGGGAACCCTCGAGACTTGTTCTTAGAGTTAAACAAACGCATGCCATCTTCCTTATGCTTCCGCAGTCATCCATTTCCATACACATCCTTCTTCGTGTAACGACGGCAGGCACCTTCGAAGCGGAGAGCGAAGTCTCGTCTACGTCCCTTATGCCTTCACACCCACTACGGAAAACAGTTTCCTCCTACGGAAACGATACGGCAGTTGAGGGAAGCCTTCTTCACAAGTGGTTTCTCGAGCACCGTCACAGGGCACATTCTAGATGCCTTCACCATGTCACGCGAAAGTGCTTCCCCGACTTACGTGTATGGCTTTCCTGACGGGTCTCCTTCTCACGCTTCAAACCATGACCTTTTCCATCTGCTCTCTCTCATACTCTTGGAAACGCTTCTCACGGAACAGGATTCCAATCGCGACAGACATTTACACTAGTTACTTCCGTGGCACAGGCACGGGGCACATTCCTTGCGATTTCCCACTTCCATTGCAAAAGTCTACCAGTTTCAGGGAAGGTGATAGTAGACGCACGGTTTCTCTGCAGTGGTGTTTCTGCAGTAGGATACCACACAGACATTATGTGACTATGGGTTCCTCGGGAACCCAGATGGAAGCTCGAAGTCGCGATCGACACAGACGTGGTTCGCCGAGATTCGTGTATGCCTTTCCTTTGGCGAAGTCACATACTTTCGCAAACCCTTCTATCTTCGTGACACATGGTGTTCGTTGAGAAAAGCCCTCCATCAGAAGTTGTGCCGCGAGTGAGGCATATCACCCTTCCTTGCCCTCCGTTTCCTTTCACACTTGGCTTCAAGCCGCTTCGTTCCTTAGCAAAGAAGAAGGGCAGTCGAAGGACCGCACCTCCACAGCGTTGTTTCTTGGAGTTAAGTGTATAGCACGTCCGTTACGCTTCCTCCCACTTCCAGACACACACCTCTCTAGGGGACAACGAGTGTGTTGGTGGTCACGTTCGACCCACATTTCTCTTCACAATTCAGCGTGTGGCATTTTCCTTGTGTTTTCACACAAAGTACCGACAGCGCTTCTATCTTCCCGAAACAAGATCTGAGTTGGGAGAAGCTTTCGACACAAGTTCTTTCCCAAGCAGGGCTCTATGGCACAGTAACTTGCGCCTTCACTTTTAACGTGGGACATTTCCTCCGTCTTCTTCCCTGTAGATGGTAGTGGGAAGACTATTGCTCTACCGTTTTGTTTCTTGAGAGGTGAGTGCAAGACCCTCACACACATATCTCAAAAGGCTTCGCGCTTCGCGAACCAAGGGGTTAGCACGAAATCATGTTTGACGCGGCCTCGTTTCTCTGAGTTCAGTGGAAGGCTCTGCTGACGCTAGCTCACGTACATTTGAAGGCCCTTCCAAATTCGTGACCCAAGACTTTGGTGGAGAGAAGCCCTCCACACAACGTGTTCCCCACTGTGGTGTATCTCGCATTCCGTCTCTTTTCTCTCGCCCTAAGCTTTAACACGGCGCTTCCATCCGTAGGGAAAGAGCTGGTCGTCGACGGACGGCAACCCTCTAGATTTGTCCTTAGAGTTAAACACCCGTAGGCAATCTTCCCTATGCTTCCTCACATCATACATTTCCATACTCACCCTTCTTCGTGGAACGACGGGCGGCACATTCGAAACGGACAGCTCACTCTAGGGCACGTCCCTCGTGCCTTCGCGCCCACGGCGGAAAACACTTTTATCTTCCTGAAACCATATGATAGCTGAGGGAAGACTTCTTCACAAGGGGTTTGTCAAGCACCGTCCCAGGACACATTCTTTATGCCTTCACACGTTCGCGCCAGAATGCCGCTCATACGTAGGCGTACGGCTTTCCAGGGTTTCCTTCTCAGACTTAAAGGCATGACCTTTTCCCTCTGCTCTCTCTCGTACTCTTGAAAACATTTCTCACGGAACAAGGTTTGAACCGGGAGAGACAATCTCCACTCCTTATTTCCGTGGCGCAGGCATGGGGCACATGCCTTGCGCTGTCACACTTACCTTGGAATAGACTACCATTTTCAGGGAAGAGGTTGGGAGAAACACGGTTTCTCTGCAGTGGTGTTTCTTCAGACCGACGTGCACGCCGCCTGTTTAGGGCTCCACACGTTCATGTTGTGACTAGGTTTTCCCCGTGAAGCCAGATGGAAGCTCGAAGGCGCGGTTTGACACAGACTTGTTTCGCACAGTGTAGTCTGTGGCTTTCCTTTGGCGAACTCACGTACGTTTGAAAACCCTTCTAGCGTCGTGAGCCGTGGTGTTCATTGAGAGAAGCCCTCCATACAAAGTGGTTCCCCGAGTAAGGTATAGCAGGCTTTTCCTCTGCTTCCGTTCACACTCGGCGTCAAGCTGCTTCGATCCTTAGGAAAGGAGGCGGGGAGTCGAAGGACGGCTCCTCCACAGCATTGTCTCTTAGACTTAAGTGTACAGCTCGTTCCTTACGCTTCCTCCCATTTCCAGACACACACCTCCCTAGGGGACAACTTGTTAGTTGGTGGTCGCATTCGACCCACATTTTCCTTCACCATTCAGCCTATGGCATTGTCCTTACGCTTTCACACGAAGTCCTGAAAACGCTTCTCTCTTCCCGAAGCAAGATCTGGGTTGACAGGAGCTTGAGACACAACTCCTCTCTCAAACAGTGGTAGACGGCCCAGCATTTGTGCCTTCACTTTGAACGTCGGAAAGTTCTTCCAACTTCTTCCCCGGAGGCGGTAGTGGAAAGACTAGTTCCCTACAGTTTGGTTTCGTGAGAGGTGAGTCTAAGACGCCTACCTTATATAGCAACGCACATGTCTCCAAAGGCTTCTTTCTTCAAGCACCACGATGTTAGCGCGAAAGCCTGTTTGACATGGCCTTGTTTCTCAGAATTCAGTGTCAGGCTACTACTGCTACTGAGGCTAGCCCACGTACATTGCAAGACCCATCCACCTCCATGACACAGGACGTAATGGAGAGAAACCCTCCGCACAACGTGTTCCTCACTGTGCGGTATCGCGCGTTCCATCTCTTTTCGTTCACACGAGGTTTAAGGAGCGGCTTCGCATCCTTACGAGAAGAGATGGTAGTCGAAGGACGGGAACCCTCGAGACTTGTTCTTAGAGTTAAACAAACGCATGCCATCTTCCTTATGCTTCCGCAGTCATCCATTTCCATACACATCCTTCTTCGTGTAACGACGGCAGGCACCTTCGAAGCGGAGAGCGAAGTCTCGTCTACGTCCCTTATGCCTTCACACCCACTACGGAAAACAGTTTCCTCCTACGGAAACGATACGGCAGTTGAGGGAAGCCTTCTTCACAAGTGGTTTCTCGAGCACCGTCACAGGGCACATTCTAGATGCCTTCACCATGTCACGCGAAAGTGCTTCCCCGACTTACGTGTATGGCTTTCCTGACGGGTCTCCTTCTCACGCTTCAAACCATGACCTTTTCCATCTGCTCTCTCTCATACTCTTGGAAACGCTTCTCACGGAACAGGATTCCAATCGCGACAGACATTGACACTAGTTACTTCCGTGGCACAGGCACGGGGCACATTCCTTGCGATTTCCCACTTCCATTGCAAAAGTCTACCAGTTTCAGGGAAGGTGATAGTAGACGCACGGTTTCTCTGCAGTGGTGTTTCTGCAGTAGGATACAACACATACATTATGTGACTATGGGTTCCTCGGGAACCCAGATGGAAGCTCGAAGTCGCGATCGACACAGACGTGGTTCGCCGAGATTCGTGTATGCCTTTCCTTTGGCGAAGTCACATACTTTCGCAAACCCTTCTATCTTCGTGACACATGGTGTTCGTTGAGAAAAGCCCTCCATCAGAAGTTGTGCCGCGAGTGAGGCATATCACCCTTCCTTGCCCTCCGTTTCCTTTCACACTTGGCTTCAAGCCGCTTCGTTCCTTAGCAAAGAAGAAGGGCAGTCGAAGGACCGCACCTCCACAGCGTTGTTTCTTGGAGTTAAGTGTATAGCACGTCCGTTACGCTTCCTCCCACTTCCAGACACACACCTCTCTAGGGGACAACGAGTGTGTTGGTGGTCACGTTCGACCCACATTTCTCTTCACAATTCAGCGTGTGGCATTTTCCTTGTGTTTTCACACAAAGTACCGACAGCGCTTCTATCTTCCCGAAACAAGATCTGAGTTGGGAGAAGCTTTCGACACAAGTTCTTTCCCAAGCAGGGCTCTATGGCACAGTAACTTGCGCCTTCACTTTTAACGTGGGACATTTCCTCCGTCTTCTTCCCTGTAGATGGTAGTGGGAAGACTATTGCTCTACCGTTTTGTTTCTTGAGAGGTGAGTGCAAGACCCTCACACACATATCTCAAAAGGCTTCGCGCTTCGCGAACCAAGGGGTTAGCACGAAATCATGTTTGACGCGGCCTCGTTTCTCTGAGTTCAGTGGAAGGCTCTGCTGACGCTAGCTCACGTACATTTGAAGGCCCTTCCAAATTCGTGACCCAAGACTTTGGTGGAGAGAAGCCCTCCACACAACGTGTTCCCCACTGTGGTGTATCTCGCATTCCGTCTCTTTTCTCTCGCCCTAAGCTTTAACACGGCGCTTCCATCCGTAGGGAAAGAGCTGGTCGTCGACGGACGGCAACCCTCTAGATTTGTCCTTAGAGTTAAACACCCGTAGGCAATCTTCCCTATGCTTCCTCACATCATACATTTCCATACTCACCCTTCTTCGTGGAACGACGGGGGGCACATTCGAAACGGACAGCTCACTCTAGGGCACGTCCCTCGTGCCTTCGCGCCCACGGCGGAAAACACTTTTATCTTCCTGAAACCATATGATAGCTGAGGGAAGACTTCTTCACAAGGGGTTTGTCAAGCACCGTCCCAGGACACATTCTTTATGCCTTCACACGTTCGCGCCAGAATGCCGCTCATACGTAGGCGTACGGCTTTCCAGGGTTTCCTTCTCAGACTTAAAGGCATGACCTTTTCCCTCTGCTCTCTCTCGTACTCTTGAAAACATTTCTCACGGAACAAGGTTTGAACCGGGAGAGACAATCTCCACTCCTTATTTCCGTGGCGCAGGCATGGGGCACATGCCTTGCGCTGTCACACTTACCTTGGAATAGACTACCATTTTCAGGGAAGAGGTTGGGAGAAACACGGTTTCTCTGCAGTGGTGTTTCTTCAGACCGACGTGCACGCCGCCTGTTTAGGGCTCCACACGTTCATGTTGTGACTAGGTTTTCCCCGTGAAGCCAGATGGAAGCTCGAAGGCGCGGTTTGACACAGACTTGTTTCGCACAGTGTAGTCTGTGGCTTTCCTTTGGCGAACTCACGTACGTTTGAAAACCCTTCTAGCGTCGTGAGCCGTGGTGTTCATTGAGAGAAGCCCTCCATACAAAGTGGTTCCCCGAGTAAGGTATAGCAGGCTTTTCCTCTGCTTCCGTTCACACTCGGCGTCAAGCTGCTTCGATCCTTAGGAAAGGAGGCGGGGAGTCGAAGGACCGCTCCTCCACAGCATTGTCTCTTAGACTTAAGTGTACAGCTCGTTCCTTACGCTTCCTCCCATTTCCAGACACACACCTCCCTAGGGGACAACTTGTTAGTTGGTGGTCGCATTCGACCCACATTTTCCTTCACCATTCAGCCTATGGCATTGTCCTTACGCTTTCACACGAAGTCCTGAAAACGCTTCTCTCTTCCCGAAGCAAGATCTGGGTTGACAGGAGCTTGAGACACAACTCCTCTCTCAAACAGTGGTAGACGGCCCAGCATTTGTGCCTTCACTTTGAACGTCGGAAAGTTCTTCCAACTTCTTCCCCGGAGGCGGTAGTGGAAAGACTAGTTCCCTACAGTTTGGTTTCGTGAGAGGTGAGTGTAAGACGCCTACCTTATATAGCAACGCACATGTCTCCAAAGGCTTCTTTCTTCAAGCACCACGATGTTAGCGCGAAAGCCTGTTTGACATGGCCTTGTTTCTCAGAATTCAGTGTCAGGCTACTACTGCTACTGAGGCTAGCCCACGTACATTGCAAGACCCATCCACCTCCATGACACAGGACGTAATGGAGAGAAACCCTCCGCACAACGTGTTCCTCACTGTGCGGTATCGCGCGTTCCATCTCTTTTCGTTCACACGAGGTTTAAGGAGCGGCTTCGCATCCTTACGAGAAGAGATGGTAGTCGAAGGACGGGAACCCTCGAGACTTGTTCTTAGAGTTAAACAAACGCATGCCATCTTCCTTATGCTTCCGCAGTCATCCATTTCCATACACATCCTTCTTCGTGTAACGACGGCAGGCACCTTCGAAGCGGAGAGCGAAGTCTCGTCTACGTCCCTTATGCCTTCACACCCACTACGGAAAACAGTTTCCTCCTACGGAAACGATACGGCAGTTGAGGGAAGCCTTCTTCACAAGTGGTTTCTCGAGCACCGTCACAGGGCACATTCTAGATGCCTTCACCATGTCACGCGAAAGTGCTTCCCCGACTTACGTGTATGGCTTTCCTGACGGGTCTCCTTCTCACGCTTCAAACCATGACCTTTTCCATCTGCTCTCTCTCATACTCTTGGAAACGCTTCTCACGGAACAGGATTCCAATCGCGACAGACATTGACACTAGTTACTTCCGTGGCACAGGCACGGGGCACATTCCTTGCGATTTCCCACTTCCATTGCAAAAGTCTACCAGTTTCAGGGAAGGTGATAGTAGACGCACGGTTTCTCTGCAGTGGTGTTTCTGCAGTAGGATACAACACATACATTATGTGACTATGGGTTCCTCGGGAACCCAGATGGAAGCTCGAAGTCGCGATCGACACAGACGTGGTTCGCCGAGATTCGTGTATGCCTTTCCTTTGGCGAAGTCACATACTTTCGCAAACCCTTCTATCTTCGTGACACATGGTGTTCGTTGAGAAAAGCCCTCCATCAGAAGTTGTGCCGCGAGTGAGGCATATCACCCTTCCTTGCCCTCCGTTTCCTTTCACACTTGGCTTCAAGCCGCTTCGTTCCTTAGCAAAGAAGAAGGGCAGTCGAAGGACCGCACCTCCACAGCGTTGTTTCTTGGAGTTAAGTGTATAGCACGTCCGTTACGCTTCCTCCCACTTCCAGACACACACCTCTCTAGGGGACAACGAGTGTGTTGGTGGTCACGTTCGACCCACATTTCTCTTCACAATTCAGCGTGTGGCATTTTCCTTGTGTTTTCACACAAAGTACCGACAGCGCTTCTATCTTCCCGAAACAAGATCTGAGTTGGGAGAAGCTTTCGACACAAGTTCTTTCCCAAGCAGGGCTCTATGGCACAGTAACTTGCGCCTTCACTTTTAACGTGGGACATTTCCTCCGTCTTCTTCCCTGTAGATGGTAGTGGGAAGACTATTGCTCTACCGTTTTGTTTCTTGAGAGGTGAGTGCAAGACCCTCACACACATATCTCAAAAGGCTTCGCGCTTCGCGAACCAAGGGGTTAGCACGAAATCATGTTTGACGCGGCCTCGTTTCTCTGAGTTCAGTGGAAGGCTCTGCTGACGCTAGCTCACGTACATTTGAAGGCCCTTCCAAATTCGTGACCCAAGACTTTGGTGGAGAGAAGCCCTCCACACAACGTGTTCCCCACTGTGGTGTATCTCGCATTCCGTCTCTTTTCTCTCGCCCTAAGCTTTAACACGGCGCTTCCATCCGTAGGGAAAGAGCTGGTCGTCGACGGACGGCAACCCTCTAGATTTGTCCTTAGAGTTAAACACCCGTAGGCAATCTTCCCTATGCTTCCTCACATCATACATTTCCATACTCACCCTTCTTCGTGGAACGACGGGCGGCACATTCGAAACGGACAGCTCACTCTAGGGCACGTCCCTCGTGCCTTCGCGCCCACGGCGGAAAACACTTTTATCTTCCTGAAACCATATGATAGCTGAGGGAAGACTTCTTCACAAGGGGTTTGTCAAGCACCGTCCCAGGACACATTCTTTATGCCTTCACACGTTCGCGCCAGAATGCCGCTCATACGTAGGCGTACGGCTTTCCAGGGTTTCCTTCTCAGACTTAAAGGCATGACCTTTTCCCTCTGCTCTCTCTCGTACTCTTGAAAACATTTCTCACGGAACAAGGTTTGAACCGGGAGAGACAATCTCCACTCCTTATTTCCGTGGCGCAGGCATGGGGCACATGCCTTGCGCTGTCACACTTACCTTGGAATAGACTACCATTTTCAGGGAAGAGGTTGGGAGAAACACGGTTTCTCTGCAGTGGTGTTTCTTCAGACCGACGTGCACGCCGCCTGTTTAGGGCTCCACACGTTCATGTTGTGACTAGGTTTTCCCCGTGAAGCCAGATGGAAGCTCGAAGGCGCGGTTTGACACAGACTTGTTTCGCACAGTGTAGTCTGTGGCTTTCCTTTGGCGAACTCACGTACGTTTGAAAACCCTTCTAGCGTCGTGAGCCGTGGTGTTCATTGAGAGAAGCCCTCCATACAAAGTGGTTCCCCGAGTAAGGTATAGCAGGCTTTTCCTCTGCTTCCGTTCACACTCGGCGTCAAGCTGCTTCGATCCTTAGGAAAGGAGGCGGGGAGTCGAAGGACCGCTCCTCCACAGCATTGTCTCTTAGACTTAAGTGTACAGCTCGTTCCTTACGCTTCCTCCCATTTCCAGACACACACCTCCCTAGGGGACAACTTGTTAGTTGGTGGTCGCATTCGACCCACATTTTCCTTCACCATTCAGCCTATGGCATTGTCCTTACGCTTTCACACGAAGTCCTGAAAACGCTTCTCTCTTCCCGAAGCAAGATCTGGGTTGACAGGAGCTTGAGACACAACTCCTCTCTCAAACAGTGGTAGACGGCCCAGCATTTGTGCCTTCACTTTGAACGTCGGAAAGTTCTTCCAACTTCTTCCCCGGAGGCGGTAGTGGAAAGACTAGTTCCCTACAGTTTGGTTTCGTGAGAGGTGAGTGTAAGACGCCTACCTTATATAGCAACGCACATGTCTCCAAAGGCTTCTTTCTTCAAGCACCACGATGTTAGCGCGAAAGCCTGTTTGACATGGCCTTGTTTCTCAGAATTCAGTGTCAGGCTACTACTGCTACTGAGGCTAGCCCACGTACATTGCAAGACCCATCCACCTCCATGACACAGGACGTAATGGAGAGAAACCCTCCGCACAACGTGTTCCTCACTGTGCGGTATCGCGCGTTCCATCTCTTTTCGTTCACACGAGGTTTAAGGAGCGGCTTCGCATCCTTACGAGAAGAGATGGTAGTCGAAGGACGGGAACCCTCGAGACTTGTTCTTAGAGTTAAACAAACGCATGCCATCTTCCTTATGCTTCCGCAGTCATCCATTTCCATACACATCCTTCTTCGTGTAACGACGGCAGGCACCTTCGAAGCGGAGAGCGAAGTCTCGTCTACGTCCCTTATGCCTTCACACCCACTACGGAAAACAGTTTCCTCCTACGGAAACGATACGGCAGTTGAGGGAAGCCTTCTTCACAAGTGGTTTCTCGAGCACCGTCACAGGGCACATTCTAGATGCCTTCACCATGTCACGCGAAAGTGCTTCCCCGACTTACGTGTATGGCTTTCCTGACGGGTCTCCTTCTCACGCTTCAAACCATGACCTTTTCCATCTGCTCTCTCTCATACTCTTGGAAACGCTTCTCACGGAACAGGATTCCAATCGCGACAGACATTTACACTAGTTACTTCCGTGGCACAGGCACGGGGCACATTCCTTGCGATTTCCCACTTCCATTGCAAAAGTCTACCAGTTTCAGGGAAGGTGATAGTAGACGCACGGTTTCTCTGCAGTGGTGTTTCTGCAGTAGGATACAACACATACATTATGTGACTATGGGTTCCTCGGGAACCCAGATGGAAGCTCGAAGTCGCGATCGACACAGACGTGGTTCGCCGAGATTCGTGTATGCCTTTCCTTTGGCGAAGTCACATACTTTCGCAAACCCTTCTATCTTCGTGACACATGGTGTTCGTTGAGAAAAGCCCTCCATCAGAAGTTGTGCCGCGAGTGAGGCATATCACCCTTCCTTGCCCTCCGTTTCCTTTCACACTTGGCTTCAAGCCGCTTCGTTCCTTAGCAAAGAAGAAGGGCAGTCGAAGGACCGCACCTCCACAGCGTTGTTTCTTGGAGTTAAGTGTATAGCACGTCCGTTACGCTTCCTCCCACTTCCAGACACACACCTCTCTAGGGGACAACGAGTGTGTTGGTGGTCACGTTCGACCCACATTTCTCTTCACAATTCAGCGTGTGGCATTTTCCTTGTGTTTTCACACAAAGTACCGACAGCGCTTCTATCTTCCCGAAACAAGATCTGAGTTGGGAGAAGCTTTCGACACAAGTTCTTTCCCAAGCAGGGCTCTATGGCACAGTAACTTGCGCCTTCACTTTTAACGTGGGACATTTCCTCCGTCTTCTTCCCTGTAGATGGTAGTGGGAAGACTATTGCTCTACCGTTTTGTTTCTTGAGAGGTGAGTGCAAGACCCTCACACACATATCTCAAAAGGCTTCGCGCTTCGCGAACCAAGGGGTTAGCACGAAATCATGTTTGACGCGGCCTCGTTTCTCTGAGTTCAGTGGAAGGCTCTGCTGACGCTAGCTCACGTACATTTGAAGGCCCTTCCAAATTCGTGACCCAAGACTTTGGTGGAGAGAAGCCCTCCACACAACGTGTTCCCCACTGTGGTGTATCTCGCATTCCGTCTCTTTTCTCTCGCCCTAAGCTTTAACACGGCGCTTCCATCCGTAGGGAAAGAGCTGGTCGTCGACGGACGGCAACCCTCTAGATTTGTCCTTAGAGTTAAACACCCGTAGGCAATCTTCCCTATGCTTCCTCACATCATACATTTCCATACTCACCCTTCTTCGTGGAACGACGGGCGGCACATTCGAAACGGACAGCTCACTCTAGGGCACGTCCCTCGTGCCTTCGCGCCCACGGCGGAAAACACTTTTATCTTCCTGAAACCATATGATAGCTGAGGGAAGACTTCTTCACAAGGGGTTTGTCAAGCACCGTCCCAGGACACATTCTTTATGCCTTCACACGTTCGCGCCAGAATGCCGCTCATACGTAGGCGTACGGCTTTCCAGGGTTTCCTTCTCAGACTTAAAGGCATGACCTTTTCCCTCTGCTCTCTCTCGTACTCTTGAAAACATTTCTCACGGAACAAGGTTTGAACCGGGAGAGACAATCTCCACTCCTTATTTCCGTGGCGCAGGCATGGGGCACATGCCTTGCGCTGTCACACTTACCTTGGAATAGACTACCATTTTCAGGGAAGAGGTTGGGAGAAACACGGTTTCTCTGCAGTGGTGTTTCTTCAGACCGACGTGCACGCCGCCTGTTTAGGGCTCCACACGTTCATGTTGTGACTAGGTTTTCCCCGTGAAGCCAGATGGAAGCTCGAAGGCGCGGTTTGACACAGACTTGTTTCGCACAGTGTAGTCTGTGGCTTTCCTTTGGCGAACTCACGTACGTTTGAAAACCCTTCTAGCGTCGTGAGCCGTGGTGTTCATTGAGAGAAGCCCTCCATACAAAGTGGTTCCCCGAGTAAGGTATAGCAGGCTTTTCCTCTGCTTCCGTTCACACTCGGCGTCAAGCTGCTTCGATCCTTAGGAAAGGAGGCGGGGAGTCGAAGGACCGCTCCTCCACAGCATTGTCTCTTAGACTTAAGTGTACAGCTCGTTCCTTACGCTTCCTCCCATTTCCAGACACACACCTCCCTAGGGGACAACTTGTTAGTTGGTGGTCGCATTCGACCCACATTTTCCTTCACCATTCAGCCTATGGCATTGTCCTTACGCTTTCACACGAAGTCCTGAAAACGCTTCTCTCTTCCCGAAGCAAGATCTGGGTTGACAGGAGCTTGAGACACAACTCCTCTCTCAAACAGTGGTAGACGGCCCAGCATTTGTGCCTTCACTTTGAACGTCGGAAAGTTCTTCCAACTTCTTCCCCGGAGGCGGTAGTGGAAAGACTAGTTCCCTACAGTTTGGTTTCGTGAGAGGTGAGTGTAAGACGCCTACCTTATATAGCAACGCACATGTCTCCAAAGGCTTCTTTCTTCAAGCACCACGATGTTAGCGCGAAAGCCTGTTTGACATGGCCTTGTTTCTCAGAATTCAGTGTCAGGCTACTACTGCTACTGAGGCTAGCCCACGTACATTGCAAGACCCATCCACCTCCATGACACAGGACGTAATGGAGAGAAACCCTCCGCACAACGTGTTCCTCACTGTGCGGTATCGCGCGTTCCATCTCTTTTCGTTCACACGAGGTTTAAGGAGCGGCTTCGCATCCTTACGAGAAGAGATGGTAGTCGAAGGACGGGAACCCTCGAGACTTGTTCTTAGAGTTAAACAAACGCATGCCATCTTCCTTATGCTTCCGCAGTCATCCATTTCCATACACATCCTTCTTCGTGTAACGACGGCAGGCACCTTCGAAGCGGAGAGCGAAGTCTCGTCTACGTCCCTTATGCCTTCACACCCACTACGGAAAACAGTTTCCTCCTACGGAAACGATACGGCAGTTGAGGGAAGCCTTCTTCACAAGTGGTTTCTCGAGCACCGTCACAGGGCACATTCTAGATGCCTTCACCATGTCACGCGAAAGTGCTTCCCCGACTTACGTGTATGGCTTTCCTGACGGGTCTCCTTCTCACGCTTCAAACCATGACCTTTTCCATCTGCTCTCTCTCATACTCTTGGAAACGCTTCTCACGGAACAGGATTCCAATCGCGACAGACATTTACACTAGTTACTTCCGTGGCACAGGCACGGGGCACATTCCTTGCGATTTCCCACTTCCATTGCAAAAGTCTACCAGTTTCAGGGAAGGTGATAGTAGACGCACGGTTTCTCTGCAGTGGTGTTTCTGCAGTAGGATACAACACATACATTATGTGACTATGGGTTCCTCGGGAACCCAGATGGAAGCTCGAAGTCGCGATCGACACAGACGTGGTTCGCCGAGATTCGTGTATGCCTTTCCTTTGGCGAAGTCACATACTTTCGCAAACCCTTCTATCTTCGTGACACATGGTGTTCGTTGAGAAAAGCCCTCCATCAGAAGTTGTGCCGCGAGTGAGGCATATCACCCTTCCTTGCCCTCCGTTTCCTTTCACACTTGGCTTCAAGCCGCTTCGTTCCTTAGCAAAGAAGAAGGGCAGTCGAAGGACCGCACCTCCACAGCGTTGTTTCTTGGAGTTAAGTGTATAGCACGTCCGTTACGCTTCCTCCCACTTCCAGACACACACCTCTCTAGGGGACAACGAGTGTGTTGGTGGTCACGTTCGACCCACATTTCTCTTCACAATTCAGCGTGTGGCATTTTCCTTGTGTTTTCACACAAAGTACCGACAGCGCTTCTATCTTCCCGAAACAAGATCTGAGTTGGGAGAAGCTTTCGACACAAGTTCTTTCCCAAGCAGGGCTCTATGGCACAGTAACTTGCGCCTTCACTTTTAACGTGGGACATTTCCTCCGTCTTCTTCCCTGTAGATGGTAGTGGGAAGACTATTGCTCTACCGTTTTGTTTCTTGAGAGGTGAGTGCAAGACCCTCACACACATATCTCAAAAGGCTTCGCGCTTCGCGAACCAAGGGTTAGCACGAAATCATGTTTGACGCGGCCTCGTTTCTCTGAGTTCAGTGGAAGGCTCTGCTGACGCTAGCTCACGTACATTTGAAGGCCCTTCCAAATTCGTGACCCCAAGACTTTGGTGGAGAGAAGCCCTCCACACAACGTGTTCCCCACTGTGGTGTATCTCGCATTCCGTCTCTTTTCTCTCGCCCTAAGCTTTAACACGGCGCTTCCATCCGTAGGGAAAGAGCTGGTCGTCGACGGACGGCAACCCTCTAGATTTGTCCTTAGAGTTAAACACCCGTAGGCAATCTTCCCTATGCTTCCTCACATCATACATTTCCATACTCACCCTTCTTCGTGGAACGACGGGCGGCACATTCGAAACGGACAGCTCACTCTAGGGCACGTCCCTCGTGCCTTCGCGCCCACGGCGGAAAACACTTTTATCTTCCTGAAACCATATGATAGCTGAGGGAAGACTTCTTCACAAGGGTTTGTCAAGCACCGTCCCAGGACACATTCTTTATGCCTTCACACGTTCGCGCAGAATGCCGCTCATACGTAGGCGTACGGCTTTCCAGGGTTTCCTTCTCAGACTTAAAGGCATGACCTTTTCCCTCTGCTCTCTCTCGTACTCTTGAAAACATTTCTCACGGAACAAGGTTTGAACCGGGAGAGACAATCTCCACTCCTTATTTCCGTGGCGCAGGCATGGGGCACATGCCTTGCGCTGTCACACTTACCTTGGAATAGACTACCATTTTCACAGGGAAGAGGTTGGGAGAAACACGGTTTCTCTGCAGTGGTGTTTCTTCAGACCGACGTGCACGCCGCCTGTTTAGGGCTCCACACGTTCATGTTGTGACTAGGTTTTCCCCGTGAAGCCAGATGGAAGCTCGAAGGCGCGGTTTGACACAGACTTGTTTCGCACAGTGTAGTCTGTGGCTTTCCTTTGGCGAACTCACGTACGTTTGAAAACCCTTCTAGCGTCGTGAGCCGTGGTGTTCATTGAGAGAAGCCCTCCATACAAAGTGGTTCCCCGAGTAAGGTATAGCAGGCTTTTCCTCTGCTTCCGTTCACACTCGGCGTCAAGCTGCTTCGATCCTTAGGAAAGGAGGCGGGGAGTCGAAGGACGGCTCCTCCACAGCATTGTCTCTTAGACTTAAGTGTACAGCTCGTTCCTTACGCTTCCTCCCATTTCCAGACACACACCTCCCTAGGGGACAACTTGTTAGTTGGTGGTCGCATTCGACCCACATTTTCCTTCACCATTCAGCCTATGGCATTGTCCTTACGCTTTCACACGAAGTCCTGAAAACGCTTCTCTCTTCCCGAAGCAAGATCTGGGTTGACAGGAGCTTGAGACACAACTCCTCTCTCAAACAGTGGTAGACGGCCCAGCATTTGTGCCTTCACTTTGAACGTCGGAAAGTTCTTCCAACTTCTTCCCCGGAGGCGGTAGTGGAAAGACTAGTTCCCTACAGTTTGGTTTCGTGAGAGGTGAGTGTAAGACGCCTACCTTATATAGCAACGCACATGTCTCCAAAGGCTTCTTTCTTCAAGCACCACGATGTTAGCGCGAAAGCCTGTTTGACATGGCCTTGTTTCTCAGAATTCAGTGTCAGGCTACTACTGCTACTGAGGCTAGCCCACGTACATTGCAAGACCCATCCACCTCCATGACACAGGACGTAATGGAGAGAAACCCTCCGCACAACGTGTTCCTCACTGTGCGGTATCGCGCGTTCCATCTCTTTTCGTTCACACGAGGTTTAAGGAGCGGCTTTGCATCCTTACGAGAAGAGATGGTAGTCGAAGGACGGGAACCCTCGAGACTTGTTCTTAGAGTTAAACAAACGCATGCCATCTTCCTTATGCTTCCGCAGTCATCCATTTCCATACACATCCTTCTTCGTGTAACGACGGCAGGCACCTTCGAAGCGGAGAGCGAAGTCTCGTCTACGTCCCTTATGCCTTCACACCCACTACGGAAAACAGTTTCCTCCTACGGAAACGATACGGCAGTTGAGGGAAGCCTTCTTCACAAGTGGTTTCTCGAGCACCGTCACAGGGCACATTCTAGATGCCTTCACCATGTCACGCGAAAGTGCTTCCCCGACTTACGTGTATGGCTTTCCTGACGGGTCTCCTTCTCACGCTTCAAACCATGACCTTTTCCATCTGCTCTCTCTCATACTCTTGGAAACGCTTCTCACGGAACAGGATTCCAATCGCGACAGACATTTACACTAGTTACTTCCGTGGCACAGGCACGGGGCACATTCCTTGCGATTTCCCACTTCCATTGCAAAAGTCTACCAGTTTCAGGGAAGGTGATAGTAGACGCACGGTTTCTCTGCAGTGGTGTTTCTGCAGTAGGATACAACACATACATTATGTGACTATGGGTTCCTCGGGAACCCAGATGGAAGCTCGAAGTCGCGATCGACACAGACGTGGTTCGCCGAGATTCGTGTATGCCTTTCCTTTGGCGAAGTCACATACTTTCGCAAACCCTTCTATCTTCGTGACACATGGTGTTCGTTGAGAAAAGCCCTCCATCAGAAGTTGTGCCGCGAGTGAGGCATATCACCCTTCCTTGCCCTCCGTTTCCTTTCACACTTGGCTTCAAGCCGCTTCGTTCCTTAGCAAAGAAGAAGGGCAGTCGAAGGACCGCACCTCCACAGCGTTGTTTCTTGGAGTTAAGTGTATAGCACGTCCGTTACGCTTCCTCCCACTTCCAGACACACACCTCTCTAGGGGACAACGAGTGTGTTGGTGGTCACGTTCGACCCACATTTCTCTTCACAATTCAGCGTGTGGCATTTTCCTTGTGTTTTCACACAAAGTACCGACAGCGCTTCTATCTTCCCGAAACAAGATCTGAGTTGGGAGAAGCTTTCGACACAAGTTCTTTCCCAAGCAGGGCTCTATGGCACAGTAACTTGCGCCTTCACTTTTAACGTGGGACATTTCCTCCGTCTTCTTCCCTGTAGATGGTAGTGGGAAGACTATTGCTCTACCGTTTTGTTTCTTGAGAGGTGAGTGCAAGACCCTCACACACATATCTCAAAAGGCTTCGCGCTTCGCGAACCAAGGGGTTAGCACGAAATCATGTTTGACGCGGCCTCGTTTCTCTGAGTTCAGTGGAAGGCTCTGCTGACGCTAGCTCACGTACATTTGAAGGCCCTTCCAAATTCGTGACCCAAGACTTTGGTGGAGAGAAGCCCTCCACACAACGTGTTCCCCACTGTGGTGTATCTCGCATTCCGTCTCTTTTCTCTCGCCCTAAGCTTTAACACGGCGCTTCCATCCGTAGGGAAAGAGCTGGTCGTCGACGGACGGCAACCCTCTAGATTTGTCCTTAGAGTTAAACACCCGTAGGCAATCTTCCCTATGCTTCCTCACATCATACATTTCCATACTCACCCTTCTTCGTGGAACGACGGGCGGCACATTCGAAACGGACAGCTCACTCTAGGGCACGTCCCTCGTGCCTTCGCGCCCACGGCGGAAAACACTTTTATCTTCCTGAAACCATATGATAGCTGAGGGAAGACTTCTTCACAAGGGGTTTGTCAAGCACCGTCCCAGGACACATTCTTTATGCCTTCACACGTTCGCGCCAGAATGCCGCTCATACGTAGGCGTACGGCTTTCCAGGGTTTCCTTCTCAGACTTAAAGGCATGACCTTTTCCCTCTGCTCTCTCTCGTACTCTTGAAAACATTTCTCACGGAACAAGGTTTGAACCGGGAGAGACAATCTCCACTCCTTATTTCCGTGGCGCAGGCATGGGGCACATGCCTTGCGCTGTCACACTTACCTTGGAATAGACTACCATTTTCAGGGAAGAGGTTGGGAGAAACACGGTTTCTCTGCAGTGGTGTTTCTTCAGACCGACGTGCACGCCGCCTGTTTAGGGCTCCACACGTTCATGTTGTGACTAGGTTTTCCCCGTGAAGCCAGATGGAAGCTCGAAGGCGCGGTTTGACACAGACTTGTTTCGCACAGTGTAGTCTGTGGCTTTCCTTTGGCGAACTCACGTACGTTTGAAAACCCTTCTAGCGTCGTGAGCCGTGGTGTTCATTGAGAGAAGCCCTCCATACAAAGTGGTTCCCCGAGTAAGGTATAGCAGGCTTTTCCTCTGCTTCCGTTCACACTCGGCGTCAAGCTGCTTCGATCCTTAGGAAAGGAGGCGGGGAGTCGAAGGACCGCTCCTCCACAGCATTGTCTCTTAGACTTAAGTGTACAGCTCGTTCCTTACGCTTCCTCCCATTTCCAGACACACACCTCCCTAGGGGACAACTTGTTAGTTGGTGGTCGCATTCGACCCACATTTTCCTTCACCATTCAGCCTATGGCATTGTCCTTACGCTTTCACACGAAGTCCTGAAAACGCTTCTCTCTTCCCGAAGCAAGATCTGGGTTGACAGGAGCTTGAGACACAACTCCTCTCTCAAACAGTGGTAGACGGCCCAGCATTTGTGCCTTCACTTTGAACGTCGGAAAGTTCTTCCAACTTCTTCCCCGGAGGCGGTAGTGGAAAGACTAGTTCCCTACAGTTTGGTTTCGTGAGAGGTGAGTGTAAGACGCCTACCTTATATAGCAACGCACATGTCTCCAAAGGCTTCTTTCTTCAAGCACCACGATGTTAGCGCGAAAGCCTGTTTGACATGGCCTTGTTTCTCAGAATTCAGTGTCAGGCTACTACTGCTACTGAGGCTAGCCCACGTACATTGCAAGACCCATCCACCTCCATGACACAGGACGTAATGGAGAGAAACCCTCCGCACAACGTGTTCCTCACTGTGCGGTATCGCGCGTTCCATCTCTTTTCGTTCACACGAGGTTTAAGGAGCGGCTTCGCATCCTTACGAGAAGAGATGGTAGTCGAAGGACGGGAACCCTCGAGACTTGTTCTTAGAGTTAAACAAACGCATGCCATCTTCCTTATGCTTCCGCAGTCATCCATTTCCATACACATCCTTCTTCGTGTAACGACGGCAGGCACCTTCGAAGCGGAGAGCGAAGTCTCGTCTACGTCCCTTATGCCTTCACACCCACTACGGAAAACAGTTTCCTCCTACGGAAACGATACGGCAGTTGAGGGAAGCCTTCTTCACAAGTGGTTTCTCGAGCACCGTCACAGGGCACATTCTAGATGCCTTCACCATGTCACGCGAAAGTGCTTCCCCGACTTACGTGTATGGCTTTCCTGACGGGTCTCCTTCTCACGCTTCAAACCATGACCTTTTCCATCTGCTCTCTCTCATACTCTTGGAAACGCTTCTCACGGAACAGGATTCCAATCGCG
The DNA here is from genome assembly GCF_037043125.1 of Eumetopias jubatus. Lineage (NCBI taxonomy): Eukaryota > Metazoa > Chordata > Mammalia > Carnivora > Otariidae > Eumetopias > Eumetopias jubatus. The sequence goes on along the minus strand of NW_028274940.1, from coordinate 54,557 downwards.
ACAGACATTTACACTAGTTACTTCCGTGGCACAGGCACGGGGCACATTCCTTGCGATTTCCCACTTCCATTGCAAAAGTCTACCAGTTTCAGGGAAGGTGATAGTAGACGCACGGTTTCTCTGCAGTGGTGTTTCTGCAGTAGGATACAACACATACATTATGTGACTATGGGTTCCTCGGGAACCCAGATGGAAGCTCGAAGTCGCGATCGACACAGACGTGGTTCGCCGAGATTCGTGTATGCCTTTCCTTTGGCGAAGTCACATACTTTCGCAAACCCTTCTATCTTCGTGACACATGGTGTTCGTTGAGAAAAGCCCTCCATCAGAAGTTGTGCCGCGAGTGAGGCATATCACCCTTCCTTGCCCTCCGTTTCCTTTCACACTTGGCTTCAAGCCGCTTCGTTCCTTAGCAAAGAAGAAGGGCAGTCGAAGGACCGCACCTCCACAGCGTTGTTTCTTGGAGTTAAGTGTATAGCACGTCCGTTACGCTTCCTCCCACTTCCAGACACACACCTCTCTAGGGGACAACGAGTGTGTTGGTGGTCACGTTCGACCCACATTTCTCTTCACAATTCAGCGTGTGGCATTTTCCTTGTGTTTTCACACAAAGTACCGACAGCGCTTCTATCTTCCCGAAACAAGATCTGAGTTGGGAGAAGCTTTCGACACAAGTTCTTTCCCAAGCAGGGCTCTATGGCACAGTAACTTGCGCCTTCACTTTTAACGTGGGACATTTCCTCCGTCTTCTTCCCTGTAGATGGTAGTGGGAAGACTATTGCTCTACCGTTTTGTTTCTTGAGAGGTGAGTGCAAGACCCTCACACACATATCTCAAAAGGCTTCGCGCTTCGCGAACCAAGGGGTTAGCACGAAATCATGTTTGACGCGGCCTCGTTTCTCTGAGTTCAGTGGAAGGCTCTGCTGACGCTAGCTCACGTACATTTGAAGGCCCTTCCAAATTCGTGACCCAAGACTTTGGTGGAGAGAAGCCCTCCACACAACGTGTTCCCCACTGTGGTGTATCTCGCATTCCGTCTCTTTTCTCTCGCCCTAAGCTTTAACACGGCGCTTCCATCCGTAGGGAAAGAGCTGGTCGTCGACGGACGGCAACCCTCTAGATTTGTCCTTAGAGTTAAACACCCGTAGGCAATCTTCCCTATGCTTCCTCACATCATACATTTCCATACTCACCCTTCTTCGTGGAACGACGGGCGGCACATTCGAAACGGACAGCTCACTCTAGGGCACGTCCCTCGTGCCTTCGCGCCCACGGCGGAAAACACTTTTATCTTCCTGAAACCATATGATAGCTGAGGGAAGACTTCTTCACAAGGGGTTTGTCAAGCACCGTCCCAGGACACATTCTTTATGCCTTCACACGTTCGCGCCAGAATGCCGCTCATACGTAGGCGTACGGCTTTCCAGGGTTTCCTTCTCAGACTTAAAGGCATGACCTTTTCCCTCTGCTCTCTCTCGTACTCTTGAAAACATTTCTCACGGAACAAGGTTTGAACCGGGAGAGACAATCTCCACTCCTTATTTCCGTGGCGCAGGCATGGGGCACATGCCTTGCGCTGTCACACTTACCTTGGAATAGACTACCATTTTCAGGGAAGAGGTTGGGAGAAACACGGTTTCTCTGCAGTGGTGTTTCTTCAGACCGACGTGCACGCCGCCTGTTTAGGGCTCCACACGTTCATGTTGTGACTAGGTTTTCCCCGTGAAGCCAGATGGAAGCTCGAAGGCGCGGTTTGACACAGACTTGTTTCGCACAGTGTAGTCTGTGGCTTTCCTTTGGCGAACTCACGTACGTTTGAAAACCCTTCTAGCGTCGTGAGCCGTGGTGTTCATTGAGAGAAGCCCTCCATACAAAGTGGTTCCCCGAGTAAGGTATAGCAGGCTTTTCCTCTGCTTCCGTTCACACTCGGCGTCAAGCTGCTTCGATCCTTAGGAAAGGAGGCGGGGAGTCGAAGGACCGCTCCTCCACAGCATTGTCTCTTAGACTTAAGTGTACAGCTCGTTCCTTACGCTTCCTCCCATTTCCAGACACACACCTCCCTAGGGGACAACTTGTTAGTTGGTGGTCGCATTCGACCCACATTTTCCTTCACCATTCAGCCTATGGCATTGTCCTTACGCTTTCACACGAAGTCCTGAAAACGCTTCTCTCTTCCCGAAGCAAGATCTGGGTTGACAGGAGCTTGAGACACAACTCCTCTCTCAAACAGTGGTAGACGGCCCAGCATTTGTGCCTTCACTTTGAACGTCGGAAAGTTCTTCCAACTTCTTCCCCGGAGGCGGTAGTGGAAAGACTAGTTCCCTACAGTTTGGTTTCGTGAGAGGTGAGTGTAAGACGCCTACCTTATATAGCAACGCACATGTCTCCAAAGGCTTCTTTCTTCAAGCACCACGATGTTAGCGCGAAAGCCTGTTTGACATGGCCTTGTTTCTCAGAATTCAGTGTCAGGCTACTACTGCTACTGAGGCTAGCCCACGTACATTGCAAGACCCATCCACCTCCATGACACAGGACGTAATGGAGAGAAACCCTCCGCACAACGTGTTCCTCACTGTGCGGTATCGCGCGTTCCATCTCTTTTCGTTCACACGAGGTTTAAGGAGCGGCTTCGCATCCTTACGAGAAGAGATGGTAGTCGAAGGACGGGAACCCTCGAGACTTGTTCTTAGAGTTAAACAAACGCATGCCATCTTCCTTATGCTTCCGCAGTCATCCATTTCCATACACATCCTTCTTCGTGTAACGACGGCAGGCACCTTCGAAGCGGAGAGCGAAGTCTCGTCTACGTCCCTTATGCCTTCACACCCACTACGGAAAACAGTTTCCTCCTACGGAAACGATACGGCAGTTGAGGGAAGCCTTCTTCACAAGTGGTTTCTCGAGCACCGTCACAGGGCACATTCTAGATGCCTTCACCATGTCACGCGAAAGTGCTTCCCCGACTTACGTGTATGGCTTTCCTGACGGGTCTCCTTCTCACGCTTCAAACCATGACCTTTTCCATCTGCTCTCTCTCATACTCTTGGAAACGCTTCTCACGGAACAGGATTCCAATCGCGACAGACATTTACACTAGTTACTTCCGTGGCACAGGCACGGGGCACATTCCTTGCGATTTCCCACTTCCATTGCAAAAGTCTACCAGTTTCAGGGAAGGTGATAGTAGACGCACGGTTTCTCTGCAGTGGTGTTTCTGCAGTAGGATACAACACATACATTATGTGACTATGGGTTCCTCGGGAACCCAGATGGAAGCTCGAAGTCGCGATCGACACAGACGTGGTTCGCCGAGATTCGTGTATGCCTTTCCTTTGGCGAAGTCACATACTTTCGCAAACCCTTCTATCTTCGTGACACATGGTGTTCGTTGAGAAAAGCCCTCCATCAGAAGTTGTGCCGCGAGTGAGGCATATCACCCTTCCTTGCCCTCCGTTTCCTTTCACACTTGGCTTCAAGCCGCTTCGTTCCTTAGCAAAGAAGAAGGGCAGTCGAAGGACCGCACCTCCACAGCGTTGTTTCTTGGAGTTAAGTGTATAGCACGTCCGTTACGCTTCCTCCCACTTCCAGACACACACCTCTCTAGGGGACAACGAGTGTGTTGGTGGTCACGTTCGACCCACATTTCTCTTCACAATTCAGCGTGTGGCATTTTCCTTGTGTTTTCACACAAAGTACCGACAGCGCTTCTATCTTCCCGAAACAAGATCTGAGTTGGGAGAAGCTTTCGACACAAGTTCTTTCCCAAGCAGGGCTCTATGGCACAGTAACTTGCGCCTTCACTTTTAACGTGGGACATTTCCTCCGTCTTCTTCCCTGTAGATGGTAGTGGGAAGACTATTGCTCTACCGTTTTGTTTCTTGAGAGGTGAGTGCAAGACCCTCACACACATATCTCAAAAGGCTTCGCGCTTCGCGAACCAAGGGGTTAGCACGAAATCATGTTTGACGCGGCCTCGTTTCTCTGAGTTCAGTGGAAGGCTCTGCTGACGCTAGCTCACGTACATTTGAAGGCCCTTCCAAATTCGTGACCCAAGACTTTGGTGGAGAGAAGCCCTCCACACAACGTGTTCCCCACTGTGGTGTATCTCGCATTCCGTCTCTTTTCTCTCGCCCTAAGCTTTAACACGGCGCTTCCATCCGTAGGGAAAGAGCTGGTCGTCGACGGACGGCAACCCTCTAGATTTGTCCTTAGAGTTAAACACCCGTAGGCAATCTTCCCTATGCTTCCTCACATCATACATTTCCATACTCACCCTTCTTCGTGGAACGACGGGCGGCACATTCGAAACGGACAGCTCACTCTAGGGCACGTCCCTCGTGCCTTCGCGCCCACGGCGGAAAACACTTTTATCTTCCTGAAACCATATGATAGCTGAGGGAAGACTTCTTCACAAGGGGTTTGTCAAGCACCGTCCCAGGACACATTCTTTATGCCTTCACACGTTCGCGCCAGAATGCCGCTCATACGTAGGCGTACGGCTTTCCAGGGTTTCCTTCTCAGACTTAAAGGCATGACCTTTTCCCTCTGCTCTCTCTCGTACTCTTGAAAACATTTCTCACGGAACAAGGTTTGAACCGGGAGAGACAATCTCCACTCCTTATTTCCGTGGCGCAGGCATGGGGCACATGCCTTGCGCTGTCACACTTACCTTGGAATAGACTACCATTTTCAGGGAAGAGGTTGGGAGAAACACGGTTTCTCTGCAGTGGTGTTTCTTCAGACCGACGTGCACGCCGCCTGTTTAGGGCTCCACACGTTCATGTTGTGACTAGGTTTTCCCCGTGAAGCCAGATGGAAGCTCGAAGGCGCGGTTTGACACAGACTTGTTTCGCACAGTGTAGTCTGTGGCTTTCCTTTGGCGAACTCACGTACGTTTGAAAACCCTTCTAGCGTCGTGAGCCGTGGTGTTCATTGAGAGAAGCCCTCCATACAAAGTGGTTCCCCGAGTAAGGTATAGCAGGCTTTTCCTCTGCTTCCGTTCACACTCGGCGTCAAGCTGCTTCGATCCTTAGGAAAGGAGGCGGGGAGTCGAAGGACGGCTCCTCCACAGCATTGTCTCTTAGACTTAAGTGTACAGCTCGTTCCTTACGCTTCCTCCCATTTCCAGACACACACCTCCCTAGGGGACAACTTGTTAGTTGGTGGTCGCATTCGACCCACATTTTCCTTCACCATTCAGCCTATGGCATTGTCCTTACGCTTTCACACGAAGTCCTGAAAACGCTTCTCTCTTCCCGAAGCAAGATCTGGGTTGACAGGAGCTTGAGACACAACTCCTCTCTCAAACAGTGGTAGACGGCCCAGCATTTGTGCCTTCACTTTGAACGTCGGAAAGTTCTTCCAACTTCTTCCCCGGAGGCGGTAGTGGAAAGACTAGTTCCCTACAGTTTGGTTTCGTGAGAGGTGAGTGTAAGACGCCTACCTTATATAGCAACGCACATGTCTCCAAAGGCTTCTTTCTTCAAGCACCACGATGTTAGCGCGAAAGCCTGTTTGACATGGCCTTGTTTCTCAGAATTCAGTGTCAGGCTACTACTGCTACTGAGGCTAGCCCACGTACATTGCAAGACCCATCCACCTCCATGACACAGGACGTAATGGAGAGAAACCCTCCGCACAACGTGTTCCTCACTGTGCGGTATCGCGCGTTCCATCTCTTTTCGTTCACACGAGGTTTAAGGAGCGGCTTTGCATCCTTACGAGAAGAGATGGTAGTCGAAGGACGGGAACCCTCGAGACTTGTTCTTAGAGTTAAACAAACGCATGCCATCTTCCTTATGCTTCCGCAGTCATCCATTTCCATACACATCCTTCTTCGTGTAACGACGGCAGGCACCTTCGAAGCGGAGAGCGAAGTCTCGTCTACGTCCCTTATGCCTTCACACCCACTACGGAAAACAGTTTCCTCCTACGGAAACGATACGGCAGTTGAGGGAAGCCTTCTTCACAAGTGGTTTCTCGAGCACCGTCACAGGGCACATTCTAGATGCCTTCACCATGTCACGCGAAAGTGCTTCCCCGACTTACGTGTATGGCTTTCCTGACGGGTCTCCTTCTCACGCTTCAAACCATGACCTTTTCCATCTGCTCTCTCTCATACTCTTGGAAACGCTTCTCACGGAACAGGATTCCAATCGCGACAGACATTTACACTAGTTACTTCCGTGGCACAGGCACGGGGCACATTCCTTGCGATTTCCCACTTCCATTGCAAAAGTCTACCAGTTTCAGGGAAGGTGATAGTAGACGCACGGTTTCTCTGCAGTGGTGTTTCTGCAGTAGGATACAACACATACATTATGTGACTATGGGTTCCTCGGGAACCCAGATGGAAGCTCGAAGTCGCGATCGACACAGACGTGGTTCGCCGAGATTCGTGTATGCCTTTCCTTTGGCGAAGTCACATACTTTCGCAAACCCTTCTATCTTCGTGACACATGGTGTTCGTTGAGAAAAGCCCTCCATCAGAAGTTGTGCCGCGAGTGAGGCATATCACCCTTCCTTGCCCTCCGTTTCCTTTCACACTTGGCTTCAAGCCGCTTCGTTCCTTAGCAAAGAAGAAGGGCAGTCGAAGGACCGCACCTCCACAGCGTTGTTTCTTGGAGTTAAGTGTATAGCACGTCCGTTACGCTTCCTCCCACTTCCAGACACACACCTCTCTAGGGGACAACGAGTGTGTTGGTGGTCACGTTCGACCCACATTTCTCTTCACAATTCAGCGTGTGGCATTTTCCTTGTGTTTTCACACAAAGTACCGACAGCGCTTCTATCTTCCCGAAACAAGATCTGAGTTGGGAGAAGCTTTCGACACAAGTTCTTTCCCAAGCAGGGCTCTATGGCACAGTAACTTGCGCCTTCACTTTTAACGTGGGACATTTCCTCCGTCTTCTTCCCTGTAGATGGTAGTGGGAAGACTATTGCTCTACCGTTTTGTTTCTTGAGAGGTGAGTGCAAGACCCTCACACACATATCTCAAAAGGCTTCGCGCTTCGCGAACCAAGGGGTTAGCACGAAATCATGTTTGACGCGGCCTCGTTTCTCTGAGTTCAGTGGAAGGCTCTGCTGACGCTAGCTCACGTACATTTGAAGGCCCTTCCAAATTCGTGACCCAAGACTTTGGTGGAGAGAAGCCCTCCACACAACGTGTTCCCCACTGTGGTGTATCTCGCATTCCGTCTCTTTTCTCTCGCCCTAAGCTTTAACACGGCGCTTCCATCCGTAGGGAAAGAGCTGGTCGTCGACGGACGGCAACCCTCTAGATTTGTCCTTAGAGTTAAACACCCGTAGGCAATCTTCCCTATGCTTCCTCACATCATACATTTCCATACTCACCCTTCTTCGTGGAACGACGGGCGGCACATTCGAAACGGACAGCTCACTCTAGGGCACGTCCCTCGTGCCTTCGCGCCCACGGCGGAAAACACTTTTATCTTCCTGAAACCATATGATAGCTGAGGGAAGACTTCTTCACAAGGGGTTTGTCAAGCACCGTCCCAGGACACATTCTTTATGCCTTCACACGTTCGCGCCAGAATGCCGCTCATACGTAGGCGTACGGCTTTCCAGGGTTTCCTTCTCAGACTTAAAGGCATGACCTTTTCCCTCTGCTCTCTCTCGTACTCTTGAAAACATTTCTCACGGAACAAGGTTTGAACCGGGAGAGACAATCTCCACTCCTTATTTCCGTGGCGCAGGCATGGGGCACATGCCTTGCGCTGTCACACTTACCTTGGAATAGACTACCATTTTCAGGGAAGAGGTTGGGAGAAACACGGTTTCTCTGCAGTGGTGTTTCTTCAGACCGACGTGCACGCCGCCTGTTTAGGGCTCCACACGTTCATGTTGTGACTAGGTTTTCCCCGTGAAGCCAGATGGAAGCTCGAAGGCGCGGTTTGACACAGACTTGTTTCGCACAGTGTAGTCTGTGGCTTTCCTTTGGCGAACTCACGTACGTTTGAAAACCCTTCTAGCGTCGTGAGCCGTGGTGTTCATTGAGAGAAGCCCTCCATACAAAGTGGTTCCCCGAGTAAGGTATAGCAGGCTTTTCCTCTGCTTCCGTTCACACTCGGCGTCAAGCTGCTTCGATCCTTAGGAAAGGAGGCGGGGAGTCGAAGGACCGCTCCTCCACAGCATTGTCTCTTAGACTTAAGTGTACAGCTCGTTCCTTACGCTTCCTCCCATTTCCAGACACACACCTCCCTAGGGGACAACTTGTTAGTTGGTGGTCGCATTCGACCCACATTTTCCTTCACCATTCAGCCTATGGCATTGTCCTTACGCTTTCACACGAAGTCCTGAAAACGCTTCTCTCTTCCCGAAGCAAGATCTGGGTTGACAGGAGCTTGAGACACAACTCCTCTCTCAAACAGTGGTAGACGGCCCAGCATTTGTGCCTTCACTTTGAACGTCGGAAAGTTCTTCCAACTTCTTCCCCGGAGGCGGTAGTGGAAAGACTAGTTCCCTACAGTTTGGTTTCGTGAGAGGTGAGTGTAAGACGCCTACCTTATATAGCAACGCACATGTCTCCAAAGGCTTCTTTCTTCAAGCACCACGATGTTAGCGCGAAAGCCTGTTTGACATGGCCTTGTTTCTCAGAATTCAGTGTCAGGCTACTACTGCTACTGAGGCTAGCCCACGTACATTGCAAGACCCATCCACCTCCATGACACAGGACGTAATGGAGAGAAACCCTCCGCACAACGTGTTCCTCACTGTGCGGTATCGCGCGTTCCATCTCTTTTCGTTCACACGAGGTTTAAGGAGCGGCTTCGCATCCTTACGAGAAGAGATGGTAGTCGAAGGACGGGAACCCTCGAGACTTGTTCTTAGAGTTAAACAAACGCATGCCATCTTCCTTATGCTTCCGCAGTCATCCATTTCCATACACATCCTTCTTCGTGTAACGACGGCAGGCACCTTCGAAGCGGAGAGCGAAGTCTCGTCTACGTCCCTTATGCCTTCACACCCACTACGGAAAACAGTTTCCTCCTACGGAAACGATACGGCAGTTGAGGGAAGCCTTCTTCACAAGTGGTTTCTCGAGCACCGTCACAGGGCACATTCTAGATGCCTTCACCATGTCACGCGAAAGTGCTTCCCCGACTTACGTGTATGGCTTTCCTGACGGGTCTCCTTCTCACGCTTCAAACCATGACCTTTTCCATCTGCTCTCTCTCATACTCTTGGAAACGCTTCTCACGGAACAGGATTCCAATCGCGACAGACATTTACACTAGTTACTTCCGTGGCACAGGCACGGGGCACATTCCTTGCGATTTCCCACTTCCATTGCAAAAGTCTACCAGTTTCAGGGAAGGTGATAGTAGACGCACGGTTTCTCTGCAGTGGTGTTTCTGCAGTAGGATACAACACATACATTATGTGACTATGGGTTCCTCGGGAACCCAGATGGAAGCTCGAAGTCGCGATCGACACAGACGTGGTTCGCCGAGATTCGTGTATGCCTTTCCTTTGGCGAAGTCACATACTTTCGCAAACCCTTCTATCTTCGTGACACATGGTGTTCGTTGAGAAAAGCCCTCCATCAGAAGTTGTGCCGCGAGTGAGGCATATCACCCTTCCTTGCCCTCCGTTTCCTTTCACACTTGGCTTCAAGCCGCTTCGTTCCTTAGCAAAGAAGAAGGGCAGTCGAAGGACCGCACCTCCACAGCGTTGTTTCTTGGAGTTAAGTGTATAGCACGTCCGTTACGCTTCCTCCCACTTCCAGACACACACCTCTCTAGGGGACAACGAGTGTGTTGGTGGTCACGTTCGACCCACATTTCTCTTCACAATTCAGCGTGTGGCATTTTCCTTGTGTTTTCACACAAAGTACCGACAGCGCTTCTATCTTCCCGAAACAAGATCTGAGTTGGGAGAAGCTTTCGACACAAGTTCTTTCCCAAGCAGGGCTCTATGGCACAGTAACTTGCGCCTTCACTTTTAACGTGGGACATTTCCTCCGTCTTCTTCCCTGTAGATGGTAGTGGGAAGACTATTGCTCTACCGTTTTGTTTCTTGAGAGGTGAGTGCAAGACCCTCACACACATATCTCAAAAGGCTTCGCGCTTCGCGAACCAAGGGGTTAGCACGAAATCATGTTTGACGCGGCCTCGTTTCTCTGAGTTCAGTGGAAGGCTCTGCTGACGCTAGCTCACGTACATTTGAAGGCCCTTCCAAATTCGTGACCCAAGACTTTGGTGGAGAGAAGCCCTCCACACAACGTGTTCCCCACTGTGGTGTATCTCGCATTCCGTCTCTTTTCTCTCGCCCTAAGCTTTAACACGGCGCTTCCATCCGTAGGGAAAGAGCTGGTCGTCGACGGACGGCAACCCTCTAGATTTGTCCTTAGAGTTAAACACCCGTAGGCAATCTTCCCTATGCTTCCTCACATCATACATTTCCATACTCACCCTTCTTCGTGGAACGACGGGCGGCACATTCGAAACGGACAGCTCACTCTAGGGCACGTCCCTCGTGCCTTCGCGCCCACGGCGGAAAACACTTTTATCTTCCTGAAACCATATGATAGCTGAGGGAAGACTTCTTCACAAGGGGTTTGTCAAGCACCGTCCCAGGACACATTCTTTATGCCTTCACACGTTCGCGCCAGAATGCCGCTCATACGTAGGCGTACGGCTTTCCAGGGTTTCCTTCTCAGACTTAAAGGCATGACCTTTTCCCTCTGCTCTCTCTCGTACTCTTGAAAACATTTCTCACGGAACAAGGTTTGAACCGGGAGAGACAATCTCCACTCCTTATTTCCGTGGCGCAGGCATGGGGCACATGCCTTGCGCTGTCACACTTACCTTGGAATAGACTACCATTTTCAGGGAAGAGGTTGGGAGAAACACGGTTTCTCTGCAGTGGTGTTTCTTCAGACCGACGTGCACGCCGCCTGTTTAGGGCTCCACACGTTCATGTTGTGACTAGGTTTTCCCCGTGAAGCCAGATGGAAGCTCGAAGGCGCGGTTTGACACAGACTTGTTTCGCACAGTGTAGTCTGTGGCTTTCCTTTGGCGAACTCACGTACGTTTGAAAACCCTTCTAGCGTCGTGAGCCGTGGTGTTCATTGAGAGAAGCCCTCCATACAAAGTGGTTCCCCGAGTAAGGTATAGCAGGCTTTTCCTCTGCTTCCGTTCACACTCGGCGTCAAGCTGCTTCGATCCTTAGGAAAGGAGGCGGGGAGTCGAAGGACCGCTCCTCCACAGCATTGTCTCTTAGACTTAAGTGTACAGCTCGTTCCTTACGCTTCCTCCCATTTCCAGACACACACCTCCCTAGGGGACAACTTGTTAGTTGGTGGTCGCATTCGACCCACATTTTCCTTCACCATTCAGCCTATGGCATTGTCCTTACGCTTTCACACGAAGTCCTGAAAACGCTTCTCTCTTCCCGAAGCAAGATCTGGGTTGACAGGAGCTTGAGACACAACTCCTCTCTCAAACAGTGGTAGACGGCCCAGCATTTGTGCCTTCACTTTGAACGTCGGAAAGTTCTTCCAACTTCTTCCCCGGAGGCGGTAGTGGAAAGACTAGTTCCCTACAGTTTGGTTTCGTGAGAGGTGAGTGTAAGACGCCTACCTTATATAGCAACGCACATGTCTCCAAAGGCTTCTTTCTTCAAGCACCACGATGTTAGCGCGAAAGCCTGTTTGACATGGCCTTGTTTCTCAGAATTCAGTGTCAGGCTACTACTGCTACTGAGGCTAGCCCACGTACATTGCAAGACCCATCCACCTCCATGACACAGGACGTAATGGAGAGAAACCCTCCGCACAACGTGTTCCTCACTGTGCGGTATCGCGCGTTCCATCTCTTTTCGTTCACACGAGGTTTAAGGAGCGGCTTCGCATCCTTACGAGAAGAGATGGTAGTCGAAGGACGGGAACCCTCGAGACTTGTTCTTAGAGTTAAACAAACGCATGCCATCTTCCTTATGCTTCCGCAGTCATCCATTTCCATACACATCCTTCTTCGTGTAACGACGGCAGGCACCTTCGAAGCGGAGAGCGAAGTCTCGTCTACGTCCCTTATGCCTTCACACCCACTACGGAAAACAGTTTCCTCCTACGGAAACGATACGGCAGTTGAGGGAAGCCTTCTTCACAAGTGGTTTCTCGAGCACCGTCACAGGGCACATTCTAGATGCCTTCACCATGTCACGCGAAAGTGCTTCCCCGACTTACGTGTATGGCTTTCCTGACGGGTCTCCTTCTCACGCTTCAAACCATGACCTTTTCCATCTGCTCTCTCTCATACTCTTGGAAACGCTTCTCACGGAACAGGATTCCAATCGCGACAGACATTTACACTAGTTACTTCCGTGGCACAGGCACGGGGCACATTCCTTGCGATTTCCCACTTCCATTGCAAAAGTCTACCAGTTTCAGGGAAGGTGATAGTAGACGCACGGTTTCTCTGCAGTGGTGTTTCTGCAGTAGGATACAACACATACATTATGTGACTATGGGTTCCTCGGGAACCCAGATGGAAGCTCGAAGTCGCGATCGACACAGACGTGGTTCGCCGAGATTCGTGTATGCCTTTCCTTTGGCGAAGTCACATACTTTCGCAAACCCTTCTATCTTCGTGACACATGGTGTTCGTTGAGAAAAGCCCTCCATCAGAAGTTGTGCCGCGAGTGAGGCATATCACCCTTCCTTGCCCTCCGTTTCCTTTCACACTTGGCTTCAAGCCGCTTCGTTCCTTAGCAAAGAAGAAGGGCAGTCGAAGGACCGCACCTCCACAGCGTTGTTTCTTGGAGTTAAGTGTATAGCACGTCCGTTACGCTTCCTCCCACTTCCAGACACACACCTCTCTAGGGGACAACGAGTGTGTTGGTGGTCACGTTCGACCCACATTTCTCTTCACAATTCAGCGTGTGGCATTTTCCTTGTGTTTTCACACAAAGTACCGACAGCGCTTCTATCTTCCCGAAACAAGATCTGAGTTGGGAGAAGCTTTCGACACAAGTTCTTTCCCAAGCAGGGCTCTATGGCACAGTAACTTGCGCCTTCACTTTTAACGTGGGACATTTCCTCCGTCTTCTTCCCTGTAGATGGTAGTGGGAAGACTATTGCTCTACCGTTTTGTTTCTTGAGAGGTGAGTGCAAGACCCTCACACACATATCTCAAAAGGCTTCGCGCTTCGCGAACCAAGGGGTTAGCACGAAATCATGTTTGACGCGGCCTCGTTTCTCTGAGTTCAGTGGAAGGCTCTGCTGACGCTAGCTCACGTACATTTGAAGGCCCTTCCAAATTCGTGACCCAAGACTTTGGTGGAGAGAAGCCCTCCACACAACGTGTTCCCCACTGTGGTGTATCTCGCATTCCGTCTCTTTTCTCTCGCCCTAAGCTTTAACACGGCGCTTCCATCCGTAGGGAAAGAGCTGGTCGTCGACGGACGGCAACCCTCTAGATTTGTCCTTAGAGTTAAACACCCGTAGGCAATCTTCCCTATGCTTCCTCACATCATACATTTCCATACTCACCCTTCTTCGTGGAACGACGGGCGGCACATTCGAAACGGACAGCTCACTCTAGGGCACGTCCCTCGTGCCTTCGCGCCCACGGCGGAAAACACTTTTATCTTCCTGAAACCATATGATAGCTGAGGGAAGACTTCTTCACAAGGGGTTTGTCAAGCACCGTCCCAGGACACATTCTTTATGCCTTCACACGTTCGCGCCAGAATGCCGCTCATACGTAGGCGTACGGCTTTCCAGGGTTTCCTTCTCAGACTTAAAGGCATGACCTTTTCCCTCTGCTCTCTCTCGTACTCTTGAAAACATTTCTCACGGAACAAGGTTTGAACCGGGAGAGACAATCTCCACTCCTTATTTCCGTGGCGCAGGCATGGGGCACATGCCTTGCGCTGTCACACTTACCTTGGAATAGACTACCATTTTCAGGGAAGAGGTTGGGAGAAACACGGTTTCTCTGCAGTGGTGTTTCTTCAGACCGACGTGCACGCCGCCTGTTTAGGGCTCCACACGTTCATGTTGTGACTAGGTTTTCCCCGTGAAGCCAGATGGAAGCTCGAAGGCGCGGTTTGACACAGACTTGTTTCGCACAGTGTAGTCTGTGGCTTTCCTTTGGCGAACTCACGTACGTTTGAAAACCCTTCTAGCGTCGTGAGCCGTGGTGTTCATTGAGAGAAGCCCTCCATACAAAGTGGTTCCCCGAGTAAGGTATAGCAGGCTTTTCCTCTGCTTCCGTTCACACTCGGCGTCAAGCTGCTTCGATCCTTAGGAAAGGAGGCGGGGAGTCGAAGGACGGCTCCTCCACAGCATTGTCTCTTAGACTTAAGTGTACAGCTCGTTCCTTACGCTTCCTCCCATTTCCAGACACACACCTCCCTAGGGGACAACTTGTTAGTTGGTGGTCGCATTCGACCCACATTTTCCTTCACCATTCAGCCTATGGCATTGTCCTTACGCTTTCACACGAAGTCCTGAAAACGCTTCTCTCTTCCCGAAGCAAGATCTGGGTTGACAGGAGCTTGAGACACAACTCCTCTCTCAAACAGTGGTAGACGGCCCAGCATTTGTGCCTTCACTTTGAACGTCGGAAAGTTCTTCCAACTTCTTCCCCGGAGGCGGTAGTGGAAAGACTAGTTCCCTACAGTTTGGTTTCGTGAGAGGTGAGTGTAAGACGCCTACCTTATATAGCAACGCACATGTCTCCAAAGGCTTCTTTCTTCAAGCACCACGATGTTAGCGCGAAAGCCTGTTTGACATGGCCTTGTTTCTCAGAATTCAGTGTCAGGCTACTACTGCTACTGAGGCTAGCCCACGTACATTGCAAGACCCATCCACCTCCATGACACAGGACGTAATGGAGAGAAACCCTCCGCACAACGTGTTCCTCACTGTGCGGTATCGCGCGTTCCATCTCTTTTCGTTCACACGAGGTTTAAGGAGCGGCTTTGCATCCTTACGAGAAGAGATGGTAGTCGAAGGACGGGAACCCTCGAGACTTGTTCTTAGAGTTAAACAAACGCATGCCATCTTCCTTATGCTTCCGCAGTCATCCATTTCCATACACATCCTTCTTCGTGTAACGACGGCAGGCACCTTCGAAGCGGAGAGCGAAGTCTCGTCTACGTCCCTTATGCCTTCACACCCACTACGGAAAACAGTTTCCTCCTACGGAAACGATACGGCAGTTGAGGGAAGCCTTCTTCACAAGTGGTTTCTCGAGCACCGTCACAGGGCACATTCTAGATGCCTTCACCATGTCACGCGAAAGTGCTTCCCCGACTTACGTGTATGGCTTTCCTGACGGGTCTCCTTCTCACGCTTCAAACCATGACCTTTTCCATCTGCTCTCTCTCATACTCTTGGAAACGCTTCTCACGGAACAGGATTCCAATCGCGACAGACATTTACACTAGTTACTTCCGTGGCACAGGCACGGGGCACATTCCTTGCGATTTCCCACTTCCATTGCAAAAGTCTACCAGTTTCAGGGAAGGTGATAGTAGACGCACGGTTTCTCTGCAGTGGTGTTTCTGCAGTAGGATACAACACATACATTATGTGACTATGGGTTCCTCGGGAACCCAGATGGAAGCTCGAAGTCGCGATCGACACAGACGTGGTTCGCCGAGATTCGTGTATGCCTTTCCTTTGGCGAAGTCACATACTTTCGCAAACCCTTCTATCTTCGTGACACATGGTGTTCGTTGAGAAAAGCCCTCCATCAGAAGTTGTGCCGCGAGTGAGGCATATCACCCTTCCTTGCCCTCCGTTTCCTTTCACACTTGGCTTCAAGCCGCTTCGTTCCTTAGCAAAGAAGAAGGGCAGTCGAAGGACCGCACCTCCACAGCGTTGTTTCTTGGAGTTAAGTGTATAGCACGTCCGTTACGCTTCCTCCCACTTCCAGACACACACCTCTCTAGGGGACAACGAGTGTGTTGGTGGTCACGTTCGACCCACATTTCTCTTCACAATTCAGCGTGTGGCATTTTCCTTGTGTTTTCACACAAAGTACCGACAGCGCTTCTATCTTCCCGAAACAAGATCTGAGTTGGGAGAAGCTTTCGACACAAGTTCTTTCCCAAGCAGGGCTCTATGGCACAGTAACTTGCGCCTTCACTTTTAACGTGGGACATTTCCTCCGTCTTCTTCCCTGTAGATGGTAGTGGGAAGACTATTGCTCTACCGTTTTGTTTCTTGAGAGGTGAGTGCAAGACCCTCACACACATATCTCAAAAGGCTTCGCGCTTCGCGAACCAAGGGGTTAGCACGAAATCATGTTTGACGCGGCCTCGTTTCTCTGAGTTCAGTGGAAGGCTCTGCTGACGCTAGCTCACGTACATTTGAAGGCCCTTCCAAATTCGTGACCCAAGACTTTGGTGGAGAGAAGCCCTCCACACAACGTGTTCCCCACTGTGGTGTATCTCGCATTCCGTCTCTTTTCTCTCGCCCTAAGCTTTAACACGGCGCTTCCATCCGTAGGGAAAGAGCTGGTCGTCGACGGACGGCAACCCTCTAGATTTGTCCTTAGAGTTAAACACCCGTAGGCAATCTTCCCTATGCTTCCTCACATCATACATTTCCATACTCACCCTTCTTCGTGGAACGACGGGCGGCACATTCGAAACGGACAGCTCACTCTAGGGCACGTCCCTCGTGCCTTCGCGCCCACGGCGGAAAACACTTTTATCTTCCTGAAACCATATGATAGCTGAGGGAAGACTTCTTCACAAGGGGTTTGTCAAGCACCGTCCCAGGACACATTCTTTATGCCTTCACACGTTCGCGCCAGAATGCCGCTCATACGTAGGCGTACGGCTTTCCAGGGTTTCCTTCTCAGACTTAAAGGCATGACCTTTTCCCTCTGCTCTCTCTCGTACTCTTGAAAACATTTCTCACGGAACAAGGTTTGAACCGGGAGAGACAATCTCCACTCCTTATTTCCGTGGCGCAGGCATGGGGCACATGCCTTGCGCTGTCACACTTACCTTGGAATAGACTACCATTTTCAGGGAAGAGGTTGGGAGAAACACGGTTTCTCTGCAGTGGTGTTTCTTCAGACCGACGTGCACGCCGCCTGTTTAGGGCTCCACACGTTCATGTTGTGACTAGGTTTTCCCCGTGAAGCCAGATGGAAGCTCGAAGGCGCGGTTTGACACAGACTTGTTTCGCACAGTGTAGTCTGTGGCTTTCCTTTGGCGAACTCACGTACGTTTGAAAACCCTTCTAGCGTCGTGAGCCGTGGTGTTCATTGAGAGAAGCCCTCCATACAAAGTGGTTCCCCGAGTAAGGTATAGCAGGCTTTTCCTCTGCTTCCGTTCACACTCGGCGTCAAGCTGCTTCGATCCTTAGGAAAGGAGGCGGGGAGTCGAAGGACCGCTCCTCCACAGCATTGTCTCTTAGACTTAAGTGTACAGCTCGTTCCTTACGCTTCCTCCCATTTCCAGACACACACCTCCCTAGGGGACAACTTGTTAGTTGGTGGTCGCATTCGACCCACATTTTCCTTCACCATTCAGCCTATGGCATTGTCCTTACGCTTTCACACGAAGTCCTGAAAACGCTTCTCTCTTCCCGAAGCAAGATCTGGGTTGACAGGAGCTTGAGACACAACTCCTCTCTCAAACAGTGGTAGACGGCCCAGCATTTGTGCCTTCACTTTGAACGTCGGAAAGTTCTTCCAACTTCTTCCCCGGAGGCGGTAGTGGAAAGACTAGTTCCCTACAGTTTGGTTTCGTGAGAGGTGAGTGTAAGACGCCTACCTTATATAGCAACGCACATGTCTCCAAAGGCTTCTTTCTTCAAGCACCACGATGTTAGCGCGAAAGCCTGTTTGACATGGCCTTGTTTCTCAGAATTCAGTGTCAGGCTACTACTGCTACTGAGGCTAGCCCACGTACATTGCAAGACCCATCCACCTCCATGACACAGGACGTAATGGAGAGAAACCCTCCGCACAACGTGTTCCTCACTGTGCGGTATCGCGCGTTCCATCTCTTTTCGTTCACACGAGGTTTAAGGAGCGGCTTCGCATCCTTACGAGAAGAGATGGTAGTCGAAGGACGGGAACCCTCGAGACTTGTTCTTAGAGTTAAACAAACGCATGCCATCTTCCTTATGCTTCCGCAGTCATCCATTTCCATACACATCCTTCTTCGTGTAACGACGGCAGGCACCTTCGAAGCGGAGAGCGAAGTCTCGTCTACGTCCCTTATGCCTTCACACCCACTACGGAAAACAGTTTCCTCCTACGGAAACGATACGGCAGTTGAGGGAAGCCTTCTTCACAAGTGGTTTCTCGAGCACCGTCACAGGGCACATTCTAGATGCCTTCACCATGTCACGCGAAAGTGCTTCCCCGACTTACGTGTATGGCTTTCCTGACGGGTCTCCTTCTCACGCTTCAAACCATGACCTTTTCCATCTGCTCTCTCTCATACTCTTGGAAACGCTTCTCACGGAACAGGATTCCAATCGCGACAGACATTTACACTAGTTACTTCCGTGGCACAGGCACGGGGCACATTCCTTGCGATTTCCCACTTCCATTGCAAAAGTCTACCAGTTTCAGGGAAGGTGATAGTAGACGCACGGTTTCTCTGCAGTGGTGTTTCTGCAGTAGGATACAACACATACATTATGTGACTATGGGTTCCTCGGGAACCCAGATGGAAGCTCGAAGTCGCGATCGACACAGACGTGGTTCGCCGAGATTCGTGTATGCCTTTCCTTTGGCGAAGTCACATACTTTCGCAAACCCTTCTATCTTCGTGACACATGGTGTTCGTTGAGAAAAGCCCTCCATCAGAAGTTGTGCCGCGAGTGAGGCATATCACCCTTCCTTGCCCTCCGTTTCCTTTCACACTTGGCTTCAAGCCGCTTCGTTCCTTAGCAAAGAAGAAGGGCAGTCGAAGGACCGCACCTCCACAGCGTTGTTTCTTGGAGTTAAGTGTATAGCACGTCCGTTACGCTTCCTCCCACTTCCAGACACACACCTCTCTAGGGGACAACGAGTGTGTTGGTGGTCACGTTCGACCCACATTTCTCTTCACAATTCAGCGTGTGGCATTTTCCTTGTGTTTTCACACAAAGTACCGACAGCGCTTCTATCTTCCCGAAACAAGATCTGAGTTGGGAGAAGCTTTCGACACAAGTTCTTTCCCAAGCAGGGCTCTATGGCACAGTAACTTGCGCCTTCACTTTTAACGTGGGACATTTCCTCCGTCTTCTTCCCTGTAGATGGTAGTGGGAAGACTATTGCTCTACCGTTTTGTTTCTTGAGAGGTGAGTGCAAGACCCTCACACACATATCTCAAAAGGCTTCGCGCTTCGCGAACCAAGGGGTTAGCACGAAATCATGTTTGACGCGGCCTCGTTTCTCTGAGTTCAGTGGAAGGCTCTGCTGACGCTAGCTCACGTACATTTGAAGGCCCTTCCAAATTCGTGACCCAAGACTTTGGTGGAGAGAAGCCCTCCACACAACGTGTTCCCCACTGTGGTGTATCTCGCATTCCGTCTCTTTTCTCTCGCCCTAAGCTTTAACACGGCGCTTCCATCCGTAGGGAAAGAGCTGGTCGTCGACGGACGGCAACCCTCTAGATTTGTCCTTAGAGTTAAACACCCGTAGGCAATCTTCCCTATGCTTCCTCACATCATACATTTCCATACTCACCCTTCTTCGTGGAACGACGGGCGGCACATTCGAAACGGACAGCTCACTCTAGGGCACGTCCCTCGTGCCTTCGCGCCCACGGCGGAAAACACTTTTATCTTCCTGAAACCATATGATAGCTGAGGGAAGACTTCTTCACAAGGGGTTTGTCAAGCACCGTCCCAGGACACATTCTTTATGCCTTCACACGTTCGCGCCAGAATGCCGCTCATACGTAGGCGTACGGCTTTCCAGGGTTTCCTTCTCAGACTTAAAGGCATGACCTTTTCCCTCTGCTCTCTCTCGTACTCTTGAAAACATTTCTCACGGAACAAGGTTTGAACCGGGAGAGACAATCTCCACTCCTTATTTCCGTGGCGCAGGCATGGGGCACATGCCTTGCGCTGTCACACTTACCTTGGAATAGACTACCATTTTCAGGGAAGAGGTTGGGAGAAACACGGTTTCTCTGCAGTGGTGTTTCTTCAGACCGACGTGCACGCCGCCTGTTTAGGGCTCCACACGTTCATGTTGTGACTAGGTTTTCCCCGTGAAGCCAGATGGAAGCTCGAAGGCGCGGTTTGACACAGACTTGTTTCGCACAGTGTAGTCTGTGGCTTTCCTTTGGCGAACTCACGTACGTTTGAAAACCCTTCTAGCGTCGTGAGCCGTGGTGTTCATTGAGAGAAGCCCTCCATACAAAGTGGTTCCCCGAGTAAGGTATAGCAGGCTTTTCCTCTGCTTCCGTTCACACTCGGCGTCAAGCTGCTTCGATCCTTAGGAAAGGAGGCGGGGAGTCGAAGGACGGCTCCTCCACAGCATTGTCTCTTAGACTTAAGTGTACAGCTCGTTCCTTACGCTTCCTCCCATTTCCAGACACACACCTCCCTAGGGGACAACTTGTTAGTTGGTGGTCGCATTCGACCCACATTTTCCTTCACCATTCAGCCTATGGCATTGTCCTTACGCTTTCACACGAAGTCCTGAAAACGCTTCTCTCTTCCCGAAGCAAGATCTGGGTTGACAGGAGCTTGAGACACAACTCCTCTCTCAAACAGTGGTAGACGGCCCAGCATTTGTGCCTTCACTTTGAACGTCGGAAAGTTCTTCCAACTTCTTCCCCGGAGGCGGTAGTGGAAAGACTAGTTCCCTACAGTTTGGTTTCGTGAGAGGTGAGTGTAAGACGCCTACCTTATATAGCAACGCACATGTCTCCAAAGGCTTCTTTCTTCAAGCACCACGATGTTAGCGCGAAAGCCTGTTTGACATGGCCTTGTTTCTCAGAATTCAGTGTCAGGCTACTACTGCTACTGAGGCTAGCCCACGTACATTGCAAGACCCATCCACCTCCATGACACAGGACGTAATGGAGAGAAACCCTCCGCACAACGTGTTCCTCACTGTGCGGTATCGCGCGTTCCATCTCTTTTCGTTCACACGAGGTTTAAGGAGCGGCTTCGCATCCTTACGAGAAGAGATGGTAGTCGAAGGACGGGAACCCTCGAGACTTGTTCTTAGAGTTAAACAAACGCATGCCATCTTCCTTATGCTTCCGCAGTCATCCATTTCCATACACATCCTTCTTCGTGTAACGACGGCAGGCACCTTCGAAGCGGAGAGCGAAGTCTCGTCTACGTCCCTTATGCCTTCACACCCACTACGGAAAACAGTTTCCTCCTACGGAAACGATACGGCAGTTGAGGGAAGCCTTCTTCACAAGTGGTTTCTCGAGCACCGTCACAGGGCACATTCTAGATGCCTTCACCATGTCACGCGAAAGTGCTTCCCCGACTTACGTGTATGGCTTTCCTGACGGGTCTCCTTCTCACGCTTCAAACCATGACCTTTTCCATCTGCTCTCTCTCATACTCTTGGAAACGCTTCTCACGGAACAGGATTCCAATCGCGACAGACATTTACACTAGTTACTTCCGTGGCACAGGCACGGGGCACATTCCTTGCGATTTCCCACTTCCATTGCAAAAGTCTACCAGTTTCAGGGAAGGTGATAGTAGACGCACGGTTTCTCTGCAGTGGTGTTTCTGCAGTAGGATACAACACATACATTATGTGACTATGGGTTCCTCGGGAACCCAGATGGAAGCTCGAAGTCGCGATCGACACAGACGTGGTTCGCCGAGATTCGTGTATGCCTTTCCTTTGGCGAAGTCACATACTTTCGCAAACCCTTCTATCTTCGTGACACATGGTGTTCGTTGAGAAAAGCCCTCCATCAGAAGTTGTGCCGCGAGTGAGGCATATCACCCTTCCTTGCCCTCCGTTTCCTTTCACACTTGGCTTCAAGCCGCTTCGTTCCTTAGCAAAGAAGAAGGGCAGTCGAAGGACCGCACCTCCACAGCGTTGTTTCTTGGAGTTAAGTGTATAGCACGTCCGTTACGCTTCCTCCCACTTCCAGACACACACCTCTCTAGGGGACAACGAGTGTGTTGGTGGTCACGTTCGACCCACATTTCTCTTCACAATTCAGCGTGTGGCATTTTCCTTGTGTTTTCACACAAAGTACCGACAGCGCTTCTATCTTCCCGAAACAAGATCTGAGTTGGGAGAAGCTTTCGACACAAGTTCTTTCCCAAGCAGGGCTCTATGGCACAGTAACTTGCGCCTTCACTTTTAACGTGGGACATTTCCTCCGTCTTCTTCCCTGTAGATGGTAGTGGGAAGACTATTGCTCTACCGTTTTGTTTCTTGAGAGGTGAGTGCAAGACCCTCACACACATATCTCAAAAGGCTTCGCGCTTCGCGAACCAAGGGGTTAGCACGAAATCATGTTTGACGCGGCCTCGTTTCTCTGAGTTCAGTGGAAGGCTCTGCTGACGCTAGCTCACGTACATTTGAAGGCCCTTCCAAATTCGTGACCCAAGACTTTGGTGGAGAGAAGCCCTCCACACAACGTGTTCCCCACTGTGGTGTATCTCGCATTCCGTCTCTTTTCTCTCGCCCTAAGCTTTAACACGGCGCTTCCATCCGTAGGGAAAGAGCTGGTCGTCGACGGACGGCAACCCTCTAGATTTGTCCTTAGAGTTAAACACCCGTAGGCAATCTTCCCTATGCTTCCTCACATCATACATTTCCATACTCACCCTTCTTCGTGGAACGACGGGCGGCACATTCGAAACGGACAGCTCACTCTAGGGCACGTCCCTCGTGCCTTCGCGCCCACGGCGGAAAACACTTTTATCTTCCTGAAACCATATGATAGCTGAGGGAAGACTTCTTCACAAGGGGTTTGTCAAGCACCGTCCCAGGACACATTCTTTATGCCTTCACACGTTCGCGCCAGAATGCCGCTCATACGTAGGCGTACGGCTTTCCAGGGTTTCCTTCTCAGACTTAAAGGCATGACCTTTTCCCTCTGCTCTCTCTCGTACTCTTGAAAACATTTCTCACGGAACAAGGTTTGAACCGGGAGAGACAATCTCCACTCCTTATTTCCGTGGCGCAGGCATGGGGCACATGCCTTGCGCTGTCACACTTACCTTGGAATAGACTACCATTTTCAGGGAAGAGGTTGGGAGAAACACGGTTTCTCTGCAGTGGTGTTTCTTCAGACCGACGTGCACGCCGCCTGTTTAGGGCTCCACACGTTCATGTTGTGACTAGGTTTTCCCCGTGAAGCCAGATGGAAGCTCGAAGGCGCGGTTTGACACAGACTTGTTTCGCACAGTGTAGTCTGTGGCTTTCCTTTGGCGAACTCACGTACGTTTGAAAACCCTTCTAGCGTCGTGAGCCGTGGTGTTCATTGAGAGAAGCCCTCCATACAAAGTGGTTCCCCGAGTAAGGTATAGCAGGCTTTTCCTCTGCTTCCGTTCACACTCGGCGTCAAGCTGCTTCGATCCTTAGGAAAGGAGGCGGGGAGTCGAAGGACCGCTCCTCCACAGCATTGTCTCTTAGACTTAAGTGTACAGCTCGTTCCTTACGCTTCCTCCCATTTCCAGACACACACCTCCCTAGGGGACAACTTGTTAGTTGGTGGTCGCATTCGACCCACATTTTCCTTCACCATTCAGCCTATGGCATTGTCCTTACGCTTTCACACGAAGTCCTGAAAACGCTTCTCTCTTCCCGAAGCAAGATCTGGGTTGACAGGAGCTTGAGACACAACTCCTCTCTCAAACAGTGGTAGACGGCCCAGCATTTGTGCCTTCACTTTGAACGTCGGAAAGTTCTTCCAACTTCTTCCCCGGAGGCGGTAGTGGAAAGACTAGTTCCCTACAGTTTGGTTTCGTGAGAGGTGAGTGTAAGACGCCTACCTTATATAGCAACGCACATGTCTCCAAAGGCTTCTTTCTTCAAGCACCACGATGTTAGCGCGAAAGCCTGTTTGACATGGCCTTGTTTCTCAGAATTCAGTGTCAGGCTACTACTGCTACTGAGGCTAGCCCACGTACATTGCAAGACCCATCCACCTCCATGACACAGGACGTAATGGAGAGAAACCCTCCGCACAACGTGTTCCTCACTGTGCGGTATCGCGCGTTCCATCTCTTTTCGTTCACACGAGGTTTAAGGAGCGGCTTCGCATCCTTACGAGAAGAGATGGTAGTCGAAGGACGGGAACCCTCGAGACTTGTTCTTAGAGTTAAACAAACGCATGCCATCTTCCTTATGCTTCCGCAGTCATCCATTTCCATACACATCCTTCTTCGTGTAACGACGGCAGGCACCTTCGAAGCGGAGAGCGAAGTCTCGTCTACGTCCCTTATGCCTTCACACCCACTACGGAAAACAGTTTCCTCCTACGGAAACGATACGGCAGTTGAGGGAAGCCTTCTTCACAAGTGGTTTCTCGAGCACCGTCACAGGGCACATTCTAGATGCCTTCACCATGTCACGCGAAAGTGCTTCCCCGACTTACGTGTATGGCTTTCCTGACGGGTCTCCTTCTCACGCTTCAAACCATGACCTTTTCCATCTGCTCTCTCTCATACTCTTGGAAACGCTTCTCACGGAACAGGATTCCAATCGCGACAGACATTTACACTAGTTACTTCCGTGGCACAGGCACGGGGCACATTCCTTGCGATTTCCCACTTCCATTGCAAAAGTCTACCAGTTTCAGGGAAGGTGATAGTAGACGCACGGTTTCTCTGCAGTGGTGTTTCTGCAGTAGGATACAACACATACATTATGTGACTATGGGTTCCTCGGGAACCCAGATGGAAGCTCGAAGTCGCGATCGACACAGACGTGGTTCGCCGAGATTCGTGTATGCCTTTCCTTTGGCGAAGTCACATACTTTCGCAAACCCTTCTATCTTCGTGACACATGGTGTTCGTTGAGAAAAGCCCTCCATCAGAAGTTGTGCCGCGAGTGAGGCATATCACCCTTCCTTGCCCTCCGTTTCCTTTCACACTTGGCTTCAAGCCGCTTCGTTCCTTAGCAAAGAAGAAGGGCAGTCGAAGGACCGCACCTCCACAGCGTTGTTTCTTGGAGTTAAGTGTATAGCACGTCCGTTACGCTTCCTCCCACTTCCAGACACACACCTCTCTAGGGGACAACGAGTGTGTTGGTGGTCACGTTCGACCCACATTTCTCTTCACAATTCAGCGTGTGGCATTTTCCTTGTGTTTTCACACAAAGTACCGACAGCGCTTCTATCTTCCCGAAACAAGATCTGAGTTGGGAGAAGCTTTCGACACAAGTTCTTTCCCAAGCAGGGCTCTATGGCACAGTAACTTGCGCCTTCACTTTTAACGTGGGACATTTCCTCCGTCTTCTTCCCTGTAGATGGTAGTGGGAAGACTATTGCTCTACCGTTTTGTTTCTTGAGAG
Organism: Eumetopias jubatus; assembly: GCF_037043125.1. Taxonomy (NCBI): domain Eukaryota; kingdom Metazoa; phylum Chordata; class Mammalia; order Carnivora; family Otariidae; genus Eumetopias; species Eumetopias jubatus. The sequence goes on along the minus strand of NW_028274940.1, from coordinate 29,112 downwards.
GTGAGTGCAAGACCCTCACACACATATCTCAAAAGGCTTCGCGCTTCGCGAACCAAGGGGTTAGCACGAAATCATGTTTGACGCGGCCTCGTTTCTCTGAGTTCAGTGGAAGGCTCTGCTGACGCTAGCTCACGTACATTTGAAGGCCCTTCCAAATTCGTGACCCAAGACTTTGGTGGAGAGAAGCCCTCCACACAACGTGTTCCCCACTGTGGTGTATCTCGCATTCCGTCTCTTTTCTCTCGCCCTAAGCTTTAACACGGCGCTTCCATCCGTAGGGAAAGAGCTGGTCGTCGACGGACGGCAACCCTCTAGATTTGTCCTTAGAGTTAAACACCCGTAGGCAATCTTCCCTATGCTTCCTCACATCATACATTTCCATACTCACCCTTCTTCGTGGAACGACGGGCGGCACATTCGAAACGGACAGCTCACTCTAGGGCACGTCCCTCGTGCCTTCACGCCCACGGCGGAAAACACTTTTATCTTCCTGAAACCATATGATAGCTGAGGGAAGACTTCTTCACAAGGGGTTTGTCAAGCACCGTCCCAGGACACATTCTTTATGCCTTCACACGTTCGCGCCAGAATGCCGCTCATACGTAGGCGTACGGCTTTCCAGGGTTTCCTTCTCAGACTTAAAGGCATGACCTTTTCCCTCTGCTCTCTCTCGTACTCTTGAAAACATTTCTCACGGAACAAGGTTTGAACCGGGAGAGACAATCTCCACTCCTTATTTCCGTGGCGCAGGCATGGGGCACATGCCTTGCGCTGTCACACTTACCTTGGAATAGACTACCATTTTCAGGGAAGAGGTTGGGAGAAACACGGTTTCTCTGCAGTGGTGTTTCTTCAGACCGACGTGCACGCCGCCTGTTTAGGGCTCCACACGTTCATGTTGTGACTAGGTTTTCCCCGTGAAGCCAGATGGAAGCTCGAAGGCGCGGTTTGACACAGACTTGTTTCGCACAGTGTAGTCTGTGGCTTTCCTTTGGCGAACTCACGTACGTTTGAAAACCCTTCTAGCGTCGTGAGCCGTGGTGTTCATTGAGAGAAGCCCTCCATACAAAGTGGTTCCCCGAGTAAGGTATAGCAGGCTTTTCCTCTGCTTCCGTTCACACTCGGCGTCAAGCTGCTTCGATCCTTAGGAAAGGAGGCGGGGAGTCGAAGGACGGCTCCTCCACAGCATTGTCTCTTAGACTTAAGTGTACAGCTCGTTCCTTACGCTTCCTCCCATTTCCAGACACACACCTCCCTAGGGGACAACTTGTTAGTTGGTGGTCGCATTCGACCCACATTTTCCTTCACCATTCAGCCTATGGCATTGTCCTTACGCTTTCACACGAAGTCCTGAAAACGCTTCTCTCTTCCCGAAGCAAGATCTGGGTTGACAGGAGCTTGAGACACAACTCCTCTCTCAAACAGTGGTAGACGGCCCAGCATTTGTGCCTTCACTTTGAACGTCGGAAAGTTCTTCCAACTTCTTCCCCGGAGGCGGTAGTGGAAAGACTAGTTCCCTACAGTTTGGTTTCGTGAGAGGTGAGTGTAAGACGCCTACCTTATATAGCAACGCACATGTCTCCAAAGGCTTCTTTCTTCAAGCACCACGATGTTAGCGCGAAAGCCTGTTTGACATGGCCTTGTTTCTCAGAATTCAGTGTCAGGCTACTACTGCTACTGAGGCTAGCCCACGTACATTGCAAGACCCATCCACCTCCATGACACAGGACGTAATGGAGAGAAACCCTCCGCACAACGTGTTCCTCACTGTGCGGTATCGCGCGTTCCATCTCTTTTCGTTCACACGAGGTTTAAGGAGCGGCTTCGCATCCTTACGAGAAGAGATGGTAGTCGAAGGACGGGAACCCTCGAGACTTGTTCTTAGAGTTAAACAAACGCATGCCATCTTCCTTATGCTTCCGCAGTCATCCATTTCCATACACATCCTTCTTCGTGTAACGACGGCAGGCACCTTCGAAGCGGAGAGCGAAGTCTCATCTACGTCCCTTATGCCTTCACACCCACTACGGAAAACAGTTTCCTCCTACGGAAACGATACGGCAGTTGAGGGAAGCCTTCTTCACAAGTGGTTTCTCGAGCACCGTCACAGGGCACATTCTAGATGCCTTCACCATGTCACGCGAAAGTGCTTCCCCGACTTACGTGTATGGCTTTCCTGACGGGTCTCCTTCTCACGCTTCAAACCATGACCTTTTCCATCTGCTCTCTCTCATACTCTTGGAAACGCTTCTCACGGAACAGGATTCCAATCGCGACAGACATTTACACTAGTTACTTCCGTGGCACAGGCACGGGGCACATTCCTTGCGATTTCCCACTTCCATTGCAAAAGTCTACCAGTTTCAGGGAAGGTGATAGTAGACGCACGGTTTCTCTGCAGTGGTGTTTCTGCAGTAGGATACAACACATACATTATGTGACTATGGGTTCCTCGGGAACCCAGATGGAAGCTCGAAGTCGCGATCGACACAGACGTGGTTCGCCGAGATTCGTGTATGCCTTTCCTTTGGCGAAGTCACATACTTTCGCAAACCCTTCTATCTTCGTGACACATGGTGTTCGTTGAGAAAAGCCCTCCATCAGAAGTTGTGCCGCGAGTGAGGCATATCACCGTTCCTTGCCCTCCGTTTCCTTTCACACTTGGCTTCAAGCCGCTTCGTTCCTTAGCAAAGAAGAAGGGCAGTCGAAGGACCGCACCTCCACAGCGTTGTTTCTTGGAGTTAAGTGTATAGCACGTCCGTTACGCTTCCTCCCACTTCCAGACACACACCTCTCTAGGGGACAACGAGTGTGTTGGTGGTCACGTTCGACCCACATTTCTCTTCACAATTCAGCGTGTGGCATTTTCCTTGTGTTTTCACACAAAGTACCGACAGCGCTTCTATCTTCCCGAAACAAGATCTGAGTTGGGAGAAGCTTTCGACACAAGTTCTTTCCCAAGCAGGGCTCTATGGCACAGTAACTTGCGCCTTCACTTTTAACGTGGGACATTTCCTCCGTCTTCTTCCCTGTAGATGGTAGTGGGAAGACTATTGCTCTACCGTTTTGTTTCTTGAGAGGTGAGTGCAAGACCCTCACACACATATCTCAAAAGGCTTCGCGCTTCGCGAACCAAGGGGTTAGCACGAAATCATGTTTGACGCGGCCTCGTTTCTCTGAGTTCAGTGGAAGGCTCTGCTGACGCTAGCTCACGTACATTTGAAGGCCCTTCCAAATTCGTGACCCAAGACTTTGGTGGAGAGAAGCCCTCCACACAACGTGTTCCCCACTGTGGTGTATCTCGCATTCCGTCTCTTTTCTCTCGCCCTAAGCTTTAACACGGCGCTTCCATCCGTAGGGAAAGAGCTGGTCGTCGACGGACGGCAACCCTCTAGATTTGTCCTTAGAGTTAAACACCCGTAGGCAATCTTCCCTATGCTTCCTCACATCATACATTTCCATACTCACCCTTCTTCGTGGAACGACGGGCGGCACATTCGAAACGGACAGCTCACTCTAGGGCACGTCCCTCGTGCCTTCACGCCCACGGCGGAAAACACTTTTATCTTCCTGAAACCATATGATAGCTGAGGGAAGACTTCTTCACAAGGGGTTTGTCAAGCACCGTCCCAGGACACATTCTTTATGCCTTCACACGTTCGCGCCAGAATGCCGCTCATATGTAGGCGTACGGCTTTCCAGGGTTTCCTTCTCAGACTTAAAGGCATGACCTTTTCCCTCTGCTCTCTCTCGTACTCTTGAAAACATTTCTCACGGAACAAGGTTTGAACCGGGAGAGACAATCTCCACTCCTTATTTCCGTGGCGCAGGCATGGGGCACATGCCTTGCGCTGTCACACTTACCTTGGAATAGACTACCATTTTCAGGGAAGAGGTTGGGAGAAACACGGTTTCTCTGCAGTGGTGTTTCTTCAGACCGACGTGCACGCCGCCTGTTTAGGGCTCCACACGTTCATGTTGTGACTAGGTTTTCCCCGTGAAGCCAGATGGAAGCTCGAAGGCGCGGTTTGACACAGACTTGTTTCGCACAGTGTAGTCTGTGGCTTTCCTTTGGCGAACTCACGTACGTTTGAAAACCCTTCTAGCGTCGTGAGCCGTGGTGTTCATTGAGAGAAGCCCTCCATACAAAGTGGTTCCCCGAGTAAGGTATAGCAGGCTTTTCCTCTGCTTCCGTTCACACTCGGCGTCAAGCTGCTTCGATCCTTAGGAAAGGAGGCGGGGAGTCGAAGGACGGCTCCTCCACAGCATTGTCTCTTAGACTTAAGTGTACAGCTCGTTCCTTACGCTTCCTCCCATTTCCAGACACACACCTCCCTAGGGGACAACTTGTTAGTTGGTGGTCGCATTCGACCCACATTTTCCTTCACCATTCAGCCTATGGCATTGTCCTTACGCTTTCACACGAAGTCCTGAAAACGCTTCTCTCTTCCCGAAGCAAGATCTGGGTTGACAGGAGCTTGAGACACAACTCCTCTCTCAAACAGTGGTAGACGGCCCAGCATTTGTGCCTTCACTTTGAACGTCGGAAAGTTCTTCCAACTTCTTCCCCGGAGGCGGTAGTGGAAAGACTAGTTCCCTACAGTTTGGTTTCGTGAGAGGTGAGTGTAAGACGCCTACCTTATATAGCAACGCACATGTCTCCAAAGGCTTCTTTCTTCAAGCACCACGATGTTAGCGCGAAAGCCTGTTTGACATGGCCTTGTTTCTCAGAATTCAGTGTCAGGCTACTACTGCTACTGAGGCTAGCCCACGTACATTGCAAGACCCATCCACCTCCATGACACAGGACGTAATGGAGAGAAACCCTCCGCACAACGTGTTCCTCACTGTGCGGTATCGCGCGTTCCATCTCTTTTCGTTCACACGAGGTTTAAGGAGCGGCTTCGCATCCTTACGAGAAGAGATGGTAGTCGAAGGACGGGAACCCTCGAGACTTGTTCTTAGAGTTAAACAAACGCATGCCATCTTCCTTATGCTTCCGCAGTCATCCATTTCCATACACATCCTTCTTCGTGTAACGACGGCAGGCACCTTCGAAGCGGAGAGCGAAGTCTCATCTACGTCCCTTATGCCTTCACACCCACTACGGAAAACAGTTTCCTCCTACGGAAACGATACGGCAGTTGAGGGAAGCCTTCTTCACAAGTGGTTTCTCGAGCACCGTCACAGGGCACATTCTAGATGCCTTCACCATGTCACGCGAAAGTGCTTCCCCGACTTACGTGTATGGCTTTCCTGACGGGTCTCCTTCTCACGCTTCAAACCATGACCTTTTCCATCTGCTCTCTCTCATACTCTTGGAAACGCTTCTCACGGAACAGGATTCCAATCGCGACAGACATTTACACTAGTTACTTCCGTGGCACAGGCACGGGGCACATTCCTTGCGATTTCCCACTTCCATTGCAAAAGTCTACCAGTTTCAGGGAAGGTGATAGTAGACGCACGGTTTCTCTGCAGTGGTGTTTCTGCAGTAGGATACAACACATACATTATGTGACTATGGGTTCCTCGGGAACCCAGATGGAAGCTCGAAGTCGCGATCGACACAGACGTGGTTCGCCGAGATTCGTGTATGCCTTTCCTTTGGCGAAGTCACATACTTTCGCAAACCCTTCTATCTTCGTGACACATGGTGTTCGTTGAGAAAAGCCCTCCATCAGAAGTTGTGCCGCGAGTGAGGCATATCACCGTTCCTTGCCCTCCGTTTCCTTTCACACTTGGCTTCAAGCCGCTTCGTTCCTTAGCAAAGAAGAAGGGCAGTCGAAGGACCGCACCTCCACAGCGTTGTTTCTTGGAGTTAAGTGTATAGCACGTCCGTTACGCTTCCTCCCACTTCCAGACACACACCTCTCTAGGGGACAACGAGTGTGTTGGTGGTCACGTTCGACCCACATTTCTCTTCACAATTCAGCGTGTGGCATTTTCCTTGTGTTTTCACACAAAGTACCGACAGCGCTTCTATCTTCCCGAAACAAGATCTGAGTTGGGAGAAGCTTTCGACACAAGTTCTTTCCCAAGCAGGGCTCTATGGCACAGTAACTTGCGCCTTCACTTTTAACGTGGGACATTTCCTCCGTCTTCTTCCCTGTAGATGGTAGTGGGAAGACTATTGCTCTACCGTTTTGTTTCTTGAGAGGTGAGTGCAAGACCCTCACACACATATCTCAAAAGGCTTCGCGCTTCGCGAACCAAGGGGTTAGCACGAAATCATGTTTGACGCGGCCTCGTTTCTCTGAGTTCAGTGGAAGGCTCTGCTGACGCTAGCTCACGTACATTTGAAGGCCCTTCCAAATTCGTGACCCAAGACTTTGGTGGAGAGAAGCCCTCCACACAACGTGTTCCCCACTGTGGTGTATCTCGCATTCCGTCTCTTTTCTCTCGCCCTAAGCTTTAACACGGCGCTTCCATCCGTAGGGAAAGAGCTGGTCGTCGACGGACGGCAACCCTCTAGATTTGTCCTTAGAGTTAAACACCCGTAGGCAATCTTCCCTATGCTTCCTCACATCATACATTTCCATACTCACCCTTCTTCGTGGAACGACGGGCGGCACATTCGAAACGGACAGCTCACTCTAGGGCACGTCCCTCGTGCCTTCGCGCCCACGGCGGAAAACACTTTTATCTTCCTGAAACCATATGATAGCTGAGGGAAGACTTCTTCACAAGGGGTTTGTCAAGCACCGTCCCAGGACACATTCTTTATGCCTTCACACGTTCGCGCCAGAATGCCGCTCATACGTAGGCGTACGGCTTTCCAGGGTTTCCTTCTCAGACTTAAAGGCATGACCTTTTCCCTCTGCTCTCTCTCGTACTCTTGAAAACATTTCTCACGGAACAAGGTTTGAACCGGGAGAGACAATCTCCACTCCTTATTTCCGTGGCGCAGGCATGGGGCACATGCCTTGCGCTGTCACACTTACCTTGGAATAGACTACCATTTTCAGGGAAGAGGTTGGGAGAAACACGGTTTCTCTGCAGTGGTGTTTCTTCAGACCGACGTGCACGCCGCCTGTTTAGGGCTCCACACGTTCATGTTGTGACTAGGTTTTCCCCGTGAAGCCAGATGGAAGCTCGAAGGCGCGGTTTGACACAGACTTGTTTCGCACAGTGTAGTCTGTGGCTTTCCTTTGGCGAACTCACGTACGTTTGAAAACCCTTCTAGCGTCGTGAGCCGTGGTGTTCATTGAGAGAAGCCCTCCATACAAAGTGGTTCCCCGAGTAAGGTATAGCAGGCTTTTCCTCTGCTTCCGTTCACACTCGGCGTCAAGCTGCTTCGATCCTTAGGAAAGGAGGCGGGGAGTCGAAGGACCGCTCCTCCACAGCATTGTCTCTTAGACTTAAGTGTACAGCTCGTTCCTTACGCTTCCTCCCATTTCCAGACACACACCTCCCTAGGGGACAACTTGTTAGTTGGTGGTCGCATTCGACCCACATTTTCCTTCACCATTCAGCCTATGGCATTGTCCTTACGCTTTCACACGAAGTCCTGAAAACGCTTCTCTCTTCCCGAAGCAAGATCTGGGTTGACAGGAGCTTGAGACACAACTCCTCTCTCAAACAGTGGTAGACGGCCCAGCATTTGTGCCTTCACTTTGAACGTCGGAAAGTTCTTCCAACTTCTTCCCCGGAGGCGGTAGTGGAAAGACTAGTTCCCTACAGTTTGGTTTCGTGAGAGGTGAGTGTAAGACGCCTACCTTATATAGCAACGCACATGTCTCCAAAGGCTTCTTTCTTCAAGCACCACGATGTTAGCGCGAAAGCCTGTTTGACATGGCCTTGTTTCTCAGAATTCAGTGTCAGGCTACTACTGCTACTGAGGCTAGCCCACGTACATTGCAAGACCCATCCACCTCCATGACACAGGACGTAATGGAGAGAAACCCTCCGCACAACGTGTTCCTCACTGTGCGGTATCGCGCGTTCCATCTCTTTTCGTTCACACGAGGTTTAAGGAGCGGCTTCGCATCCTTACGAGAAGAGATGGTAGTCGAAGGACGGGAACCCTCGAGACTTGTTCTTAGAGTTAAACAAACACATGCCATCTTCCTTATGCTTCCGCAGTCATCCATTTCCATACACATCCTTCTTCGTGTAACGACGGCAGGCACCTTCGAAGCGGAGAGCGAAGTCTCGTCTACGTCCCTTATGCCTTCACACCCACTACGGAAAACAGTTTCCTCCTACGGAAACGATACGGCAGTTGAGGGAAGCCTTCTTCACAAGTGGTTTCTCGAGCACCGTCACAGGGCACATTCTAGATGCCTTCACCATGTCACGCGAAAGTGCTTCCCCGACTTACGTGTATGGCTTTCCTGACGGGTCTCCTTCTCACGCTTCAAACCATGACCTTTTCCATCTGCTCTCTCTCATACTCTTGGAAACGCTTCTCACGGAACAGGATTCCAATCGCGACAGACATTGACACTAGTTACTTCCGTGGCACAGGCACGGGGCACATTCCTTGCGATTTCCCACTTCCATTGCAAAAGTCTACCAGTTTCAGGGAAGGTGATAGTAGACGCACGGTTTCTCTGCAGTGGTGTTTCTGCAGTAGGATACAACACATACATTATGTGACTATGGGTTCCTCGGGAACCCAGATGGAAGCTCGAAGTCGCGATCGACACAGACGTGGTTCGCCGAGATTCGTGTATGCCTTTCCTTTGGCGAAGTCACATACTTTCGCAAACCCTTCTATCTTCGTGACACATGGTGTTCGTTGAGAAAAGCCCTCCATCAGAAGTTGTGCCGCGAGTGAGGCATATCACCCTTCCTTGCCCTCCGTTTCCTTTCACACTTGGCTTCAAGCCGCTTCGTTCCTTAGCAAAGAAGAAGGGCAGTCGAAGGACCGCACCTCCACAGCGTTGTTTCTTGGAGTTAAGTGTATAGCACGTCCGTTACGCTTCCTCCCACTTCCAGACACACACCTCTCTAGGGGACAACGAGTGTGTTGGTGGTCACGTTCGACCCACATTTCTCTTCACAATTCAGCGTGTGGCATTTTCCTTGTGTTTTCACACAAAGTACCGACAGCGCTTCTATCTTCCCGAAACAAGATCTGAGTTGGGAGAAGCTTTCGACACAAGTTCTTTCCCAAGCAGGGCTCTATGGCAGAGTAACTTGCGCCTTCACTTTTAACGTGGGACATTTCCTCCGTCTTCTTCCCTGTAGATGGTAGTGGGAAGACTATTGCTCTACCGTTTTGTTTCTTGAGAGGTGAGTGCAAGACCCTCACACACATATCTCAAAAGGCTTCGCGCTTCGCGAACCAAGGGGTTAGCACGAAATCATGTTTGACGCGGCCTCGTTTCTCTGAGTTCAGTGGAAGGCTCTGCTGACGCTAGCTCACGTACATTTGAAGGCCCTTCCAAATTCGTGACCCAAGACTTTGGTGGAGAGAAGCCCTCCACACAACATGTTCCCCACTGTGGTGTATCTCGCATTCCGTCTCTTTTCTCTCGCCCTAAGCTTTAACACGGCGCTTCCATCCGTAGGGAAAGAGCTGGTCGTCGACGGACGGCAACCCTCTAGATTTGTCCTTAGAGTTAAACACCCGTAGGCAATCTTCCCTATGCTTCCTCACATCATACATTTCCATACTCACCCTTCTTCGTGGAACGACGGGCGGCACATTCGAAACGGACAGCTCACTCTAGGGCACGTCCCTCGTGCCTTCGCGCCCACGGCGGAAAACACTTTTATCTTCCTGAAACCATATGATAGCTGAGGGAAGACTTCTTCACAAGGGGTTTGTCAAGCACCGTCCCAGGACACATTCTTTATGCCTTCACACGTTCGCGCCAGAATGCCGCTCATACGTAGGCGTACGGCTTTCCAGGGTTTCCTTCTCAGACTTAAAGGCATGACCTTTTCCCTCTGCTCTCTCTCGTACTCTTGAAAACATTTCTCACGGAACAAGGTTTGAACCGGGAGAGACAATCTCCACTCCTTATTTCCGTGGCGCAGGCATGGGGCACATGCCTTGCGCTGTCACACTTACCTTGGAATAGACTACCATTTTCAGGGAAGAGGTTGGGAGAAACACGGTTTCTCTGCAGTGGTGTTTCTTCAGACCGACGTGCACGCCGCCTGTTTAGGGCTCCACACGTTCATGTTGTGACTAGGTTTTCCCCGTGAAGCCAGATGGAAGCTCGAAGGCGCGGTTTGACACAGACTTGTTTCGCACAGTGTAGTCTGTGGCTTTCCTTTGGCGAACTCACGTACGTTTGAAAACCCTTCTAGCGTCGTGAGCCGTGGTGTTCATTGAGAGAAGCCCTCCATACAAAGTGGTTCCCCGAGTAAGGTATAGCAGGCTTTTCCTCTGCTTCCGTTCACACTCGGCGTCAAGCTGCTTCGATCCTTAGGAAAGGAGGCGGGGAGTCGAAGGACCGCTCCTCCACAGCATTGTCTCTTAGACTTAAGTGTACAGCTCGTTCCTTACGCTTCCTCCCATTTCCAGACACACACCTCCCTAGGGGACAACTTGTTAGTTGGTGGTCGCATTCGACCCACATTTTCCTTCACCATTCAGCCTATGGCATTGTCCTTACGCTTTCACACGAAGTCCTGAAAACGCTTCTCTCTTCCCGAAGCAAGATCTGGGTTGACAGGAGCTTGAGACACAACTCCTCTCTCAAACAGTGGTAGACGGCCCAGCATTTGTGCCTTCACTTTGAACGTCGGAAAGTTCTTCCAACTTCTTCCCCGGAGGCGGTAGTGGAAAGACTAGTTCCCTACAGTTTGGTTTCGTGAGAGGTGAGTGTAAGACGCCTACCTTATATAGCAACGCACATGTCTCCAAAGGCTTCTTTCTTCAAGCACCACGATGTTAGCGCGAAAGCCTGTTTGACATGGCCTTGTTTCTCAGAATTCAGTGTCAGGCTACTACTGCTACTGAGGCTAGCCCACGTACATTGCAAGACCCATCCACCTCCATGACACAGGACGTAATGGAGAGAAACCCTCCGCACAACGTGTTCCTCACTGTGCGGTATCGCGCGTTCCATCTCTTTTCGTTCACACGAGGTTTAAGGAGCGGCTTCGCATCCTTACGAGAAGAGATGGTAGTCGAAGGACGGGAACCCTCGAGACTTGTTCTTAGAGTTAAACAAACGCATGCCATCTTCCTTATGCTTCCGCAGTCATCCATTTCCATACACATCCTTCTTCGTGTAACGACGGCAGGCACCTTCGAAGCGGAGAGCGAAGTCTCGTCTACGTCCCTTATGCCTTCACACCCACTACGGAAAACAGTTTCCTCCTACGGAAACGATACGGCAGTTGAGGGAAGCCTTCTTCACAAGTGGTTTCTCGAGCACCGTCACAGGGCACATTCTAGATGCCTTCACCATGTCACGCGAAAGTGCTTCCCCGACTTACGTGTATGGCTTTCCTGACGGGTCTCCTTCTCACGCTTCAAACCATGACCTTTTCCATCTGCTCTCTCTCATACTCTTGGAAACGCTTCTCACGGAACAGGATTCCAATCGCGACAGACATTGACACTAGTTACTTCCGTGGCACAGGCACGGGGCACATTCCTTGCGATTTCCCACTTCCATTGCAAAAGTCTACCAGTTTCAGGGAAGGTGATAGTAGACGCACGGTTTCTCTGCAGTGGTGTTTCTGCAGTAGGATACAACACATACATTATGTGACTATGGGTTCCTCGGGAACCCAGATGGAAGCTCGAAGTCGCGATCGACACAGACGTGGTTCGCCGAGATTCGTGTATGCCTTTCCTTTGGCGAAGTCACATACTTTCGCAAACCCTTCTATCTTCGTGACACATGGTGTTCGTTGAGAAAAGCCCTCCATCAGAAGTTGTGCCGCGAGTGAGGCATATCACCCTTCCTTGCCCTCCGTTTCCTTTCACACTTGGCTTCAAGCCGCTTCGTTCCTTAGCAAAGAAGAAGGGCAGTCGAAGGACCGCACCTCCACAGCGTTGTTTCTTGGAGTTAAGTGTATAGCACGTCCGTTACGCTTCCTCCCACTTCCAGACACACACCTCTCTAGGGGACAACGAGTGTGTTGGTGGTCACGTTCGACCCACATTTCTCTTCACAATTCAGCGTGTGGCATTTTCCTTGTGTTTTCACACAAAGTACCGACAGCGCTTCTATCTTCCCGAAACAAGATCTGAGTTGGGAGAAGCTTTCGACACAAGTTCTTTCCCAAGCAGGGCTCTATGGCACAGTAACTTGCGCCTTCACTTTTAACGTGGGACATTTCCTCCGTCTTCTTCCCTGTAGATGGTAGTGGGAAGACTATTGCTCTACCGTTTTGTTTCTTGAGAGGTGAGTGCAAGACCCTCACACACATATCTCAAAAGGCTTCGCGCTTCGCGAACCAAGGGGTTAGCACGAAATCATGTTTGACGCGGCCTCGTTTCTCTGAGTTCAGTGGAAGGCTCTGCTGACGCTAGCTCACGTACATTTGAAGGCCCTTCCAAATTCGTGACCCAAGACTTTGGTGGAGAGAAGCCCTCCACACAACGTGTTCCCCACTGTGGTGTATCTCGCATTCCGTCTCTTTTCTCTCGCCCTAAGCTTTAACACGGCGCTTCCATCCGTAGGGAAAGAGCTGGTCGTCGACGGACGGCAACCCTCTAGATTTGTCCTTAGAGTTAAACACCCGTAGGCAATCTTCCCTATGCTTCCTCACATCATACATTTCCATACTCACCCTTCTTCGTGGAACGACGGGCGGCACATTCGAAACGGACAGCTCACTCTAGGGCACGTCCCTCGTGCCTTCGCGCCCACGGCGGAAAACACTTTTATCTTCCTGAAACCATATGATAGCTGAGGGAAGACTTCTTCACAAGGGGTTTGTCAAGCACCGTCCCAGGACACATTCTTTATGCCTTCACACGTTCGCGCCAGAATGCCGCTCATACGTAGGCGTACGGCTTTCCAGGGTTTCCTTCTCAGACTTAAAGGCATGACCTTTTCCCTCTGCTCTCTCTCGTACTCTTGAAAACATTTCTCACGGAACAAGGTTTGAACCGGGAGAGACAATCTCCACTCCTTATTTCCGTGGCGCAGGCATGGGGCACATGCCTTGCGCTGTCACACTTACCTTGGAATAGACTACCATTTTCAGGGAAGAGGTTGGGAGAAACACGGTTTCTCTGCAGTGGTGTTTCTTCAGACCGACGTGCACGCCGCCTGTTTAGGGCTCCACACGTTCATGTTGTGACTAGGTTTTCCCCGTGAAGCCAGATGGAAGCTCGAAGGCGCGGTTTGACACAGACTTGTTTCGCACAGTGTAGTCTGTGGCTTTCCTTTGGCGAACTCACGTACGTTTGAAAACCCTTCTAGCGTCGTGAGCCGTGGTGTTCATTGAGAGAAGCCCTCCATACAAAGTGGTTCCCCGAGTAAGGTATAGCAGGCTTTTCCTCTGCTTCCGTTCACACTCGGCGTCAAGCTGCTTCGATCCTTAGGAAAGGAGGCGGGGAGTCGAAGGACCGCTCCTCCACAGCATTGTCTCTTAGACTTAAGTGTACAGCTCGTTCCTTACGCTTCCTCCCATTTCCAGACACACACCTCCCTAGGGGACAACTTGTTAGTTGGTGGTCGCATTCGACCCACATTTTCCTTCACCATTCAGCCTATGGCATTGTCCTTACGCTTTCACACGAAGTCCTGAAAACGCTTCTCTCTTCCCGAAGCAAGATCTGGGTTGACAGGAGCTTGAGACACAACTCCTCTCTCAAACAGTGGTAGACGGCCCAGCATTTGTGCCTTCACTTTGAACGTCGGAAAGTTCTTCCAACTTCTTCCCCGGAGGCGGTAGTGGAAAGACTAGTTCCCTACAGTTTGGTTTCGTGAGAGGTGAGTGTAAGACGCCTACCTTATATAGCAACGCACATGTCTCCAAAGGCTTCTTTCTTCAAGCACCACGATGTTAGCGCGAAAGCCTGTTTGACATGGCCTTGTTTCTCAGAATTCAGTGTCAGGCTACTACTGCTACTGAGGCTAGCCCACGTACATTGCAAGACCCATCCACCTCCATGACACAGGACGTAATGGAGAGAAACCCTCCGCACAACGTGTTCCTCACTGTGCGGTATCGCGCGTTCCATCTCTTTTCGTTCACACGAGGTTTAAGGAGCGGCTTCGCATCCTTACGAGAAGAGATGGTAGTCGAAGGACGGGAACCCTCGAGACTTGTTCTTAGAGTTAAACAAACGCATGCCATCTTCCTTATGCTTCCGCAGTCATCCATTTCCATACACATCCTTCTTCGTGTAACGACGGCAGGCACCTTCGAAGCGGAGAGCGAAGTCTCGTCTACGTCCCTTATGCCTTCACACCCACTACGGAAAACAGTTTCCTCCTACGGAAACGATACGGCAGTTGAGGGAAGCCTTCTTCACAAGTGGTTTCTCGAGCACCGTCACAGGGCACATTCTAGATGCCTTCACCATGTCACGCGAAAGTGCTTCCCCGACTTACGTGTATGGCTTTCCTGACGGGTCTCCTTCTCACGCTTCAAACCATGACCTTTTCCATCTGCTCTCTCTCATACTCTTGGAAACGCTTCTCACGGAACAGGATTCCAATCGCGACAGACATTGACACTAGTTACTTCCGTGGCACAGGCACGGGGCACATTCCTTGCGATTTCCCACTTCCATTGCAAAAGTCTACCAGTTTCAGGGAAGGTGATAGTAGACGCACGGTTTCTCTGCAGTGGTGTTTCTGCAGTAGGATACAACACATACATTATGTGACTATGGGTTCCTCGGGAACCCAGATGGAAGCTCGAAGTCGCGATCGACACAGACGTGGTTCGCCGAGATTCGTGTATGCCTTTCCTTTGGCGAAGTCACATACTTTCGCAAACCCTTCTATCTTCGTGACACATGGTGTTCGTTGAGAAAAGCCCTCCATCAGAAGTTGTGCCGCGAGTGAGGCATATCACCCTTCCTTGCCCTCCGTTTCCTTTCACACTTGGCTTCAAGCCGCTTCGTTCCTTAGCAAAGAAGAAGGGCAGTCGAAGGACCGCACCTCCACAGCGTTGTTTCTTGGAGTTAAGTGTATAGCACGTCCGTTACGCTTCCTCCCACTTCCAGACACACACCTCTCTAGGGGACAACGAGTGTGTTGGTGGTCACGTTCGACCCACATTTCTCTTCACAATTCAGCGTGTGGCATTTTCCTTGTGTTTTCACACAAAGTACCGACAGCGCTTCTATCTTCCCGAAACAAGATCTGAGTTGGGAGAAGCTTTCGACACAAGTTCTTTCCCAAGCAGGGCTCTATGGCACAGTAACTTGCGCCTTCACTTTTAACGTGGGACATTTCCTCCGTCTTCTTCCCTGTAGATGGTAGTGGGAAGACTATTGCTCTACCGTTTTGTTTCTTGAGAGGTGAGTGCAAGACCCTCACACACATATCTCAAAAGGCTTCGCGCTTCGCGAACCAAGGGGTTAGCACGAAATCATGTTTGACGCGGCCTCGTTTCTCTGAGTTCAGTGGAAGGCTCTGCTGACGCTAGCTCACGTACATTTGAAGGCCCTTCCAAATTCGTGACCCAAGACTTTGGTGGAGAGAAGCCCTCCACACAACGTGTTCCCCACTGTGGTGTATCTCGCATTCCGTCTCTTTTCTCTCGCCCTAAGCTTTAACACGGCGCTTCCATCCGTAGGGAAAGAGCTGGTCGTCGACGGACGGCAACCCTCTAGATTTGTCCTTAGAGTTAAACACCCGTAGGCAATCTTCCCTATGCTTCCTCACATCATACATTTCCATACTCACCCTTCTTCGTGGAACGACGGGCGGCACATTCGAAACGGACAGCTCACTCTAGGGCACGTCCCTCGTGCCTTCGCGCCCACGGCGGAAAACACTTTTATCTTCCTGAAACCATATGATAGCTGAGGGAAGACTTCTTCACAAGGGGTTTGTCAAGCACCGTCCCAGGACACATTCTTTATGCCTTCACACGTTCGCGCCAGAATGCCGCTCATACGTAGGCGTACGGCTTTCCAGGGTTTCCTTCTCAGACTTAAAGGCATGACCTTTTCCCTCTGCTCTCTCTCGTACTCTTGAAAACATTTCTCACGGAACAAGGTTTGAACCGGGAGAGACAATCTCCACTCCTTATTTCCGTGGCGCAGGCATGGGGCACATGCCTTGCGCTGTCACACTTACCTTGGAATGGACTACCATTTTCAGGGAAGAGGTTGGGAGAAACACGGTTTCTCTGCAGTGGTGTTTCTTCAGACCGACGTGCACGCCGCCTGTTTAGGGCTCCACACGTTCATGTTGTGACTAGGTTTTCCCCGTGAAGCCAGATGGAAGCTCGAAGGCGCGGTTTGACACAGACTTGTTTCGCACAGTGTAGTCTGTGGCTTTCTTTTGGCGAACTCACGTACGTTTGAAAACCCTTCTAGCGTCGTGAGCCGTGGTGTTCATTGAGAGAAGCCCTCCATACAAAGTGGTTCCCCGAGTAAGGTATAGCAGGCTTTTCCTCTGCTTCCGTTCACACTCGGCGTCAAGCTGCTTCGATCCTTAGGAAAGGAGGCGGGGAGTCGAAGGACCGCTCCTCCACAGCATTGTCTCTTAGACTTAAGTGTACAGCTCGTTCCTTACGCTTCCTCCCATTTCCAGACACACACCTCCCTAGGGGACAACTTGTTAGTTGGTGGTCGCATTCGACCCACATTTTCCTTCACCATTCAGCCTATGGCATTGTCCTTACGCTTTCACACGAAGTCCTGAAAACGCTTCTCTCTTCCCGAAGCAAGATCTGGGTTGACAGGAGCTTGAGACACAACTCCTCTCTCAAACAGTGGTAGACGGCCCAGCATTTGTGCCTTCACTTTGAACGTCGGAAAGTTCTTCCAACTTCTTCCCCGGAGGCGGTAGTGGAAAGACTAGTTCCCTACAGTTTGGTTTCGTGAGAGGTGAGTGTAAGACGCCTACCTTATATAGCAACGCACATGTCTCCAAAGGCTTCTTTCTTCAAGCACCACGATGTTAGCGCGAAAGCCTGTTTGACATGGCCTTGTTTCTCAGAATTCAGTGTCAGGCTACTACTGCTACTGAGGCTAGCCCACGTACATTGCAAGACCCATCCACCTCCATGACACAGGACGTAATGGAGAGAAACCCTCCGCACAACGTGTTCCTCACTGTGCGGTATCGCGCGTTCCATCTCTTTTCGTTCACACGAGGTTTAAGGAGCGGCTTCGCATCCTTACGAGAAGAGATGGTAGTCGAAGGACGGGAACCCTCGAGACTTGTTCTTAGAGTTAAACAAACGCATGCCATCTTCCTTATGCTTCCGCAGTCATCCATTTCCATACACATCCTTCTTCGTGTAACGACGGCAGGCACCTTCGAAGCGGAGAGCGAAGTCTCGTCTACGTCCCTTATGCCTTCACACCCACTACGGAAAACAGTTTCCTCCTACGGAAACGATACGGCAGTTGAGGGAAGCCTTCTTCACAAGTGGTTTCTCGAGCACCGTCACAGGGCACATTCTAGATGCCTTCACCATGTCACGCGAAAGTGCTTCCCCGACTTACGTGTATGGCTTTCCTGACGGGTCTCCTTCTCACGCTTCAAACCATGACCTTTTCCATCTGCTCTCTCTCATACTCTTGGAAACGCTTCTCACGGAACAGGATTCCAATCGCGACAGACATTTACACTAGTTACTTCCGTGGCACAGGCACGGGGCACATTCCTTGCGATTTCCCACTTCCATTGCAAAAGTCTACCAGTTTCAGGGAAGGTGATAGTAGACGCACGGTTTCTCTGCAGTGGTGTTTCTGCAGTAGGATACAACACATACATTATGTGACTATGGGTTCCTCGGGAACCCAGATGGAAGCTCGAAGTCGCGATCGACACAGACGTGGTTCGCCGAGATTCGTGTATGCCTTTCCTTTGGCGAAGTCACATACTTTCGCAAACCCTTCTATCTTCGTGACACATGGTGTTCGTTGAGAAAAGCCCTCCATCAGAAGTTGTGCCGCGAGTGAGGCATATCACCCTTCCTTGCCCTCCGTTTCCTTTCACACTTGGCTTCAAGCCGCTTCGTTCCTTAGCAAAGAAGAAGGGCAGTCGAAGGACCGCACCTCCACAGCGTTGTTTCTTGGAGTTAAGTGTATAGCACGTCCGTTACGCTTCCTCCCACTTCCAGACACACACCTCTCTAGGGGACAACGAGTGTGTTGGTGGTCACGTTCGACCCACATTTCTCTTCACAATTCAGCGTGTGGCATTTTCCTTGTGTTTTCACACAAAGTACCGACAGCGCTTCTATCTTCCCGAAACAAGATCTGAGTTGGGAGAAGCTTTCGACACAAGTTCTTTCCCAAGCAGGGCTCTATGGCACAGTAACTTGCGCCTTCACTTTTAACGTGGGACATTTCCTCCGTCTTCTTCCCTGTAGATGGTAGTGGGAAGACTATTGCTCTACCGTTTTGTTTCTTGAGAGGTGAGTGCAAGACCCTCACACACATATCTCAAAAGGCTTCGCGCTTCGCGAACCAAGGGGTTAGCACGAAATCATGTTTGACGCGGCCTCGTTTCTCTGAGTTCAGTGGAAGGCTCTGCTGACGCTAGCTCACGTACATTTGAAGGCCCTTCCAAATTCGTGACCCAAGACTTTGGTGGAGAGAAGCCCTCCACACAACGTGTTCCCCACTGTGGTGTATCTCGCATTCCGTCTCTTTTCTCTCGCCCTAAGCTTTAACACGGCGCTTCCATCCGTAGGGAAAGAGCTGGTCGTCGACGGACGGCAACCCTCTAGATTTGTCCTTAGAGTTAAACACCCGTAGGCAATCTTCCCTATGCTTCCTCACATCATACATTTCCATACTCACCCTTCTTCGTGGAACGACGGGCGGCACATTCGAAACGGACAGCTCACTCTAGGGCACGTCCCTCGTGCCTTCGCGCCCACGGCGGAAAACACTTTTATCTTCCTGAAACCATATGATAGCTGAGGGAAGACTTCTTCACAAGGGGTTTGTCAAGCACCGTCCCAGGACACATTCTTTATGCCTTCACACGTTCGCGCCAGAATGCCGCTCATACGTAGGCGTACGGCTTTCCAGGGTTTCCTTCTCAGACTTAAAGGCATGACCTTTTCCCTCTGCTCTCTCTCGTACTCTTGAAAACATTTCTCACGGAACAAGGTTTGAACCGGGAGAGACAATCTCCACTCCTTATTTCCGTGGCGCAGGCATGGGGCACATGCCTTGCGCTGTCACACTTACCTTGGAATGGACTACCATTTTCAGGGAAGAGGTTGGGAGAAACACGGTTTCTCTGCAGTGGTGTTTCTTCAGACCGACGTGCACGCCGCCTGTTTAGGGCTCCACACGTTCATGTTGTGACTAGGTTTTCCCCGTGAAGCCAGATGGAAGCTCGAAGGCGCGGTTTGACACAGACTTGTTTCGCACAGTGTAGTCTGTGGCTTTCCTTTGGCGAACTCACGTACGTTTGAAAACCCTTCTAGCGTCGTGAGCCGTGGTGTTCATTGAGAGAAGCCCTCCATACAAAGTGGTTCCCCGAGTAAGGTATAGCAGGCTTTTCCTCTGCTTCCGTTCACACTCGGCGTCAAGCTGCTTCGATCCTTAGGAAAGGAGGCGGGGAGTCGAAGGACCGCTCCTCCACAGCATTGTCTCTTAGACTTAAGTGTACAGCTCGTTCCTTACGCTTCCTCCCATTTCCAGACACACACCTCCCTAGGGGACAACTTGTTAGTTGGTGGTCGCATTCGACCCACATTTTCCTTCACCATTCAGCCTATGGCATTGTCCTTACGCTTTCACACGAAGTCCTGAAAACGCTTCTCTCTTCCCGAAGCAAGATCTGGGTTGACAGGAGCTTGAGACACAACTCCTCTCTCAAACAGTGGTAGACGGCCCAGCATTTGTGCCTTCACTTTGAACGTCGGAAAGTTCTTCCAACTTCTTCCCCGGAGGCGGTAGTGGAAAGACTAGTTCCCTACAGTTTGGTTTCGTGAGAGGTGAGTGTAAGACGCCTACCTTATATAGCAACGCACATGTCTCCAAAGGCTTCTTTCTTCAAGCACCACGATGTTAGCGCGAAAGCCTGTTTGACATGGCCTTGTTTCTCAGAATTCAGTGTCAGGCTACTACTGCTACTGAGGCTAGCCCACGTACATTGCAAGACCCATCCACCTCCATGACACAGGACGTAATGGAGAGAAACCCTCCGCACAACGTGTTCCTCACTGTGCGGTATCGCGCGTTCCATCTCTTTTCGTTCACACGAGGTTTAAGGAGCGGCTTCGCATCCTTACGAGAAGAGATGGTAGTCGAAGGACGGGAACCCTCGAGACTTGTTCTTAGAGTTAAACAAACGCATGCCATCTTCCTTATGCTTCCGCAGTCATCCATTTCCATACACATCCTTCTTCGTGTAACGACGGCAGGCACCTTCGAAGCGGAGAGCGAAGTCTCGTCTACGTCCCTTATGCCTTCACACCCACTACGGAAAACAGTTTCCTCCTACGGAAACGATACGGCAGTTGAGGGAAGCCTTCTTCACAAGTGGTTTCTCGAGCACCGTCACAGGGCACATTCTAGATGCCTTCACCATGTCACGCGAAAGTGCTTCCCCGACTTACGTGTATGGCTTTCCTGACGGGTCTCCTTCTCACGCTTCAAACCATGACCTTTTCCATCTGCTCTCTCTCATACTCTTGGAAACGCTTCTCACGGAACAGGATTCCAATCGCGACAGACATTGACACTAGTTACTTCCGTGGCACAGGCACGGGGCACATTCCTTGCGATTTCCCACTTCCATTGCAAAAGTCTACCAGTTTCAGGGAAGGTGATAGTAGACGCACGGTTTCTCTGCAGTGGTGTTTCTGCAGTAGGATACAACACATACATTATGTGACTATGGGTTCCTCGGGGAACCCAGATGGAAGCTCGAAGTCGCGATCGACACAGACGTGGTTCGCCGAGATTCGTGTATGCCTTTCCTTTGGCGAAGTCACATACTTTCGCAAACCCTTCTATCTTCGTGACACATGGTGTTCGTTGAGAAAAGCCCTCCATCAGAAGTTGTGCCGCGAGTGAGGCATATCACCCTTCCTTGCCCTCCGTTTCCTTTCACACTTGGCTTCAAGCCGCTTCGTTCCTTAGCAAAGAAGAAGGGCAGTCGAAGGACCGCACCTCCACAGCGTTGTTTCTTGGAGTTAAGTGTATAGCACGTCCGTTACGCTTCCTCCCACTTCCAGACACACACCTCTCTAGGGGACAACGAGTGTGTTGGTGGTCACGTTCGACCCACATTTCTCTTCACAATTCAGCGTGTGGCATTTTCCTTGTGTTTTCACACAAAGTACCGACAGCGCTTCTATCTTCCCGAAACAAGATCTGAGTTGGGAGAAGCTTTCGACACAAGTTCTTTCCCAAGCAGGGCTCTATGGCACAGTAACTTGCGCCTTCACTTTTAACGTGGGACATTTCCTCCGTCTTCTTCCCTGTAGATGGTAGTGGGAAGACTATTGCTCTACCGTTTTGTTTCTTGAGAGGTGAGTGCAAGACCCTCACACACATATCTCAAAAGGCTTCGCGCTTCGCGAACCAAGGGGTTAGCACGAAATCATGTTTGACGCGGCCTCGTTTCTCTGAGTTCAGTGGAAGGCTCTGCTGACGCTAGCTCACGTACATTTGAAGGCCCTTCCAAATTCGTGACCCAAGACTTTGGTGGAGAGAAGCCCTCCACACAACGTGTTCCCCACTGTGGTGTATCTCGCATTCCGTCTCTTTTCTCTCGCCCTAAGCTTTAACACGGCGCTTCCATCCGTAGGGAAAGAGCTGGTCGTCGACGGACGGCAACCCTCTAGATTTGTCCTTAGAGTTAAACACCCGTAGGCAATCTTCCCTATGCTTCCTCACATCATACATTTCCATACTCACCCTTCTTCGTGGAACGACGGGCGGCACATTCGAAACGGACAGCTCACTCTAGGGCACGTCCCTCGTGCCTTCGCGCCCACGGCGGAAAACACTTTTATCTTCCTGAAACCATATGATAGCTGAGGGAAGACTTCTTCACAAGGGGTTTGTCAAGCACCGTCCCAGGACACATTCTTTATGCCTTCACACGTTCGCGCCAGAATGCCGCTCATACGTAGGCGTACGGCTTTCCAGGGTTTCCTTCTCAGACTTAAAGGCATGACCTTTTCCCTCTGCTCTCTCTCGTACTCTTGAAAACATTTCTCACGGAACAAGGTTTGAACCGGGAGAGACAATCTCCACTCCTTATTTCCGTGGCGCAGGCATGGGGCACATGCCTTGCGCTGTCACACTTACCTTGGAATAGACTACCATTTTCAGGGAAGAGGTTGGGAGAAACACGGTTTCTCTGCAGTGGTGTTTCTTCAGACCGACGTGCACGCCGCCTGTTTAGGGCTCCACACGTTCATGTTGTGACTAGGTTTTCCCCGTGAAGCCAGATGGAAGCTCGAAGGCGCGGTTTGACACAGACTTGTTTCGCACAGTGTAGTCTGTGGCTTTCCTTTGGCGAACTCACGTACGTTTGAAAACCCTTCTAGCGTCGTGAGCCGTGGTGTTCATTGAGAGAAGCCCTCCATACAAAGTGGTTCCCCGAGTAAGGTATAGCAGGCTTTTCCTCTGCTTCCGTTCACACTCGGCGTCAAGCTGCTTCGATCCTTAGGAAAGGAGGCGGGGAGTCGAAGGACCGCTCCTCCACAGCATTGTCTCTTAGACTTAAGTGTACAGCTCGTTCCTTACGCTTCCTCCCATTTCCAGACACACACCTCCCTAGGGGACAACTTGTTAGTTGGTGGTCGCATTCGACCCACATTTTCCTTCACCATTCAGCCTATGGCATTGTCCTTACGCTTTCACACGAAGTCCTGAAAACGCTTCTCTCTTCCCGAAGCAAGATCTGGGTTGACAGGAGCTTGAGACACAACTCCTCTCTCAAACAGTGGTAGACGGCCCAGCATTTGTGCCTTCACTTTGAACGTCGGAAAGTTCTTCCAACTTCTTCCCCGGAGGCGGTAGTGGAAAGACTAGTTCCCTACAGTTTGGTTTCGTGAGAGGTGAGTGTAAGACGCCTACCTTATATAGCAACGCACATGTCTCCAAAGGCTTCTTTCTTCAAGCACCACGATGTTAGCGCGAAAGCCTGTTTGACATGGCCTTGTTTCTCAGAATTCAGTGTCAGGCTACTACTGCTACTGAGGCTAGCCCACGTACATTGCAAGACCCATCCACCTCCATGACACAGGACGTAATGGAGAGAAACCCTCCGCACAACGTGTTCCTCACTGTGCGGTATCGCGCGTTCCATCTCTTTTCGTTCACACGAGGTTTAAGGAGCGGCTTCGCATCCTTACGAGAAGAGATGGTAGTCGAAGGACGGGAACCCTCGAGACTTGTTCTTAGAGTTAAACAAACGCATGCCATCTTCCTTATGCTTCCGCAGTCATCCATTTCCATACACATCCTTCTTCGTGTAACGACGGCAGGCACCTTCGAAGCGGAGAGCGAAGTCTCGTCTACGTCCCTTATGCCTTCACACCCACTACGGAAAACAGTTTCCTCCTACGGAAACGATACGGCAGTTGAGGGAAGCCTTCTTCACAAGTGGTTTCTCGAGCACCGTCACAGGGCACATTCTAGATGCCTTCACCATGTCACGCGAAAGTGCTTCCCCGACTTACGTGTATGGCTTTCCTGACGGGTCTCCTTCTCACGCTTCAAACCATGACCTTTTCCATCTGCTCTCTCTCATACTCTTGGAAACGCTTCTCACGGAACAGGATTCCAATCGCGACAGACATTGACACTAGTTACTTCCGTGGCACAGGCACGGGCACATTCCTTGCGATTTCCCACTTCCATTGCAAAAGTCTACCAGTTTCAGGGAAGGTGATAGTAGACGCACGGTTTCTCTGCAGTGGTGTTTCTGCAGTAGGATACAACACATACATTATGTGACTATGGGTTCCTCGGGAACCCAGATGGAAGCTCGAAGTCGCGATCGACACAGACGTGGTTCGCCGAGATTCGTGTATGCCTTTCCTTTGGCGAAGTCACATACTTTCGCAAACCCTTCTATCTTCGTGACACATGGTGTTCGTTGAGAAAAGCCCTCCATCAGAAGTTGTGCCGCGAGTGAGGCATATCACCCTTCCTTGCCCTCCGTTTCCTTTCACACTTGGCTTCAAGCCGCTTCGTTCCTTAGCAAAGAAGAAGGGCAGTCGAAGGACCGCACCTCCACAGCGTTGTTTCTTGGAGTTAAGTGTATAGCACGTCCGTTACGCTTCCTCCCACTTCCAGACACACACCTCTCTAGGGGACAACGAGTGTGTTGGTGGTCACGTTCGACCCACATTTCTCTTCACAATTCAGCGTGTGGCATTTTCCTTGTGTTTTCACACAAAGTACCGACAGCGCTTCTATCTTCCCGAAACAAGATCTGAGTTGGGAGAAGCTTTCGACACAAGTTCTTTCCCAAGCAGGGCTCTATGGCACAGTAACTTGCGCCTTCACTTTTAACGTGGGACATTTCCTCCGTCTTCTTCCCTGTAGATGGTAGTGGGAAGACTATTGCTCTACCGTTTTGTTTCTTGAGAGGTGAGTGCAAGACCCTCACACACATATCTCAAAAGGCTTCGCGCTTCGCGAACCAAGGGGTTAGCACGAAATCATGTTTGACGCGGCCTCGTTTCTCTGAGTTCAGTGGAAGGCTCTGCTGACGCTAGCTCACGTACATTTGAAGGCCCTTCCAAATTCGTGACCCAAGACTTTGGTGGAGAGAAGCCCTCCACACAACGTGTTCCCCACTGTGGTGTATCTCGCATTCCGTCTCTTTTCTCTCGCCCTAAGCTTTAACACGGCGCTTCCATCCGTAGGGAAAGAGCTGGTCGTCGACGGACGGCAACCCTCTAGATTTGTCCTTAGAGTTAAACACCCGTAGGCAATCTTCCCTATGCTTCCTCACATCATACATTTCCATACTCACCCTTCTTCGTGGAACGACGGGCGGCACATTCGAAACGGACAGCTCACTCTAGGGCACGTCCCTCGTGCCTTCGCGCCCACGGCGGAAAACACTTTTATCTTCCTGAAACCATATGATAGCTGAGGGAAGACTTCTTCACAAGGGGTTTGTCAAGCACCGTCCCAGGACACATTCTTTATGCCTTCACACGTTCGCGCCAGAATGCCGCTCATACGTAGGCGTACGGCTTTCCAGGGTTTCCTTCTCAGACTTAAAGGCATGACCTTTTCCCTCTGCTCTCTCTCGTACTCTTGAAAACATTTCTCACGGAACAAGGTTTGAACCGGGAGAGACAATCTCCACTCCTTATTTCCGTGGCGCAGGCATGGGGCACATGCCTTGCGCTGTCACACTTACCTTGGAATGGACTACCATTTTCAGGGAAGAGGTTGGGAGAAACACGGTTTCTCTGCAGTGGTGTTTCTTCAGACCGACGTGCACGCCGCCTGTTTAGGGCTCCACACGTTCATGTTGTGACTAGGTTTTCCCCGTGAAGCCAGATGGAAGCTCGAAGGCGCGGTTTGACACAGACTTGTTTCGCACAGTGTAGTCTGTGGCTTTCTTTTGGCGAACTCACGTACGTTTGAAAACCCTTCTAGCGTCGTGAGCCGTGGTGTTCATTGAGAGAAGCCCTCCATACAAAGTGGTTCCCCGAGTAAGGTATAGCAGGCTTTTCCTCTGCTTCCGTTCACACTCGGCGTCAAGCTGCTTCGATCCTTAGGAAAGGAGGCGGGGAGTCGAAGGACCGCTCCTCCACAGCATTGTCTCTTAGACTTAAGTGTACAGCTCGTTCCTTACGCTTCCTCCCATTTCCAGACACACACCTCCCTAGGGGACAACTTGTTAGTTGGTGGTCGCATTCGACCCACATTTTCCTTCACCATTCAGCCTATGGCATTGTCCTTACGCTTTCACACGAAGTCCTGAAAACGCTTCTCTCTTCCCGAAGCAAGATCTGGGTTGACAGGAGCTTGAGACACAACTCCTCTCTCAAACAGTGGTAGACGGCCCAGCATTTGTGCCTTCACTTTGAACGTCGGAAAGTTCTTCCAACTTCTTCCCCGGAGGCGGTAGTGGAAAGACTAGTTCCCTACAGTTTGGTTTCGTGAGAGGTGAGTGTAAGACGCCTACCTTATATAGCAACGCACATGTCTCCAAAGGCTTCTTTCTTCAAGCACCACGATGTTAGCGCGAAAGCCTGTTTGACATGGCCTTGTTTCTCAGAATTCAGTGTCAGGCTACTACTGCTACTGAGGCTAGCCCACGTACATTGCAAGACCCATCCACCTCCATGACACAGGACGTAATGGAGAGAAACCCTCCGCACAACGTGTTCCTCACTGTGCGGTATCGCGCGTTCCATCTCTTTTCGTTCACACGAGGTTTAAGGAGCGGCTTCGCATCCTTACGAGAAGAGATGGGTAGTCGAAGGACGGGGAACCCTCGAGACTTGTTCTTAGAGTTAAACAAACGCATGCCATCTTCCTTATGCTTCCGCAGTCATCCATTTCCATACACATCCTTCTTCGTGTAACGACGGCAGGCACCTTCGAAGCGGAGAGCGAAGTCTCGTCTACGTCCCTTATGCCTTCACACCCACTACGGAAAACAGTTTCCTCCTACGGAAACGATACGGCAGTTGAGGGAAGCCTTCTTCACAAGTGGTTTCTCGAGCACCGTCACAGGGCACATTCTAGATGCCTTCACCATGTCACGCGAAAGTGCTTCCCCGACTTACGTGTATGGCTTTCCTGACGGGTCTCCTTCTCACGCTTCAAACCATGACCTTTTCCATCTGCTCTCTCTCATACTCTTGGAAACGCTTCTCACGGAACAGGATTCCAATCGCGACAGACATTTACACTAGTTACTTCCGTGGCACAGGCACGGGGCACATTCCTTGCGATTTCCCACTTCCATTGCAAAAGTCTACCAGTTTCAGGGAAGGTGATAGTAGACGCACGGTTTCTCTGCAGTGGTGTTTCTGCAGTAGGATACAACACATACATTATGTGACTATGGGTTCCTCGGGAACCCAGATGGAAGCTCGAAGTCGCGATCGACACAGACGTGGTTCGCCGAGATTCGTGTATGCCTTTCCTTTGGCGAAGTCACATACTTTCGCAAACCCTTCTATCTTCGTGACACATGGTGTTCGTTGAGAAAAGCCCTCCATCAGAAGTTGTGCCGCGAGTGAGGCATATCACCCTTCCTTGCCCTCCGTTTCCTTTCACACTTGGCTTCAAGCCGCTTCGTTCCTTAGCAAAGAAGAAGGGCAGTCGAAGGACCGCACCTCCACAGCGTTGTTTCTTGGAGTTAAGTGTATAGCACGTCCGTTACGCTTCCTCCCACTTCCAGACACACACCTCTCTAGGGGACAACGAGTGTGTTGGTGGTCACGTTCGACCCACATTTCTCTTCACAATTCAGCGTGTGGCATTTTCCTTGTGTTTTCACACAAAGTACCGACAGCGCTTCTATCTTCCCGAAACAAGATCTGAGTTGGGAGAAGCTTTCGACACAAGTTCTTTCCCAAGCAGGGCTCTATGGCACAGTAACTTGCGCCTTCACTTTTAACGTGGGACATTTCCTCCGTCTTCTTCCCTGTAGATGGTAGTGGGAAGACTATTGCTCTACCGTTTTGTTTCTTGAGAGGTGAGTGCAAGACCCTCACACACATATCTCAAAAGGCTTCGCGCTTCGCGAACCAAGGGGTTAGCACGAAATCATGTTTGACGCGGCCTCGTTTCTCTGAGTTCAGTGGAAGGCTCTGCTGACGCTAGCTCACGTACATTTGAAGGCCCTTCCAAATTCGTGACCCAAGACTTTGGTGGAGAGAAGCCCTCCACACAACGTGTTCCCCACTGTGGTGTATCTCGCATTCCGTCTCTTTTCTCTCGCCCTAAGCTTTAACACGGCGCTTCCATCCGTAGGGAAAGAGCTGGTCGTCGACGGACGGCAACCCTCTAGATTTGTCCTTAGAGTTAAACACCCGTAGGCAATCTTCCCTATGCTTCCTCACATCATACATTTCCATACTCACCCTTCTTCGTGGAACGACGGGCGGCACATTCGAAACGGACAGCTCACTCTAGGGCACGTCCCTCGTGCCTTCGCGCCCACGGCGGAAAACACTTTTATCTTCCTGAAACCATATGATAGCTGAGGGAAGACTTCTTCACAAGGGGTTTGTCAAGCACCGTCCCAGGACACATTCTTTATGCCTTCACACGTTCGCGCCAGAATGCCGCTCATACGTAGGCGTACGGCTTTCCAGGGTTTCCTTCTCAGACTTAAAGGCATGACCTTTTCCCTCTGCTCTCTCTCGTACTCTTGAAAACATTTCTCACGGAACAAGGTTTGAACCGGGAGAGACAATCTCCACTCCTTATTTCCGTGGCGCAGGCATGGGGCACATGCCTTGCGCTGTCACACTTACCTTGGAATGGACTACCATTTTCAGGGAAGAGGTTGGGAGAAACACGGTTTCTCTGCAGTGGTGTTTCTTCAGACCGACGTGCACGCCGCCTGTTTAGGGCTCCACACGTTCATGTTGTGACTAGGTTTTCCCCGTGAAGCCAGATGGAAGCTCGAAGGCGCGGTTTGACACAGACTTGTTTCGCACAGTGTAGTCTGTGGCTTTCCTTTGGCGAACTCACGTACGTTTGAAAACCCTTCTAGCGTCGTGAGCCGTGGTGTTCATTGAGAGAAGCCCTCCATACAAAGTGGTTCCCCGAGTAAGGTATAGCAGGCTTTTCCTCTGCTTCCGTTCACACTCGGCGTCAAGCTGCTTCGATCCTTAGGAAAGGAGGCGGGGAGTCGAAGGACCGCTCCTCCACAGCATTGTCTCTTAGACTTAAGTGTACAGCTCGTTCCTTACGCTTCCTCCCATTTCCAGACACACACCTCCCTAGGGGACAACTTGTTAGTTGGTGGTCGCATTCGACCCACATTTTCCTTCACCATTCAGCCTATGGCATTGTCCTTACGCTTTCACACGAAGTCCTGAAAACGCTTCTCTCTTCCCGAAGCAAGATCTGGGTTG